>NW_027507718.1:405301491-405742552 GCF_037356315.1 Lithobates pipiens
GGGTATACAAAGAGTCCAGTTTGTATTTAACCTTAAAATTGTAAACAGGTGTTGGCTGAAAATGAAAAAAAAGATATGGGAGGTAGGGAGGGGAAAGTAGTATAGAAAAGAGAAGGAAAGGAAATTAGTGAAGCAAGGAAACTATTACTAGATATGTGCGGATAATGTACAGAAGAGGAGAAAATTATTTTGAAAGCAAAGTAAGAAGAAAGGAACATTCTTGGCTTTTCGATTCAAAGTCTAGTCTTCAAATACAATATAGGATAAGAAAAAAATCGTAAGAAATTAGATACAAAGCCCTCAAATACACTCACTGGCCATTTTATTAGGTACGCATGTTCAATTGCTTGAGTAGCACCCCCTATCGTTGCTAGAGTGCTGGAGGTGAGATTTTTGTTTAGAGTAGGTACATTTGTGCAGGCTTGTCTGTGTTTTTCCTGGGTTGGGCAGAGATCCAGGGAGAGCTGAATGACTCACAGGCAGCATCACTGAGACCTCCCCACTATTTCTAGAATGTGCTGGAGCCTTCCAGAAAGATGGGAGGGGAAGTAAGGTGGAGCTGCCTGGAGTATTCTGAGGGCCCTGGTGGCACACAGTCTGGAGGACAGGGATGCACGCCTGAGAGGACTGGGATGGAACAGTCTGGGATGGGTGCAGAGCCAGTCAGGAGGACTGTGGTGGCATGGGCAGTAGAAAGGGGCAGCTGCAGCCAGAAGGGCTGACATTGCCTGAATAGGTGGTGCTAGGAGTAGTAGCCACATGTAGGATAGTTAGCATTAAGGACCACCATTTATTTTTGCTACACCATAGGGGCCCAGGTCCCAGCCTGCTAAGGGGATTTACTTGGGTCGGACAGAGCCAGTGTCAGTTCCCACATTAGTGCTAGCCTTGTCCTGGAAGTGATAATCTGCAAGCAAGTGTATATGCTGGAGGTTGAGGAGAAGAGATTGTATATTGTATACTGGAGTGTATACAGTTGAATCCCTACCAAGTGGGCATCCCATATGTACCCTATCCCCATCCAAGTTATATTCCCCTATAAAAAAAAACAAAAAAACAAAGTGTGTGACTGGAAATTAGTGTGTCTGGCTGTGCTGGGTGGGAGAGGACCACATTCACCAGTGACCCTTACGGAGGTAGCACTACATCTGGTAACACAAATTGCTAATCAAACCGAGCATCAGAATGGGGAAGAAAAGAGATTTAAGTGACTTTGAACGTGGCATGGTTGTTGGTGCCAGACGGACTGTTCAGAAATGGCTGATCTACTGGGATTTTCATTTACAACCATCTCTAGGGTTTACAGAGAATGGACCGAAAAAGAGAAAATATCCAGTGAACAGCAGTTGTGTGGACATAAATGCCTTGCTGAGGTCACAGGAGAGAGGGCAGAATGGGTTTGAGAAGATAGAAAGGCAACAGCAACTCAAATAACCACTTATTACAACCAAGGTATTCAGAATACCATCTCTGAACACACAGCACATCGAACTTTTGAAGCTACTCCTGTCAGCTAAAATCGGACAATAGAGGATTGGGAAAAACGTTGCCTGGTCTGATGAGTCTCAATTTCAGCTGCGACGTTCAGATGGTAGAGACATCATTTTGCATAAACAACATGAAAACATGGATCCATCCTGTCTTGTATCAACGGTTCAAGCTGGTGGTGTAGTGGTGTGGGGGATATTTTCTTAGCACACGTTGGGCCCCTTTGTACCAATTGTGCCTACTTGAGTATTGTTGATGACCATGTCCATCCTTTTAGGACTACAGTGTACCCATCTTCTGATGACTACTTCCAGCAGGGTAATGAAACATGTCACAAAGCTCAAATCATCTCACCACTGGTTTCTTGCCCATGATAATGAGTTCACTGTACTTCAATGGCCTCCACAGTCACTAGGTCTTAATACAATAGAGCACCTTTGGGATGTGGTAGAATGGGAGATTCGTATCATGAATGTGCAGTCAACAAATCTGGAGCAACTGTGTGATGCTATCATGTAAATATGGACCAAAATCTCTGAGGAATGTTTCCAACAGCTTGTTAAATCTATGCCATGAAGAATGAAGGCAGTTCTGGCAAAAGGGGGTCCAACCCGGTACTAGCAAGATGTACCTAATAAAGTGGCCGGCGAGTGTATATTTTATAGCTAGAAAACAGCAAGGTTATACAGTAAATGTAAAATGATAACATTTTGTTATGGCTTAATTAAAATAATCTGGTTGCTATGGACAATATCACCAGTCTGTTGTAAAGGACACATTTTCTGGACACAGTTGCCTTCCCTTGACACATTCTGATAGCTCACAAGGTTCTAGAAATACTATATTAATTGCATAAAAGAGCTAATAAAACACTCTTAACAATGATCCATATTTGGGTGCAATGTGCTTTCCGAGAGATAGATAACACAGGCAAAGGCAAGGTTAATGATGTGAAACAATGATCTCAGAGCTTCTGTTTATCTCAGCTCCTCCAGCTGCCTCATATTGTAGTCACAGAGGGCAAGACCCTTTCCTTTTTATAATTCGTTAACTGGAGTGCTGACTAGATGTGCATCTAGAGATAAAAACATTCCCATACATGTCTTCATCACATTCACAATTAGATTTGAAGGTTAGTTTAGCATTATTCTAGGTTTGTATATTCATTTTGCATAACTTCAGCCAAACCTTTTTTTGTTAGTTTTGAAAAGAGTGAGACAGTTATTATTATCCTTATAATTATTTTTTCTTTGCTTGCGGAAATTTGTCCTAACTAGTGATGGACGAACTTCCGACGGGACGTTTCGCGAACGCGGACCGCGAACGCGGCCGATAGTTCGCGAACCGTAACAATCTCGGCGGGCCCCATTGACTTCAATGGGAGGGGAACTTTGCAAACCTACAGGTCAAATTTGCAGCCACAAAATAATTACTAGCTGTGCAAACATAGTCCCACCACATGGCCAATGACATAACACATGTATGAGGTGAATCTGGGATCGACAACTACAAGCATTCTTTTTTTATATGTGAAATTGTTGTGACAATTCAGGACTGTGGAGAGCATGAAGGCAATGGAGGAGAGGGAAGGTCAGGGTAGGCAAAGAAGAGGGTGCAGGAGATGATCACCAGCAGCGTGACATACAGCAATGACACCTGCACCGTGATAGAGAGCACTGACATCAGCAGCGTGACATAAAGCACTAACACCAGCACCGTGATATACAGCACTGACAGCAGCACCGTGATAGAGAGCACTGACATCAGCAGCGTGACATAAAGCACTGACACCAGCACCGTGATAGAGAGCACTGACATCAGCAGCGTGACTTAAAGCACTGACACCAGCACCGTGATATACAGCACTGACACCAGCACCATAAGCAGCCCCAGGAGGAAGTCAGCATAGCACAGGGATGGTGGGAGCCCCTCATATGCACAGCAGAGGTACAGCCCCAGGAGGAAGTCAGCACAGCACAGGGATGGTGGGAGCCCCTCATAATAAGCAGCCCCAGGAGGATGTCAGCATAGCACAGGGATGGTGGGAGCCCCTCATAATAAGCAGCCCCAGGAGGATGTCAGCATAGCACAGGGATGGTGGGAGCCCCTCATAATAAGCAGCCCCAGGAGGAAGTCAGCACAGCACAGGGATGGTGGGAGCCCCTCATAATAAGCAGCCCCAGGAGGATGTCAGCATAGCACAGGGATGGTTGGAGCCCCTCATAATAAGCAGCCCCAGGAGGATGTCAGCACAGCACAGGGATGGTGGGAGCCCCTCATAATGAGCACAGCACAGGGATGGTGGGAGCCCCTTATAATATGCACAGCAGAAGTACAGCCCCAGGAGGAAGTCAGCACAGCACAGGGATGGTGGGAGCCCCTCATAATAAGCAGCCCTAGTAGAAATATGACACCGTTCAACCTCTTCAAACAGGAGGGTACGGGCATATAGTATGGTGTGCTTTTTTTGGACAAGGAAGTGAGCCAAATGAAGAAAGAAGGTCTGTGTGCTCGATTAAAAAAATTGTATATAGACATATACATGGTCTACTGGTCACATGTGTTGAATTCCTCCGAGATCCATGCCTCATTCATTTTTAGAAATGTGAGGTAGTTAACACTGTCGTGAGCTAGGCGAGTACGCTTATCGGTCACGATCCCCCCTGCTGCGCTGAACGTCCTTTCGGACAGGACACTGGACGAGGGGCAAGCCAACAGTTCGATTGCAAATTGGGCAAGCTCTGGCCAGAGGTCAAGCCTGCCCACCCAATAGTCCAGGGGTTCATCACTCCTCAGAGCGTCCACATCGGCCGTTAACCCGATGTAGTCAGACACCTGACGGTCTAGGCGTTCCCTGATGCTGGATCCGGACGACACCAGTCGATGGATCGGCTGAAAGAATGACCTCATATCCGAAGTCACCAACACATCTTCAAACCGGCCTCTTCTTGCAGGCGCTGTTGGATTGGTACCCGCAACTCCTTCTCTGGGAGTTGGAATTGCTCCTCTGCCAGCGCACGCAAAAGCAGAACACAGCATTTCTCGAAGCAAGGCCTGGAAGTGCTCCATTCTGACAGCCCTCTGTAACGGCGGTAACATTTCCCCCATTTTGTGTTTGTACCGGGGGTCTAAGTACGTTGCCACCCAGTACTGGTCCTTGACCCTTATGCTTTTTATACGGGGGTCCCTATTAAAACACTGGAGCATGAAGGCCCCCATTTGCACTAAACTGGAAGTGGTGTGGTGGCCTGGCTCCTGCTCATCATCCAGGATAATGTCGTCCTCTTCATTCTCCTCTCCCCATCCACGCACAACAACAGGGATCCCAGAAAGGTTTAAAGCATGCTCTTCTTGCTCCTCCTCATCCGCCCCGACACCATCCTCCTCTGACTCCTCTTCAGACTCCTGTTGTTCACTTGTCTCAGATAGAGTAGCCCCCCCTGGGAATTCATCCAGCATTGCGACTTCCTCATCTTCCCGCTCCTGCTCCTACACAGCTTGATCAATGACACGACGCAATGCACGCTCCACAAAGAAGGCATAAGGTACCATGTCACTGATGACCAGTTTGGTGATCTCCTCAAATGGGCGCAGAAGTCTGCATGCGTCGCGCATGAGCAGCCACTGGCGCGGTGAAAAAAAAACCAGCTCCCCAGAACCTGTTCTGCCGCAGAGTTCATACAGGTAGACATTAACTGCACGTTTCTGCTGGAGCAGCCTATCAAGCATATAGAAGGTTGAGTTCCATCGCGTCGGGCAATCGCAAATAAGACGTCTGACCGGTAGATTGTGTCGCCGCTGAATGTCAGCAAGGCGAGCCATGAACGTGTAAGATCTTCTGAAATGGGCCGAGATTTTCCTTGCCTGCCGCAAGATGTCCTGGACCCCAGGATATTTGACAACAAATCGCTGCATGACCAAGTTTAAGACCTGTGCCCTGCATGGCACGTGCGTGATTTTGCCCTGTTTCAATGCGCTAAGCAGATTGGCACCGTTGTCACACACCACTTTACCAACTGTCAAATTGAGCGGTGTTAGCCACTGATCTGCCTGTGAACGCAAAGCTGAAAGGAGTGCCTGGCCAGTGTGGCTCTTGGCTTCCAGGCACAACAGACGCAGCACGGCATGGCATCGTCTCACCTGGCATGTCGAAAAGGTTCTGGGGAGCTTGGGCGGCGCAGCGGAAGAGACGCTAGCAGCGGAAAAGGAGGAGTCAGCCGAGGAGGAGAGGGAGGAGGATGGAGTAGGAGGAGGAGGAGAAGAAGAGCCAGGCCTGCATGCAATCCGTGGCGGTAAAACCAAATCTACACGGGTGCCAAGGGTTACATGCTTGACGGCCGTCAGAAGGTTCAACCAGTGGGCAGTAAAAGTGATATACCTTCCCTGCCCGTGTTTGCTAGACCACGTGTCTGTAGTCGGATGTACCTCGGCACCGACACTGTGTGCCAGAAATACATTCACTTGCCGCTGAACATGGCCATATAGCTCTGGGATACCCTTCTCTGAGAAATACTTCCTTCCTGGGACCTTCCATTGTGGTGTTCCAATGGCCACAAATTTTCGAAAGGCCTCCAAATCCACCAGTTTATATGGCAGTAGTTGGCGGGCTATCAGTTCTGACAAGCCAGCCGTCAACCGTTGGGCAAGAGGGTTATCCGGCGTCATCATTTTTTTACGCTCGAACATTAGGCCCACGGAAGCCTGCCTTTTTGCAGAAAAACGTGAGCTTGGCGTGATGGAAGGTGGAGTGGAGGACAATTGTGAGGAGAAGGAGAAGTAGAAGACGAGGCTGGAGGGTGAGAGCCTGGAGTGTGGCTTTATGTGTTCCGTTGCTCCCACTGGGCTCGGTGATGGCTGCTCATGTGCCTTCTTAAGGCGGTCGTCCCTAGGTGAGTGTTGGGCTTACTGCGACTAATGCGTTGACTGCAAAGATTGCAGATGGCAACGCTATTGTCAGCAGCGGACACGTTAAAAAAAGCCCACACTGCGTAGCCATGTGCCGGTGTCCTGGGAGCGCCAGATGTGACCGTACTTGGTTGATAACTCGCTCCTGATACATTTGCAGTCTGCTTTGTCCCTCCTGTGCAATGTAAGTTATTCCTGCTTCTCCTCCCTATCTGCTGGTCCATATCTCCCTCTGAACTCCCCTCCTCTTCCTCTCTTGTGGGCACCCACGTGACATCACTAGACACGTCATCATCGACGTCACCTTCCCCACCACTATAAGTAGAGATCTCGGAGTAGGCAGCAACACCGGGGACCAACCTCCTCCTTGGGCTGATCTGGGTACTGTCGTCAGACTGCTGAGTAGCGGTTGTTGCTACCTCCTCTTCCTGATCCAATACCAAGAGTGGCTGCGCATCAAAAATGTCTTGATCTGGATCGGAAAATAATTCTTGTGACTCAAGCAGAAGTTATGTGGTGGTGGTGGTGTTGTTGGTGGTAGTGTCTTTGGGGGTGCACATAGCAGAGAGTGAAGAAGAGGGTGCAGATTGAGAGGATGAGGAGGGTGCAGAAGAGTAAGGCTGAGTGAGCCACTCAACCAAGTCTGGTGCGTCTTTTAAAGTAATTGAACGCACCTTCTGCAACTTCCCACTTTGGCTCAAGCCTGTTGCTCCTGCCCTACCCCTACCACCCCTGCGGAAGGGCCTGCCTCTTCCTCTGCCTGTCATTTTTTAAATGACCCTGTGACAAAACTCTCAGTCCCTATACTGATAAAGGACTGCTGCAGTATAGGGCAGCAGTCAGACTCAGCAGTAGTGCACCTCAACCCTATGTATTGTGAACCTATACCAGTCCTTAAGGAATAGCAGACTGTACCTCACTCAACCCTATGTACTGTAGCACCCTAGACCTTACCAGTCCTTATAAGGACCTTTGTGGAACAAGTAGGTTGTGAATGATTAGCAGACTCTACCTCAGTCCCTATACTGATAAAGGACTGCTGCAGTATAGGGCAGCAGTCAGCAGTAGTGCACCTCAACCCTATGTATTGTGGACCTATACCAGTCCTTAAGGAATAGCAGACTGTACCTCACTCAACCCTATGTACTGTAGCACCCTAGACCTTACCAGTCCTTATAAGGACCTTTGTGGAACAAGTAGGTTGTGAATGATTAGCAGACTGTACCTCAGTCCCTATACTCATAAAGGACTACTGCAGCAGAAGGGCAGCAGTCAAGTATAATATTCTTTCTATATTTGGAAGAAAGAATATTATACGTGTACAAGCCTATTACCATACCAGTCCTGAAAAGAACCTTTGTGGACCTAATAGTAACAGCTACTGATTAAACTGACTGTCCCTCGCTGCCTCACACACAGCTTCCTGCCTGTCCCTTATAAGTTAGGGGGAATGTCCAAGTGTCCGTGTGCTGTAATGTCTCAATTGGCTGTCCTGTACCCCATGATGGATGTGTCATCATAGGTCAAAGTTCTTTTACACAGTAAACACGGAAGTCCGCCGGGCGAACGGCGGCAATAGTCAGCCGATCGGACGGACGGCGAACAGCCGAAATTTGCCGCGAAACGACCGCCGGGCGAACCGTTTGGCCATCCCTAGTCCTAACCTCCTGATCCTGGTGGTCAATTATCATAGGGCGGGCAGCGAGGAAAAATCTTACCAATGGGGATGCAGATGGCAGTACAAATCCTAAAGCGGTTCTATGCCTTCACCTATCTTAAAAAAAGAAAAATGGTTTGTCCAGAGATCCACTTTAAAAGAAAACATGCTATTGTTAATAATGCTTTTGGTCTGGGCCACAATCTGCCTGTTTTTTTCCACCGTCACCAGTTCTATTTATATTAGAGGCTTTGGGGATGTGGCAAACTGAATGACCATGCTATGTCATGTCTGATGGTTCTCAACACTTGTGTGTTTTTAATGTGTATGGGCTTATGTTTGCCCTTATTTTTTGATATGATGTTTTATATGTATTAATAAAAACCTTTTGTACCATGTAATATATGTATCTACGTGATATGTCTTGACACATTATTATTATACAGGATTTACATAGCGCCAACAGTTTGCGCAGCACTTTACAACATCAGGGAAGACAGTACAATTAAAATACAATTCAATATGTGTTGAACTGTGGTTGAACTAGATGGACTTGTGTCTTTTTTCCTCCTGACTAACTATGTAACTATGTAATACAGGAGGGATCAGAGGGCCCTGCTCGTTAGAGCTTACAATCTAGAAGACACATTCAGGGAACTACCATTTAAATGTCCATTTTTTTAAATGATTTTCTTTTTCTTTCTCATTTATTACCAGGATGGTGCTTCCTATGGTTTGAGGCTTGTTTAGTACTTTTTGAAGAGGCCCCTATTTTATATATTAACTATTATATTTGACAGTACTGCATGATATTTGAACAAAAATACAACGAAGAAGCCGATAATAGCCAAATTAACCTCGGGGAGGGACGAGGTTCCTCTTAAATAAGTGTATATTATTGCTGAGCTAACTTATTATTAGCTCTGTTTTTAAGACACAATGGGGTTGATTTACTAAAGCTGGAGAGTGAAAAATCTGGTGCAGATGCTCATGGTAGCCAATCAACTTCTAAGTTCAATTCAGCTTTAACAAGAAAACCTGGAAGCTGATTGGTTTCTATGCAGAGCTGCATAGATTTTGCACTCTCTAGTTTTAGTAAATCAACCCCAATAGCTATTTTAATATATTTTTGTGATACAAAGCAGCTTTGCAAATATAAATGCCTAGCTCAGCCTGTTTCCCTGTTTTCAGAGGGCTGTTTCACAGGTCCAAAGTAAACATTGCATTGGTTGTATTTGATGTGCCTCAGGACCGTCTTTAATATTTATTGGACCCTTGGCAAAATTTTTCTTAGGGCCCCCCTCCCCCCATGCAATTTCGCTCTCCACCTTCTCAGAGACATACAATAAATAGCAGCTAGACTTAAAATCAGTTTACTGTATCAGATCAGGCAGCGATTGCGATTGGTTGCCAGAGGTTACAGCATATCATTACTGCTTACTGACTGGTTGTTAGAGGTTACAGCACTCCTTAAGGCTCACTGATTAGTTGCTAGAGGTTACAGCACATTTCTGCTTGTTGATTGGCTGCTAGAGATTGCTGTACAGTAATACTGCTCACTGGTTGCTATAGGTTACAGCACATCTCCTCACTGGAGGGGGGCATGATATACCTATGAATGATGCCTTTATTTACATATCAATGCAGTTGGCCTCAGCTATTTACATATGCATGTAACTGCTATTTACATATGAATGCCAATATTTACATGTAAACACAGGTCTGCAGGTGAGTCATCTGTACACAACAATAGGGCAGAGTTGGGCAGCATTAGTAGCAGCGCAAGACTAAAACTTCAAGGGACAAGGGAATGTAAACTGGGATAGTTGGCAAGTATGAGACAGCTTCTTTGTGCCCCACAACAATGACAGGGCCCAGGGCAGCTGCCCCTTTTGCCCTGCCTTAAAGCCGGCCCTGACGTGCCTGCAGTTTAATAGGACAAGAAAAAAAAAGGTAGGCATGCTTATTAAACAGATAAAAATGGCTTTAAATCATTGGCATAAGAAAGTTTGTTCACAGTAAGTGACATTGCAAAAAGATGCTATTTTGTAACAATCCATTAACTTTACCTTTACTTGATATTTCTGCTTCCTTGACATAATGGAACTACTACTACCATAGACAGGACTGAAAGTAAAAACAATTGTCAATAGAACTGGATTAGTAAAACAGTGAAATTAAAATGATGTTCTGTTCCTGCACAGACAAAAGAAAGGATGACAAAGGAAGATGCAGCCAGCAAGATGTAAGTCATATTTTACAGTTCTGTACTGGTCTGTTGTATTCACTGCTTATTGTTGTCTCATCCTCATTTGCCTTCATTGTGTTCAAGACTAAATATTAACATTTTAAGTAAAACCGCATATAAGATTTAAAATTTTTGCATAATCTCAAAATTAATATTACATTTTTTTAAATCTACAGCTTTTTAAAAAATTATTCCAGATAATCCTTTTATGTTCAGGCCCTTGCCCGTATACAGTGGCGACACTCTATCCTTGTCTTACAATTCTGTTCCTCCACTGATATCTTGTCATAGGGGCTCCTGATAGTGGCCATTTCAACACACACTAAGCATGCATGGTCCACTTTTATCCCTGTTACAAAAAATTCCCCCGAGAAATGTAATGCCGCAATTGCTGCAGAGAGTTCATGAAGACTGGAAATAACCGGCGTCAGGCTGCCAGTGAAGCGGCACTAGCACAACTGCCCCATACCTGCTTTCTGATTGGCTGAGAAGAGGATCAGTGTTGCAAAAGCAAATATTAATTTGCTGTTGCAACACACCTGGGTGGGATTGGAGTGCATCCTATGCAACCTGAGCCCACCCTATATTGAAGCCTATTAGAGCCACTGTAATTCATGCACCCGGTGCCCTAAAATGAATAGGGGGTGCCGTCCAGGCACCCATGGATAGATTCATGCATAGGGGGTGGCCTGGAGAGAGGGGGTGCCGCCCGGGCACCCCTAATGGACAGGCCACCATTGGAAGCAACTGTAGAAGATTAGCAACCATGAGATGCAAAAAGGATGAAAAAAAAGCAGAAAACCAGTGGAAAAAAAATACATTTTTATAACACACTGTACTTTATTAAATGAATGCCATCTATTTAGTGTTTGCATCAACCACCAGTCTGAGAAGTGACTTCCTCTCTTGTGCAGGCCAAAAATTAGACCAAGTAAAAAGAACAAACGGCTACCACTGTGCTCCCTGTGAAACTAGTGTCATGGGTTTAACCACTATTATATATTTATTTGCAAAATACAGATTTATATAAATATTGAAGAAAGAATAAAACATAAACAAATTGCATTGCGCTGACACTGCCCTAAAGAGCAGCATAATTGCCTTATTTTGGTGGATATATAATGAAATGAGACATGGGAATACTTTCTGTTCTATGAAAGCTTCACTGTGCTGCACATTAATTAGGTTGGAGAATGTTTAAAATAGTTTTGTCCCTTCTCAGCATAACCTGTATGGTTATACTGTCTCATTGGGTCCAATACCCTACTCCAGGGATATGCACTTAGCGGACCTCCAGCTGTTGCAGAACTACAAGTCCCATGAGGCATAGCAAGACTCTGACAGCCACAAACATGACACCCAGAGGCAGAAGCATGATGGGAATTGTAGTTTTGCAACAGCTGCTAATTGCATATCCCTGCCCTACTCCATACCCTGTTTCCCCCCCGAAAATAAGACCTAGCGTGATTGTCAGTGATGGCTGCAATATAAGCCCTACTCCCGAATAAGCTGTTTCCCTGAAAATAAGCCCTACCCTGAAAATAAGACCTACAAGAACTTTACCTAGGGCTTATTTTGGGGGTTAGGGCTTATATTGCAGCCATCACTGACAATCACGCTAAGTCTTATTTTAGGGGAAACAGGGAAGAAGCCATGATGTTTTCCATACACTGCACTGATGGCCAAAAAGCCGGAAATGGCAGTATAATAGGCTATATTTGCACTATATATACCAACAGTTCTGAATGTGCATCTGGCTGATGGGGCACGAAGATGTTATTAACATAGATCTGCCCAATGTCCTGAAATGAGAAGTGTTCTTTCTATTTTACTGTATGTAATTCAAGGAGACATGTGAATGCCTTCTGTTCTACAAATGCTTTGTTAAACTAAAAATGTTTATGTAGTTATTTTTTTTCATTTCCCCCCACTCCTGTATTAAGACAGAATTATTGCCCAGTTCTACCTACCCACTTCCCTCTTCAGCATTTTCTTCAGCTTCCTCCTCACTTCAGTGCCACCAGCCCCCTTGAGGCAGAACAATGTTCACATGACTCTGCACACTTCCTGTGAGCACAGGTTGTCATTTACACACCCTGTGGGTGGTACATCATCACACACGCTCGCCTTATAGTACTTCAGATCTGAGCGGAGCCCACATAATGGCTTCATTACATATTCATGTCCTGCAGCTGGTTTTATTTTAAGAGTCATTTTAAAGGATTGCATTGTCTGAAGTACAGGCAGATAAGTGGAAAAAAGAGGTGGAAGGTGCGTGATCCAACACATGGATCAAGATAATACAATTTATTCATATACATATTAAATGATGCATATAAAAAATTACTAAGTTTCATAAAAGCTAGGTTACAAAATATACACATTAAAAATGTAAAAGTTAGACATGCCCATACAAGGGCGAGTGCCCAAAGGTGGTCTGACGCGTTTCAAGGGGTTCCCTCTCCATCAGAGCCTTAAAAAAAGGAAGTCTGTAAAAAAAGCAAGTCTGTACAATACGGTAGACCAACATAAAGAGGAGTGGCTAGTTTGTCATATGACTAATAACACAATTTTATTCTAAAGGTAAAACTGATTAAAATATACTCTGAATCTCAATCTGTGTCTTGCACATTAAATTGAGCAGATGAATGTCTAATGATTACTGCACATTATAAGGTATGTTTTTATAACCTAGAACTTGATCCTAAGTAATCTCTACACTAATGTGTCTGATCAATCTTGTTAAGTTAAAGTCAAGCAGTACAGCATTACATCTGGTTTCATCCTTAAGCACTTCCTCGGGCTCCTTTCCCCCAGTGATCGGAGTAGATTGTAACTTTGTAGCTAATCACAAGGTTTGAGGCTGAAGCAGTGGCTGATCTGTGTCATACATTCATAAACACAGCCAAGAACTGCACAGACACCAGGATTTACATGTTTGTGTTATCTCTGAGCCAGCATCTTAGTCCAGGAAGTGCATGCTCATCCTGAAAAAAGATGGCACTGCCCATTTGGTTGGAGACAAAAACAAATGAACACGTTGTCAGGGGGAGTGCTGAGATCTTTGTGGGATATAAGTATTAAGTAATAAATGCACATAAGTGTTACTTTTACACATTACTTAGTATGGATGCACTTACATAAAAAATTGTGCCTGCTTCAAGTTTCAAATGTTTAACTGTGTTATCATGTTGTGTAATTGAATTTGTTTACTGCGGTCTTCTAGATGTGTACTACAACATCAGCTCGCTTTATCACTGTTGGGACTCTGGAACAGGGGGGCATTTTTGTAAGTTATATTGTTGATACCTTTCGTAATATACCGATGTGCAAAAGATTGTGTTTCTCTGCATAATTTGTGTACTTTCTATAAAGTCCAGATAATGCAATACCTTTACATATTTTATATTTTACATCTCTGCTGCTTAGTTGGAAATATGTTACATGGACTTTAATATTTTTTGTGTTATTTTAAAGCAAATACAAATATTCACGCTGAAGAATTAAGGGAAAACTCAAATTCTGCATACAAAAAAAAAAATTAACAAAATTATATATATAAAAATGTATACACACACACACATACATACAGTATATATTTATATGTATTATTTATATTTATATTATTTATTTATTATTTATTATTATTAATATTTTTTTTATTTTTTTACTCATTAGAGTGCCACTTTATTGTATTAAGGCATACTGCAGGAATTAGATTCTACCAATCTTTTTGAATCCATAATTTTTGACTTCAGAAGGTGCTTTAGAAGGATCCCCACCATGCTCCAAGTATGGGTTGTTATATGGCTATTGTTTGGGAGCAACTGGAGCATAGGATGGAAACTTTTCTCCAAGGTAGAACCATAAAGGCGAAGAACACAAGGAACACTTTAAGCATCCAATCAAAGTGTACAGGGGCTGGTAAAGAATAAACTCGATACCAGAGGTACTTATCAAAGTCCCAGTGCAGTGTCCCTTTCCCTTTCCAATTTCTCCTAAAATCAGAATGGTTCCACATGTACCATGGGTCACTTTTTTCCTGTGACTTTTCAGGAAGCATTGGATAATCTCCATAACCCCTTCCATCATCTGGGTATGGTTTATAGTCCTCTAATGGCAAATTATATTTCTTAGCTGCAGCCACCCTTTCTTCTGCTGTTTTGGGATGGGGTCCAGGCATATGATGATAGGGGAGATCATGAGCTGCTCTCACACTGGCATAGGGCACCAACCAGCCAGCTCCAACCCTCTGACCAACTATGGGTACCCGGCAAGCTCTGTGGGCCATAGCAGCCAATGAACGCTGCCATGATTACTAGTCCCTATTTTTAATATAATTTAAAGGCCAAAAGCAACTCAGTTTCTATTTTAATTTTTTTTCTTTTTTAAAAGCCCAGCCTACAGGGAAAAGTATAAATGCTTACCTCACCTATCCCACTGAACTCTAAAGTCTTATCTAAGAGATAAGTTTCCTGAAAAGTCATCACTCACACTTCTGGGAGTGTCAAAACTCTGGTTCCTTGCTGTGCTCCCTGTAGCTCCCTGTACCTTCTACCTTTGCTACAGTAAGCTATAGTTACATAGAGGTCGGTAAATGAAACCACAGAGTGCAGAGCTGGGTTGCAGGCATCCTGAAAGGGTTGGATGAAGAGGATTTTTCATCAAGTTTTGTACAACATCAATCTTATTAACATTTCATAGCACATTTATGATTTTTCTGATTTATGTTTATTTACCCGTTATTGGTTTCATAGGTGTGTGCCCACACATTAGTGACAATAATATGGTCTGATAAACTCTCTTCCCAAGAAGGGAAGGGCTGACCAAACTGTATTGCCCAAAGTGTGTACCTATGCTTGAACTATAATCATTTAAGTATTTACATATTCCTAACAAGCAGTAAAAGAGCTTTACACAAGCCTAGACTTGTGCACAATGGAAAATTTTGTTTAGTTTTGGTTCATTGTCATTTATAAAATACATAATTTAGTTCTGTTATATTCGTTATGTTACGTTAATACGTTTTCGGATAATTCATTATTTCTGTAGAGTGTCAATATTCGTTATACTGAATCTCGAATCATGTCGAATTCATTCATTAGATGCGCTATAATTTCGTTCATATTCGTTGAAATTTGATATTTATGTTTGTATATATATTCGTGATAATGATTCGTAGTTTGGAAAGTCGTTTGTTTATTGAATCTTTTAACACACACAATGACAATATCTCTTCTCCTCTGCTCAAATACAATACAATACAACACTCTTCTCACTCAGTTCTCAGGAATGCACTTTACCAGTAATTAAACCTCCAGCACAAAATTAATCAGCTTATTGGACTGTAAGATTTGACCTTTTGTTTCATTAGATCTTTAACAAATTACTGAATCATGTCAAATTAATTCGTTATATCCGCTATAATTTGAAATTCATTATTTTTTTATGCATCCGAATGTCCGAAAGATGCAAAATTTGTCCGCTACGAAACAAATTGCACAGGCCTACACAAGCCCTTACTGACCTCTGTAGCTGATTGTACTATGGAAAAGTAATCTCTAAATTTACAATATCAAACTGTTCCCCACATCTCATTATATTTAAAAGCACAGATGTAATGTTTACTTTGGAAATATACCTGATGAAAAAACACAGGCACCATTATAAAATTAAAATATATTATATCAATATTCTGTATGCTATTATCATTTACATTGTACAAAGATTAGCTCCTCATTATAATTTTAGCTTGTCTCTGCTACTCAGGATTCAGGAATTATTTGGCAGTCTTCTTTCTTTCTTAAAAAAACATTTAGAGAATATTTTTATCTTTCAAAATCTCAGCTTTCAAAACCCCAGCTTGAGCCAAAACTTTTCTTTGATTTGGATACATTTGGGAAGAGTCAGTGCTACTGTCTTGTTTTACCTGCTCACTGTCACCTTGTTTGGGAGATTTTACCTCACTGCCTGTCCTGTGACACCAGGGCAAGAAATGAGGGGACCGGCCATCACTGAAAGAGGCACAAGACACAAATAATAATATAACAAAGCTAAAGTGTGTTTCAGGAAGTCCCTCCATAGGTGATAGAGTTAAAAAAAAAAAAACAGGCACAGGTTCTGTCTACTTCTAAAAAATAAGTTTTGGCTGGAGTTTGGTAACTGTATGTATGCCAATGCACATAAACATTATCCAAAGTAACTCTTTGTGGTATTTTCCAAACTATAATATAGAGGACGAATGTAAAGTTTATTTTATGCCATGTGTATTGATCAAATATACAGTTATTAATAAATACAATATACTTGTCTTCCATGTCATAGGGAATGGCAGAAACAGTAAGCAAGACCTCAAACCTAAACTTTAGTCTGGTAAGTAAAAAATCCCCTCTTTGCAGGAACAGATTTTTTTGTATCACATTGGACCTGTGTCTATGGATACCAACCACAAAGGCAACATTTGCCCACATGTTTTTTTGCCATCATCAGTGGGTACACAGTCATCTCATATAAGCTAATATAAACTAATACGCTGTCACAGTTACTGAATTAGTTCCAGTTCAACAAGGAAATGTTCTATGAATCCTAGTAGAGGGATGACTGATATTTAGCCTTGATATCTTGAAGTGTCTTATTTAAAATATTCATTAAAATACTAAAAACAGTACCTTAGAGGGGGAAGAGTTTCCATTGTCATTGATGCCCCTTTAGGTGCCTCTATTGTGCTACTGAGAATAGAGAGCAGTATAAACCATTTATAATGACAGTTCTCAACTTTGCTATACTTTTATAGGGGAAGAAAAAGTGATAACATAAATGCTTCTTACCCATCACACCAATGTCAATATATTAAAGCTTAAAAATCCTTAGCTGTAGAGGCTGCATTCATTTTTTTTCTTTTATCTTCACCTGGTGATCCTTTGGATAACAACTTCCTCTCCTATGGTGGCTGCGCTTACTCCACTGTATCTGTGGAGGAAACCAGGGTTGCCACACAGGCTGGACGTTAAGCGAAGCTCCATCAAAAAGAGGAAGCTCCACTTTTTCGCACCCTCCCCCCCCACTCAACTGTTACATTTGCCATTTTTTTGGGGGGGCGGAGGGAGCGGGTACCTGGTTTTGACAGTTACCCGCTCCCACTTCCTGGTAAGTTCACCAATTTACATGCATTTTTGGCCCCTCCTCCTTCCCCCCTGCATTCTGGAACACACCCAGAATATGGACCACTCAGAAAGAGCAGTGTGACTTGGGCATGCACAGTAGGAAACCGGCACTGAAGCCCGAAGGCTTCACTGCTGGTTTCCCTTACTTACAGTGCTGGCATCTGCACCCGAAGCGGATTGACAAATGGGCTCGGGGTCCTGACATTGCGGGATCCCTGGACAGGTAAGTGTCTTTATATTAAAAATCAACAGCTACAGTATTTGTAGCTGCTGACTTTAAATTTTTTTTTCCAGACTGGAGCTCCTCTTTAAAACGTTTTCCTCTCTATTACATCGGGGTAGGCGTTTTAGTAGTTTAGTCTTTTTATAGTCTAACAGGGCTCATTAAGATATTTGCAAGACAGACAATGAAGCGATAACATGCATAGCATTTAATGTGTCTCCCATGAATAATTGGGTCCCAGTCAGAGAAAGTCTCCAAGTTGCAAAATGCCCATGTGTAATAATATTAACCAAATGTCCAATTGCTTGCATGGTATAGCCACCTCGAAGGGCAGAAAAAGAATATTAATGGTATTACTCAAGGTATTTTCTTTGACTTTAAAGATTTAATAAAACCCAAGAATTTGGAAAATGTGCTAGGATATTTGTGTAGAATATGTTATTGTTTTGGATAATGTTTTTTTTTACATATACAAGTATACTTTTTATGTACTTTGAATTTAAAATATCTTGATTTGCATTGAATAACAGAAAACTGTATTGCACTATTATATTCCACAATTCATCATATGGCAGCATACCAGTTCTTATATGCATTTGGTCTTTTTTACTCTAAATACATTTTCTGCAAGTAAACAATATAGGCCATTGATCCTGCCAAAACCCAGTGTTCCTGTGTATTGAGCTGAATCTTAAACATTATCAGCTTTCCAAGCTGTCTTCTGTAAACTACCAAACCCTCCCCACTTTTTATGATGGGGATGATAGGAAGGGGAGATGTTTGTATTTCAAATCAGAGGAGCAATTAGAGTGATAACACTGCTCCTTCATAGATACAGTACAGCAAGTTTGTTGTCACCCTAGAAGAAGTAGTCTGGCAGGATCACTGGGTGAAAATAAAGGGGAAAAAAGGTATCATTTTTTGGTGGCCCTGCCCTAAGGTCCAGCAGCTCTAGATATGGGTATACAACTTAATTAGAACTGTATTACTTTGGAACCTACATAAAGACTCAAGGGAATTTGTACTGCAAATATGAGCAGAAACTTGCCACAACTCTTTTACAGCTACCAAACAGGCAATCTTGGAGGCTGTATGCCTTAAACTGTCAGGAGGTTTTGCAGAGAGCATTAGCTCCTTTGGTCAAAAAAAGAAATAAAAAATGCCCGCTATCTTTAGGTCTAACATGCTAAATTCCCAAACATTAGGTCCCCTTGTATAGTGTACATGCGCTCAACTGACCTACAGTATATACTTTTAGTTTTATAATCGTATTAATCAAGTCTGTTTTTTTTCTTTTACTTTTTCTCTCTTTTCGCTGTTTTTTTGTAGAAAAATTCACAGGTGCAAATGCTGGTTTCCCTAGCATCTTGCTTGTATTTATTTAAATATATTTGCTATTCGTATTTTACCAATACTTTAGTCCTACCGTTTGAAGTCAATGGGTTTTCAGAGTCATATATTGGGATTATTTAATTCCCATGAATGCCTTCCTTAGTGATTCTGTACTGATATTGTATAAGTGACCATGGCATGTACATCTGCTCATTTTATGCATGTTCACTCTTTGTGTTATTTTTCTGTCTGACTTTGTTCTATTATAATCTCTTTGCAAAACCAATAACATTCTTGTGAAAGAACCTTAACCGAAAAGAAACTTAGCAAAGGGAAACAAAAGACGCCAACACATATTAGAAATGCAACGCTGCAGTAAATTATGTTTTTGTTTTGGGGGTTTGCATTCAATTTTAAATATATTCATTTAATTTGCTGTAACCTTTACTGAATAAAATAAAATCGGATTGTCTTAGGATAGCAGGAAGGATTTTGTTTTCCTGGACCATGTTTTATAGCTATGCTTTATAAGGATATTTTGCCTTCCTCTGTATCAAATGTGAGTTTATCGGATGCTTTTAATTTTTTTTTCTACATTTGTTGAACTTTGTGAGTAGATTTTCTACTTTCTTCAATCTGACTATGACTATGTAACTATGCAACTAACCCCCCCCCCCCCCCCCATAAATTATTTAAAAAGTCTGTAACAATTATCTTTCCCTCAAAATGTGCTGCCATGGGTTTTCATTGCAGACTCTCATGTAACCACAAACCTAAGCTTTGGTCACATGAGCTCAGCTTAAAGAGAACTGTCATCCAGCCAATTAGCATCCCTTGAACTCTGATCCCTTTTGTCTGAGAGCATTTTCTGTAGAATAAGTATTACCGTATTTCCTTTATGATTCATTATTTTACGAAGTACAATGGTCAGAATGGGTCTAATATAGGAATATACGGATACAGGTCTAATTTAGGAAATCACTTATAAATGCCTCATAAAACTGCATTATCAAAAATTATGTAAAGGAGGCATAGTGGTCCTAAGTTCCACCGAGATGAATTAGAAACAGGTTCAGTGAACAAAGGTAACATTACTCCTTTATGATGATTCTATAATGATATCTTTACATATTGCTGAGTATCCATCTTGCTCTTGAGGATTTTATTCACTTTGGATATCCAGTAAAGACATAAATAAAATGTACTAAACTCTGCTGAACTTTTCTCAACAAATCAAACTGAGGTGATTCAGCAATAAGACTTTTTAACAAGCTCGTTTAATATTATTTCAATGACTGGAAAGCTACAATACATTCAGATGAAGTCTACTTATTTTATTTGTCATATCTATAATAACGAGGCCCCTTGGGGCTTATTTCTAATAACAATTAGTACCACAGTGAACAACCAATTCTCCCGTACTCCCTGCCTGCCATTTCAGCTCTAATGCCGCGTACACAGATCGCACATTCTGACATCAAAATCCATGGGATTTTTGTCCGCCGGATGTTGGCTCAAACTTGTCATGCATACACATGGTCGCACAAAGTTGTCGGAATTTCCAAACGCCAAGAATGCGGTGACGTATAACATGTACGACGAGCCGAGAAAAATTAAGTTCAATAGCCAGTGCGGCTCTTCTGCTTGATTCCGAGCATGCGTGGAACATGCGTGGAACCGACAACAAGCTCTGATTGCCCATTTTCTGTCAGAAAGACTGATCGTTTGTACGCAATATTATATCTAAAGGTTATCTAAGAAGAACTTTCTGATTTCAGTTGATAGAAGAATAACTGTGTGGTAAAGACCTATGTATTAATTATTCGAGTTGTATAATTCATGGCATTTCACTCATGTGCTGTAAACAAATCTGTACATGTACTAACCTTCTTAGTGGCCTATAATTAGAAAACCAGACAGCATGAAATAAACATTTAGTGTAATTAAGCGTTATATTGAGGATATAAGGGCAAACTTTAAGTCTTGCGCAAAATTAACAAAAAGTTACAGAACTCTGCTGACCTTAACATTACTCCATTGTGCTTCAGAAAAAAAATTAAATAAATCTTAAGGGTTGATTTGCTAAAGGCAAATAGATTTTTCACTTAGCAAGATATTTTTCCCTTAGCTTACTGAAAATTCACTTTGAAAAGAATAGCCAATAACATGCCAAGGGAAATAAATTTTTTTTTTACACGCACATATTGATTGTTGGAAGTCAGCAGAGCTTCACCTCATTTAAAATTCTCTTACAAAGCTTGCCTTTACTAAATTACCATATATACTCGAGTATAGGCTGACCCGAATATAAGCCGAGGCCCCCAATTTACCCCCAAAAAAACTGGCAAACTTATTGACTCGTGTATAAGCCGAGGGTGAGACATGCCTGTCCATCCCTGTGTGTGTGTCCGTCCATCCCTGTGTGTCCGTCCATCCCTGTGTGTCCGTCCATCCCTGTGTGTCCGTCCATCCCTGTGTGTCCGTCCATCCATCCCTGTGTGTGTGTGTGTCCATCCATCCATCCATCCCTGTGTGTGTGTGTGTCCATCCATCCATCCATCCCTGTGTGTGTGTGTGTCCATCCATCCATCCATCCCTGTGTGTGTGTGTCTCCATCCATCCATCCATCCCTGTGTGTGTGTGTCTCCATCCATCCATCCCTGTGTGTGTGTGTCTCCATCCATCCATCCCTGTGTGTGTGTGTATCCATCCATCCCTGTGTGTGTGTGTCTCCATCCATCCATCCCTGTGTGTGTGTGTCCATGTGTGTGTGTGTGTGTGTGTGTGTGTGTGTGTGTGTGTGTCCAGCCTACCTGTGTCCCGAGCCTGTGTCCCGAGCCTCCGTCCCGTGCCTTGCCTCCTTGCCTCCGTCCCGTGCCGTGCCTTGCCTCCTTGCCTCCGTCCCGTGCCGTGCCTTGCCTCCTTGCCTCCGTCCCGTGTCGTGCCTTGCCTCCGTCCCGTCCCGTGCCGTGCCTTGCCTTGCCTCCGTCCCGTGCCTTGCCAGGATCGCCGCTCTTCGTCGGCGCCTCGGCGGCCATTCTAAAATTCAAAAGCCGCGCCTCCGCCTTCGCCTGTGATAGGCGGAACACTGAATTTCCCAGCAGCCTGTGTTCCGCCTATCACGGACATCGTCTCATCCTCGTCCGTAGTACGAGGATGAGCGGATGTCCGTGATAGGCGGAACACTGACTGCTGGGAAATTGAGTGTTCCGCCTATCACAGGCGGAGGCGGAGGCGGAGGCGCGGCTTTCGAATTGTAGTATGTCCGCCGTCTGTCTGCTCGATACGCTGATCGAGTAGTCAGACGGCGATGACTCGAGTATAAGCCGAGGGGGGCACTTTCAGCCTCAAAAAAGAGGCTGAAAATCTCGGCTTATACTCGAGTATATACGGTACCCCATTGTGTAAAATAAATAAATCAATAAATAATATCAATATAGCTGAGTGGGTCGGAATCAAAAGCAAAAAAGAGCTCTTCTCTGACATGTGATCAGGAGCTTTACTTCCTGTGCTCTCCTGGGAAAGCATCCAGGAGGGCACCCAGTTGTCTTATAGCAGGGTAGACATAGATGACCAGTCTATGGTTTAGGAAACCAACTAATTTATATAATTTTTTTATGTCATGCTTAGAATGAGGCTGCTAGAGATTAAATTGGTTGTTCTCTTCAAAACCCACTAAGCAAAATTTACACCATCCTATAAAAAAATGCAGCTATATACCTGTTTTCAGAGAACCGATAGGTGTTCATTTGACTCGCCACCTGTCTCCTCTCTCAGCCTGACAGCTGCAGCGGGGGGGGGGGGCAGGATCCCCCACTGACATCAGTCAGGAGGGGAGGAGGAGAGGCAGCGGGTCACGTGAGCACAGATCGGCGCTCTGAAAACAGGTATATAGCTGCATTTTTTTTATAAGTCACAGACACAGATTACATTAATAAACAGTGAGGATGGTGTAAAAATTGAACAGTAATTTCAGCAGCAGGAGGGGAGGGGGCGGGCATGGACATGGAGATGACAGGCAGGGAGGGGAGGGGGAGAGGATGGAGGAGAGCACAGAGGAGGACAGAGAAGGACAGAGCAGACTGCCGATGAGAGAGGCGCATAAACTGACCATGGTGTCAGGGCTCAGCAGCCATGATATACTGTGGTCAGTTTACAAAGGGGAGGGCAGAACCAGGCAGGATCGGCGAGGTATTTCAGGTAATACAGGGGGCCAAATGACACAGCTCAAGCACTGTGCTGTATAACATGCTTTAAAGGAACAGGATCTTTTTTTTTAGGTTAACAAATACTTTAACTCTGGTAATTAAAAATAAATCCCTTTCCCACTCCACCTATTTCTATATAATCTCTATTATTATTATTATTTTTTTTGTTGTAACTAAAACCATAGTCAGGTGACAGGCTTCCTCCAAAGTCTTCTTTCTTTTGGTTTGTAGTGTGTGGCTGTACTTCTTGTAGTTCTTAACCCACCTTGGTGACATGGACACTGCATCAATGTGTCCTCAAAGCACCCTGCAGCCTTAGACCGGCCATACATAGTGCAAATTTCCGTGGTTGCAGGAAAGAAATGTGCACGATCCCCCCATCAACACAGGCAGTGCTGACAGGGGAATCAGCAGTTGTCTTCTCCTGGAGGAGGGGGGCAAGGGTGGCTGGGGAAGCCATCACCGCTGGGAGAAGACAGTGAATCGAAGCAAATCTGGCAGGCTGGTTGTTGATTAATCGACTTGGTAGATTCAGCATGCCCATTAATGCTTTGAATCTTGGCTGTTCCTGCTGAATCGGGCGGGATTCAAACCGCTTATGGCTGGCTTTAAGCTTACCACACGTTACAGTCTGATTGCACAATTTCCTTTAGATCCACCAGCAACTATGCAGCACAAGAGCCTGCCTGATTGGATACAGAGTGATTGGATAAATTAGGTAGGCCCTTATATTACATAGTTTTTGTAGATCTGAGGTTCATTGTATAGAGAATGTACGGTCGGATTGTAACATCTACAGTATGATCACCCTTACAGTGGCAGCTTTGTGATGTCAGAACATAAGGGGTGACAACAAGCCTAATCTCTATTGGCAGGGGTCTCCAAGCTGCAGCCCAAGGGCCAGATGCAGTCATTTGCTTTCCTTTATCTGGCCATTGGGGCACTGTTCAATCCAATGACAATAGTGATGGGACATAAGTCCTGTCACTGACACCAACAATGCAGTATTATTTCCCCCACTGACACCATCAAAAGGGCACAATTCCACTGACACCATGGGGAAAAATTCCTCCCACTAATATCAACAATGGGGCAGAATACCTGCCATTGACACCAACTATGGGGCACAATTCCTTCCACTGAAACCAACAATAGGGCAAAATTCCTCTCACTGATATCAACAATGGGACAGAATACCTTCCATTGACACCAACCATGGAGCACTATTGCTTCAACTCACTCCAACATTGGGGAACTTTTCATCCCACTGTCACCAAAAATAGGAAATTGTTTACTCCCACACTGGATGCCAGGACATTTACTACCCCCACTGGCTACAGTCTGCCCCCTCTCCCTAAAGTCTGATGAACAGTAAACTGGCTCTTTGTTTAGAAAGTTTGGAGACCCCTGCTATTGGGGACCATCAGTCTCCATAGGGAAAAAAAGTGCCTTGGATGATCACTTTATAGCGGCTTTAGGTCAGTAGTTCAGGATCTTTTTTTTTTTTTTCATAAAAACTGCAAACGAGTTGGGAGTTTTGCTTAATGTGAAGCTATGATAGAAAAAAATCTGTGATCTGGAGTTGACCATAATGCTTGGGCCCTCTGACCTAGGGATTTCTGCTCCCTGCATCCTCTATAGTTGGGTCTATGTTCTAGTCATTGAAGATAGTGGCAACATTTGTAGTAGAAGCAATGGGCATTATCACTACTTTAGTTCATCTATTGTCCTTGTTTCTTGCTGAATTTCTTTTATGTTTCATTGGCAGATAAGTGAAGGATCTGAATGCATTTTTATACCTGCCAAGCTGTTTCTGTCAGAAGCCCCCAACAAGTCTTGGCAGGTGGCAAAAGAACTGGTGAACAGTTACCCCTCTGAGAAGAAGATCAGGGAATGCTATACCACGCTTCAAAATTGGAGTGTCTACAAGAAGAAGGTGACAGGGAAGCCACAACATGGCTTCAAAAATTATAATTCTGGGAGATAAATGCAGTACTTGCCTTTTGTATATTGTATGTATGAACAACAAACTTATATAGAACTGTAAAAAAAATACATTCATTAACTTTTATTTATTTGTATTCTTGTATACTTGAAATTATTTTCCCATGACAGTAATGAGTAACAAGCTATTACAATTTACTGCTACAAGGTCTCATTTTCTGGTAGCCACTATGGATCTGATCTTGTGCAGAGATGTAAAGAAAGAAAGAAAACATATTTAAATGTCTTCATATAAAAGGCATTGTATCAGCTGTAGTGAAGTGATAGTTCTAATCTCATCCAAACCAATGACATAAACAGCAAGTTGGTGACTTTCCTGTTTTTTTTCTAGCAAATCAAATTTTTCTCATTATACACCTTAAAATGATCAAGACAAACTGGATACCCTTCACTAAGTAGTAATGCGAGGATCAGAATTACAACATTTGAGTCTGCAACTTTACATAGTCAGCAATGACAAAGCCCATATTTCTATACTGACACAAATCCTTTAAATTTAAATTTGAAATATCCTTCTTGAAGCTTAAGTAAGACATTTACCCAGACTTTTTGAATGCTGTTTTTAAAATTAACAACCACAAAAAGCAATGCTATATGACAAAAAATAAAATTGTATCTATATTCAAAAACAAAAATGTATTGCGTTACAACTTACCAGTCCTTAAATAAATTGGCTGAATTAGTTTTATTATCTGGGCTTTTATTTCTTAATTTTTACCTGGCAATCCTGTGAATCATACACTTTCAGAGTACGCTCACTCATAAATAGTGGCAAGTGTCAACAAGAATCTATACAATACTTGCTGTAAAATTAAATAAAGTAGTAGATACAAAGATAAGGGTCAAAAACTGAAAATTGTTTCATACTTACCATAATTTTCCTTTCCTGGTGCCTATCCATGGCAGCATACCTGTGATAATCTCCACCCCAAAGTCCTCCCCTCAGGATAGTTAATAGCTTATAAAAATGAAAACCATATCTCCCCCTTGCATTCTCCAATTATATCGAATACCAAGGGAGGGCATGTATGCTGCCATAGATAGGCACTAGGAAAGGAAAATGATGGTAAGTATGAAACAATTTTCCGTTTTCCTTGTGCCTCCATGGCAGCATACCTGTGATACAATAAATAGCTAAGACCAGGGCGGGTAATGCTTCAAAAGAAAATTTTATTTAAGGAAATGCGAAAGCTGACTCAATCGCCCTTCTTCCAAACTCCACCGAGCTGAGTGCTCCTGGGTCAATTCTGTAATGATGCATGAACGTATTTGGAGACGTCCATGTGGCTGCTTTGCAAATAGTTTCCAAAGATATACTTACCCTTCCCGCCCATAGAGATGAGACTGCTCTCGTAGAATGGATTCTAACTGCCGGTGGGTTCAACCCTCTCGCCCTATACACTTTTTGAATTTGTTTACAAATCCAAGAAGCGATAGTCCTTGATGTGGCTTCCTTTCCCTTATTCCTACCCCAAGGTAGTATGAATAGTCTATTTCAGGGGTGTCCAAACTTTTTTTTAAAGAGGGCCAGATTTGATGAAGTGAACATGCGCAAGGGCCAACCATTTTGATGACATTCATTAAACCATTAAAATTCGGTCTAAGTGTGTTCGTCCGAGCATTACTACACGGCCCAACAAGCATTATCTTGCCTTTGTGTTGTGTGCGGTGAATAGATGAGCTTGGGTGTGTTATTTGGATATACCGTATTTAATCGGTTTATGCCACGCACCTTAACTTTAAAAAGGAAGTCTCAGGAAAAAAAAAATCTTAAATTTTAAATAAAGAATTGTAAAGCAAAATAAGGGCCAGTGCTCATCAATGCAGCCTAAACAGTGCCCATCTGCAGCCCCCACCATATTGCCATGAATGCAGCCCCCACCGTATTGCCATGAATGCAGCCCCCACCGTATTGCCATGAATGCAGCCCCCACTGTATTGACATGAATGCAGCCCCCACACTGACATGAATGCAGCCCCCACACTGACATGAATGCAGCCCCCACACTGACATGAATGCATCCCCCACCGTATTGCCATGAATGCAACCCCCACCATATTGCCATGAATGCAGCCCCCACCGTATTTCCATGAATGCAGCCCCCACATTGACATGAATGCAGCCCCCACACTGACATGAATGCAGCCCCCACCGTATTGCCATGAATGCAGCCCCCACCGTATTTCCATGAATGCAGCCCCCACCGTATTGCCATGAATGCAGCCCCCACACTGACATGAACACAGCCCCCACATTGCCATAAATGCAGCCCCCACATTGCCATGAATGCAGCCCCCACATTGCCATGAATGCAACCCCCACCATATTGCCATGAATGCAGCCCCCACCGTATTTCCATGAATGCAGCCCCCACACTGACATGAATGCAGCCCCCACACTGACATGAATGCAGCCCCCACCGTATTGCCATGAATGCAGCCCCCACCGTATTGCCATGAATGCAGCCCCCACCGTATTGCCATGAATGCAGCCCCCACCGTATTGCCATGAATGCAGCCCCCACACTGACATGAACGTAGCCCCCACACTGACATGAACACAGCCCCCACATTGCCATGAATGCAGCCCCCACATTGCCATGAATGCAGCCCCCACATTGCCATGAATGCAGCCCCCACATTGCCATGAATGCAGCCCACACATTACCATGAATGCAGCCCCCACATTGCCATGAATGCAGCCCCCACATTGCCATGAATGCAGCACACACATTGCCATGAATGCAGCCCCCACATTGCCATGAATGCAGCCCACACATTGCCATGAATGCAGCCCTCACATTGCCATGAATGCAGTCCTCACATTGCCATGAATGAAGTCCTCACATTGCCATGAATGCAGCCCACACATTGCCATGAATGCAGCCCCCACACTGAGATGAATGCAGCCTCACCTTTGCCATCAGTGCAGCCTGATTCATGTCCTCTGCAGCCTTGGAGGAGACAGGGAGGGGGGCGGGATGAGCGCCGACAGACATACAGGAGAAACTCCTGTTTTTATTGATGGCCTCTTTAATTGAAAGTCCCGCCTCCTATGATGGACAAAACAGTTGTCCAATGGCAGCGCAGGAGACGAGACTTCCTTTTACACAGGACGCAGTGTAAACAGGAAATACTCCTGTATCCCGTATGCACGGCACTCGTCATGACCCCTCCATTGCAGCCAGCATATATATCTTTTGTGGCCCCCGGCACTCGGGGATTCGTTGGTGGCCACAAAAGATATACATGTCAACATTACCAGGTGGGACGTCCAAAACCGGAACAATCGCGGCCCGAACTTTGGACATGTCTGGTCTATTTGATGCTCTAAAGGGGTTTGTGACCTGCAAGTAGCGTGTCAATACTTTGGAAATGTCCAACTCTTGTAGTGTCCCTGAAAGTGGACCTGTAAAAGTAGGCAGTGCCCAGGCTTCAGAGAGTGGCACGGGATCAAACTTTTGGGACAAATCCTTGCACTGTCCGTAACTCTACCCTGTCCGGAAAAAAGGCTATGTGTTCCCTTTCTGCTCCTAAAGCTTGCAATTCCAAGGCTCTCCTCCCTGAAGTTATTGCAACTAGGAAAACCGTCTTGAGAGTCAGGTTCCAAAGTGAAGCGGCTTCTAACAGGATAAACGGCTGAGCCATTAGACAGTCTAGAACAAAAGCAGATCCTAGGCCAGAAAGGAACGCTTTACCAGTGGACGAATCTTCTTGACTGCCTTAAAGAACTGTGCGATGAGTGCGTCTTCTGCCCATCTTTTCTGGGTACTTGCCGAAATTGCCGCCACCTGGACCTTTAGTGAACTTAGACTGAGTCCCAGGTCTAAGCCAGTCTGTAAAAACTCCAAGATTACTGTGGTGGACGGCATTGTGGGATATGACTGCTTGATTCCTGCAAACTCTTTGAATTTATTCCATATATTAGAATAAGTGGGAAGGCTGGCCGTAGGCCAGCCTGTATTTGTGGGAGGAGTCTGAGGCTATATAACCCTCCTCCTCTGTCAGGGCCAGGGCTGGGGTTTTCTAGGTGTAGGCAGCTCATGGGGGAAGGGCTGTCCAGCTATCCCCCACCACTCTCTGCTCTGCATTCATGCTGGTGGGGAAGCGGGGGTGCGTTTTTCTGTCATGTTCCAGTGTGAGGAGAGGGGGGGGGGTGATCCTCTCTCTCTCTCCCCACACGTTTGCTCTGTCCATCCGCCCGCCGTTTCTGCCAGTATGGGGAGTGGGGGGGGGGTGATCGGCCGCCCCAGCTCCTCTCTCTCCCCACACGTTTGCTCTGTCCACCCACCCGCCATTTCTTCCAGTGTGGGGAGGGGAGGGGGGGCGATCAGCCCCCCAGCTCCTCTCTCTCCCCATGTGTGTTGTGCTGCCGATTCGTCCGGGGGGGGGCTCCACGTGGCGGCCGCTCGGCTGATTCTCCCTGGGGGGAGGGTGTGATCGGCGGGGCTGCTGGGAGCCCGCCTGGTGATCGGCCACCCGCTGGCTTCTCTCTCATTGCTCACATGGCGGGGGGGTGGTCGGCCGCCCGCTGGCTCCTCTCTCCCTTTGCTCGCATGGCGGGGGGGTGAGGGGGGGGGTTGGCCACCGCTGGCTCCGCTCCCCATGCATGTCCGTCGCCAGAGCTGCCAAGAACCCGCCTGGTGATCGGTCAGCTGCTGGATCCTCTCTCCCCTTGCTCATGTGGGGGGGGGGGAGAGGGTGGTATCGGCTGGCTGCCTAAGTGAGCGGTGGGTCCTGGTGCTTGCAAGGGGGATGGGCTGTCACCCACCTGTTGCTCCTTTCCTCCCCACAGCGCAGACTGGCATGCAGTGATGGAGGATCTCAGTCCACCCAGGTTGCTGCTTTACTTGTTGGTGGTTTCTTTGGTCGGTGTTATATTGGGGTCAGCCCGGGTGTCTGTGGTAGCTTCCATCAGCAATTTTCTGTCATAGCGTTCTGTTATAGTGTTTTGCCAGCGTTTTCTGTCATAAGCGTTTTTTCCAGCGGTTTCTGTCATAGCGTTCTGCCAGCGTTTTCTGTCATATCGTTCTGCCAGCGTTTTCTGTCATAGCGTTCTGCCAGCGTTTTCTGTCATATCGTTCTGCCAGCGTTTTCTGTCATAGCGTTCTGCCAGCGTTTTCTGTCATAGCGTTCTGCCAGCGTTTCTGTCATAGCGTTCTGCCAGCGTTTCTGTCATAGCGTTCTGCCAGCGTTTTCTGTCATAGCGTTCTACCAGCGTTTTCTGTCATAGCGTTCTGCCAGCGTTTTCTGTCATAGCGTTCTGCCAGCGTTTTCTGTCATAGCGTTCTGCCAGCGTTTTTCTGTCACAGCGTTCTGCCTGCGATTTTCTGTCACAGCGTTCTGCCTGCGATTTTCTGTCACAGCGTTCTGCCTGCGATTTTCTGTCACAGCGGGCTATCCAGCATTTCTGTCACAACGTTCTGTCCAGCATTTCTGTCACAGCGTTCTGCCCTGCATTTTCTGCCCAGCATTTTCTGTCACAGCGTTCTGCCCAGCATTTTCTGTCACAGCGTTCTGCCCAGCATTTTTCTGTCACAGCGTTCTGCCCAGCATTTTTCTGTCACAGCGTTCTGCCCAGCATTTTTCTGTCACAGCGTTCTGCCCAGCATTTTCTGTCACAGCGTTCTGCCCAGCATTTTCTGTCACAGCGTTCTGCCCAGCATTTTCTGTCACAACATTCGGCCCAGCATTTTCTGTCACAACGTTCGGCCCAGCATTCCTGTCATAGCGTTCTATCTAGCTTTCCTGTCATAGCGTTCTGTCCAGCATTTCTGTCACAGCGTTCTGTCCAGGTTTCGGTCATAGCATTCAGTCCAGTTTTTGTCACAGCGTTCTGTTCAGCATTTTCTGTCATAGCGTTCGGCCCAGCATTTCTGTCATAGCGTTCCATCTAGCTTTCCTGTCATAGCGTTCTGTCCAGCATTTCTGTCACAGCGTTCTGTCCAGGTTTCGGTCATAGCATTCAGTCCAGTTTTTTGTCACAGCGTTCTGTTCAGCATTTTCTGTCATAGCGTTCGGCCCAGCATTTCTGTCATAGCGTTCCATCTAGCTTTCCTGTCATAGCGTTCTGTCCAGCATTTCTGTCACGGCGTTCTGTCCAGGTTTCGGTCAGCATTCAGTCCAGTTTTTCTGTCACAGCGTTCTGTTCAGCATTTTCTGTCATAGCGTTCTGCCCAGCATTTTCTGTCATAGCGTTCTGCCCAGCATTTTCTGTCACAGCGTTCGGTTCAGCATTTCTGTCACAGCGTTCGGTCCAGCATTTCTGTCACAGCGTTCGGTCCAGCATTTCTGTCACAGCGTTCGGTCCAGCATTTCTGTCACAGCGTTCGATCCAGCATTTCTGTCACAGCGTTCGGTCCAGCATTTCTGTCACAGCGTTCGGTCCAGCATTTCTGTCACAGCGTTCGGTCCAACATTTCTGTCATAGCATTCGATCTAGCTGTCCTGTCATAGTGTTCTGTCCAGGTTTTGGTTATAGCATTAGTCCAGTTTTCTGTCACAGCGTTCTGTTCAGCATTTTCTGTCATTACGTTCGGCTCAGCATTTTCTGTCATCACGTTCGGCCCAGCATTTTCTGTCATTACGTTCGGCCCAGCATTTTCTGTCATACGTTCGGCCCAGCATTTTCTGTCATACGTTCGGCCCAGCATTTTCTGTCATAACGTTCGGCCCAGCAATTCTGTCATAGCGATTGGTCCAGCATTCTCAGTCATAGCATTCTTTCTAGCTTTCCTGTGATAGCGTTCTGTCCAGGTTCGGTCACAGCATTTAGTCCAGTATTTCCGTCATAGCGTTCGGTCCAGTATTTCCGTCATAGCGTTCGGTCCAGTATTTCCGTCATAGCGCTCTGTCCAGCATGGCGGTCATAGTGGTTTGCCCCTGGGTTCCTGTCATATCATTCTGCCCGGCATGTCTGTCATAGCGTTCCGCCCCAGGTTATCTGTCAGTGTTCTGCCCCTGGAGTTCTGTCATAGCGTTCTGCCAGCATGTCTGTCATAGCGTTCTGCCCCGGGATTTCAGTCATCGCTCTACCTAGGTTAACTTTTAGCATTTCTGTCATGGCATTGTCGTGACATTTTTCTGTCAGTATTTCTGTCATAGTGTTTCTGTTCAGTGGTTCTGTCATGGTGTTTCAACCTCTGTGTTTGGCTTCAGAGTTTGCAGAAGGGCGTTCACTTATGACATATTCTGGTTAGGTTTGTCTGCATTCATTGTCATGTCTCATCGTATCTGTGTTCATGTTTGTACCGGGGTCAGTTAGCTAGGGCTCGCACATCGGGATCTGTCACGTCTACAGATCCATACGGGCTGAGGTTTCGTTATTAATGATTGTTGACCACAATCTTCTCGCCTGTATACCATACGTCATACGATGCATGTTCATTCACCACACCTGTACGTCTACCCACCACGGTCTGTGGGTACTCTAGGCCTGAGTTTATGTTAATTACCTGTCTCTGCGCTGCAGGTTACTCGGGTTAACTCACTATTCACAACTCACACACGGGGGGGGGGGGGGGGGGGTTCATCATTAGGTTCATTCATGCGCTGTGGTCTTGACTTTTCTGCCATGTTCTCATTCTTAGGTAGGCAGAGGGGCGTTGTTGTTCTCATGTCTGGTTGTCTGTCTTTCCTTCTAGTTGCGTTTTCAGGTTGGGCCGTCTTGGCATCCATACCAATATCAACCATGCCTGCACTCACTTACAGATGTCATTTCGCCACTGGACGCACCCTCGGGTTGGAAGCAGACGTCAATTTTCTTAGTTGACATCCTGTTGCATAGAGGCCCTGGTTACCGCCCTGGGATTCATACTCTCAGGGTGTGTCCAAGCCACGGTCCTTAGGTGGTAGGTTGGGTGATGTCGTCACCATTCTGGATTCCACTCTCAGCTCCGATCTCTTGTCTAGGAGGTTGCCTGGAGTACTGCTCAGGGACGTCGGTCCAGTCATCTTTGCTCCTCCCCGGTTTGTTCCAGGTGGGGAGGGGGGTGCTTTAGTCACTTCGGGCATGGCTGGATCATGCTATGGGACTTATTCCCCTGGGTTGGAGTCTGTTTCTCCTTCTTCGGTTCAGGATTCGGTCTCGGTTGGTAGGTCTCGGGCAGTAGCATGACCTGTTCGCATCCGGTGGGACCAGTCTGTCTTGGTGTCGCCATGTTGATGATGCTCATTGCCATGGCACCTACTCCATAACATCCATCGGGCAGCCAGGTTTCCTCTCCTATCACTGGTATTTTTGGCACTCACCCTCTCACTTCCTCTTACCAGGTATGGGAAGGGGTGTTTCACGGTGCTTCTTCTGGTGTCTGTTGTAGGGGTTCTTCGGGTCAGCCCTTGCTCTCTTGTCCCCACGTATCCTCTCATTCATAGCAGTTCATTCGCATGTCCGGGTTACCTTGGGCATCAGGCTCATCCTATCCTTCACGGGATGTTCAATTGGGTTTGCGTAGCTTGCAGGCTCTAAGGAGGTTCCTTCTCATCTCCAGGTCAGGAGTCGGTGGGTTCTACTCTCACAGCGGATACTTACCGGTTACTTACGGTTGGCGTTTGGGCATACATCATTTTATGGATGGGATCTTTACCTTCCCTCTCCCACCTAAACTTGTGTCTTTTTGCCCTCTTTTCAGGCATACTGACCATACAGGCCATGGCACACCTCAGGCCTTGTTTCTTAAGTAATATTGCATTTCCCACTTGAAGACTCCGATTACAAGTGGGAAGGCTGGCCGTAGGCCAGCCTGTATTTGTGGGAGGAGTCTGAGGCTATATAACCCTCCTCCTCTGTCAGGGCCAGGGCTGGGGTTTTCTAGGTGCCCACCCACCCGTTTCCCCCAGGTTATTCACTCATACTCATAGTATTTTTTCTTATTCTTACATTCAGGGTATGCCCTCTTTTCAGGCATACTGACCATACAGGCCATGGCACACCTCAGGCCTTGTTTCTTAAGTAATATTGCATTTCCCACTTGAAGACTCCGATTACAAATGTAATTTGTGGAGGGTTTTCTAGCTCTTAAAAGAGCTGAAATTACACCTGCTGAACATCCTAGGGATTGGAATTTTTCCCGTTCAAGATCCAAACATGTAGGTTCAGCTTTTGTGGAGCTGGATGAACAAACTTCCCTTGTGATAGCAGCTGCAGGAATACTGGAATCTTGAACGGAGGACATATGCTGAGGCTCATTGCCCAAGGGAACCACAGCCTCCTTGCCACCACCCTGACTGGTTCTCTCATCAATCGGAGCAGAAACTTCACAATCAAGGGTCTGGGAGGAAAAGCATATGCCATCTTGCAATTCCATGGGCTCGAGAGGGCATATACTGCTTCCACCCTAGGATGAGGTAGGCGGGATAGGAAACTTGGCAACTTTGCGTTTGTTGGGGAGGCGAACGGGTCTATTTCTGGAGGCTTCTGCAAATTCATGATCCAACTGAACACTGCTGGGTGTAGAGACCACTCGTTGTTGTTTTGAAAACAACGAGATAGATGATCCACCTGCTGATTCAAATGGCCCGGAAGGTTGATTGCCTTTAAATCCACCAGATTCCTCTCCACCCACAACATAATAGGCTCCATTTCTCTTAACAACGTGATACTGTGGATTCCCCCCTGCCGTTGTATATATGCCACTGCTGCTCTGTTGTCCAGATGGACTAGAACCTGTTTCTGAAGCAGATGCTCTTTCAGATTCACCAGCACCAAATAGACTGCTCTTAGCTCCAAGACATTGGAGACTACTCCCTCCAGAGGGACACCCCATCTTCCTTGCACCGCCAGGTGACCGCAGTGGGCTCCCCACCCCTATGAGCTTGTGTCGGTGGTAAGAAGGGTCCAGGAAGGACACTGCAGGAGACAAGGAGGAGAGAGAAACAATGTTTACTTTCACTTTGCTTACACTTGTGATTGCTGTGATTGGACATAAAGATCACATGATATAGGAACAATTTTATTGGTCCTGTGCCCAATCATATACCTATAAGCAACAGACGCAGCGATCACCAAGCTCATGGGTGCACGTTATAGGAGCCTGCCAGTATGTCCATTCACATTGGAAAAGCTTCCATCTGGTCAATGTACATATACAGCCAGATGAAAAGCAGCTAAAGTTATTCTGACCCTTAGGCCGCGTACACACGGGCGGACTGTCTGACGGACTTGGTCCGCTGAAACGTGTTTCAGCGGACAATCCGCTTGTGTGTGGGCTTCAGCTGACTTTTTCGGCGGACAGTCTGGCGGACTAAGTCTTTCGGCATTTCCGTAATATTGTCCGTCCAAACTTGGTTTCAGCGGACAGTCCGATCGTGAGTAGGCTAGTTCGACGGACTAAGTATGGCGCATGCTCAGAAAGGATTTACACGGCGAAAGGTTGCATTGCAGTGTATTGGACGTCGTATTTCTAGTCCCGTCGTACGTGCTGTACACGTCATCGCGCAAGCTTTCGGCGGACTGTCTGTTCATCGTGTGTGGTCAAGTCCGTTCATTCGAAAGTAGGACGGACTGTCTGTCGGATTGTCTGACGGACTTAGTTGGGCAAACAGTCCGCCCGTGTGTACGCGGCCTTAGTTAATTGAAAAACTCTAAAATTAAAAATAAGCAGAGCATATCCCATTATACTGTGTACTAGTCTCAATCCAAAGCACAGAGTGTGATTTCTGTCTCTTCCCTTGGCTATCTGCATTAGTCACTTCCAACAGATTATCCTAAAACCACAGGATTTCAGGAGATGAGCCAGCCACCCCCTTCTCCAGAACACAGTAGGAAATTAGCAGCCCCAACTGTGAATGTTTCCCTATGACACTCTGTGGAGGTGGGGTGTCTCCATTACCTCCACTCAGGTCTCAGATTACTCCCAGCTCTCCTCTATGTGCATTGTGTGATATCAGATTCCCATCTCCAGCCTGCTAGGGCTGAGAAATAGCATTTGATCTGTGTGTTTTAGAAGGCTTTAGAGGAGAGGGGCTTAGATAAACAGGAACAGGCTATGTGGAGGATTTGTATAATCTCTGTGCAGGGCTGGTGCAAGGATTTTTGACACCTTGGGTGAAACCTTATTTTGCCCCACCCCCTGACTCCACCCCTGACTCCACCCCCTTTGCCCTGCCCATGTAAACACCATCTTTGCAATGAAGTACCCATCAAATGCAGCCCACCAGTGCCCATCAAATGCAGCCTCACCCGCGCCCATCAAATGCAGCCTCACTAGCGCCCATCAATACATCCTGCCAGTCCCCATCAATGAATGTTTGCTTGCTTCCTTTCACAGGAGTTGGGACACAGTCCTCCGCCACCGCTGCACCTCTGACACTATGTGTGAATGGAGCAGTGGCTGCCTGCTGATGCTGAGACTTAGTTGCTTTCACAGAGAAGAGAGTAGGAACAGTGACCGGGCACCCTGGGCAGCAGTGCGCCCTAGGTGGCTGCCTAGTTTGCCTAGTAGTAGCACCAGCCCTGTCTCTGTGTATCACCTGAAGCTTGTCATTTCAATTATATTATCTGATATATGATATATGTAAGGGTTTTATGACACTTACAAAACAAATGTCAAAAAACAGGACCTGCAAAATGAGGGAGTTTATATGCAACTGACCTGTCACCCATTCCTTGATCTGTTCAGGAATTATGAAGATTCTTCACATTCAACACTTTGAAGAGTGTCAGCTGTGTCACGTTTCTCCTGTTTTGTGCTGTGTTTTTTTTCAGTGGAAGCCTACATCACTGTACATGGTGAGGGGAACCACAAATCACAGCAAGGGAACTGTCAGAAAAGTGCAGAAGAGCAAAGATTGGAGGAGGGGCAAGTGAGCATAAACCCTCTCCTAAAGACAGAGTCACCTTAAAAATAATACCATCACCAGTTTTAACGAATGGGATTTAAAAAAATAAATAAAATCATTATGTTGTCATGGGTCATGCCCTATAAAGTCATTAAAAACAACTTTTGCTTGAAGTGACTGCTACTGATAAATGATCCAGCAGAGTGAAAACCTAAAAACAAGACCAAATGAATCTATTGATCTTTAGAGGAGTCAATGTGTCTGTCTTGTTATTTGCTCACCTAAAGAACTCATATGGACAGTATGTGAATGAGGCTTTCTCAGCAGTGAGGCAGTATCAAGGGATGTTATGTTCCTCTATGGAGAGCTCCATGCCTGCTGTGCAGTCATCATCTGAATGGTGAATCACTGACATGTTCATTTCACAAGATGTCATTTCTCCTAATTAGCCAAATATTGTACTATAAAGTCATGAGACTCATTTCCCATGTTTATAGAGTCATTTGTAATCTCTTCAGACTTCCAGCCAATTTAGTTGTCAATTTATATTGTGCTGCACAGCTAATATTAACGTAGAAGATTAACTACAAAAAAGGAAGTCTGCATAAACATTTTGAAGTTTTACAGTTACACGTGCTAATTCATATCAACATTAAAGTATATGTAAACCCAGCCACAAAAATCTCAATATCTTAAAGCAGTTGTACATTTTCCAGGTTTTTCACCTTAATGCATTCTTTACATTAAGGTGAAAAACCTTCTGTGCTATGGCAACCCCCCAGAGCCCCCTCTTTTCTTACCTGATCCAGATAGTTCCAGTGATGAGAACGAGCCAAGCAGCTCCAGTCGCTGTTTTGGGTCCTCATTGGACAGATTGATAGCAGCGGGAGCCATTGGCTCCCGCTGCTGTCAATCAAATCCAGTGACACAGGGGGGCGAGGCAGAGTCCTGCTGTTTGTGTCAATGGATGCAGCAGCAGGACTCGGGAGCGTGCCCCCATGGAATGAGGCTCTCCGTGGGGGAACTAGATGAAGAGGAGGAGCCAGGAGCTCTGGCGGCGGACCCCAGAAAAGGAGGATCGGGGCTGCTGCGTGCAAAACCCTTGCACAGAGCAGGTAAGTATGACATGTTTGTTATTCAAAAACAAAACAAAAAAACAAACCTTTAAAAATCACTTTAATGTAATTTCAAAGTAAATTTCAATATTTTCAAATCTGCGGCTTTCATTTAAAGAGGAAGTAAACCCTGATGGGTTTTACTTCCTCTTTGTTTCCCTGCAAAGGTAAAGCATAATGGGCTACTATGCATCGCATAGTAGCCCATTATGTGTCACTTACCTGACACAGGAGCCAGCGATGTCACTGCTGTCCCCTCTTCCATGAAGCGTCCATCTTCCTTCCAGGTATCGCTGCTCCAGCGCTGTGAGTGGCCGGAGCAGCGATGACATCATTCCGGTGCATACGTGCAGGAGCCATTGGTGACGGCATGTTAGCCTTCACTAACAGCAGTGCGCTTGCGCCATTGTCTATGGCGCGCATGCGCCATAGATATCGGTGCTCGGTTTTTGTAAAATATCTGCTTAACCGTGTAGGTTAACCACTTAAGCCCCGGACCAATTGTCCGCCTAAGGACCAGAGGTCTTTTTACAATTTAGCTGGATCATTCAGCCAGCTTGGCGATATGCACAAGACTGGATTCCCTTAGGTACTTTAGCCCTTCCAGGCTCTTGCTAAGAAACCAACCCGTACGTGGTCTTCTTCTGAAGAGTCCTCCCCTGGATAGCTATGAAGTTACTGGGCCTCTCCAACTACCGGAGATGGCACCGGACCAGCTCGGAATCCTTCTTTAGTTTCCTTGCCTCAGGCTAGCCAGCCCTGAGACAACAAGTCGGGTGGATCCGCACCCCAGGCCATAGCCTTACTGGGGGCTGGTCAGGAGGACCAGGACCATGGAGTCAGAACATCCTTCTGGACCGGAACTCCGAACCACGTGACATCCGCATCTTAAGTACCCTCTCCCAGAAAGCACAGCAAGAGTGACACTCCCACTGGGCGGGCTCTGAAAGAGAGCAGACTTAAAGCACCCAACTAGACTGTGGCTCCATGCCTGCCAGAGAGACAGTGCCCCTTGTGGCCAGGTTGGACATCCTATAGTTTAGACAGACTGATGCTGAGGTCCAAATTTAGAACAATTGTATCTGAACCAAACTACAGTTCAGGTGTAATAGCACGTGCTCTTCAGGAGGCGGCACTACAAACTATTGAAGAAGTCCAGTGTGAATCTTGTGCAAAATAGTAGGGTAACGTATCCATGGTGGCCCCCCACCAAATGTAATCCAAGATCCAAGATTGGGAATCATTTGAAGTTCTTTGGGAAAGGACAACAGCTTACCTCTTATGATCTAGATACTGTAATATGTGAGATTTGATGTTCTATATTTTAGACAGCAACTACATCTGGTAAGTGTGAATTTCTGCTTTCAGTGGAGGCGGCACTGGGTGAATGAATTACTTTTGGTGGAGGACCACCTTGGTTACGTTACCCTATTATTTTGCACAAGATTCACTCTGGACCTCTTCATTAAAATACTACCTTACTATTTCTGCCATGAAGGTCCTTATTCAGGCACTTTAGTTACAGGGTGACAATACTCACCTGGGCTCTCAATGGAGAATACAAGTGGCCATTTGTAAACACACAGTACACCGAGTATGGTCCACTGTTGTCACAATTAGGAAGTCTGCCTTGAGAAAAGCAAAGCAGGTGTCATTGGAGTGCATGCATTTAGAAAGGAAGTGGCTGTGAAGAAACGTCAGGAGACCAGCAATGCTGAGATGGTACAAAGGTGGAAAAAAAAAAGGTAAAAAGACGACAGTTGTTAATGATACATTGGGGGAGATTTACTAAAACTGGGGCACACAGAATCTGGTGCAGCTGTGCATAGTAACCAATCAGCTCCTAACTTCAGCTGGTTCAGTTAAGCTTTGATAATAAAATCTGGAAGCTGATTGGTTACTATGCACAGCTGCACCAGATTCGCTAATTTTTACCGCGATTTTGCTGCGTTTTTGCTGCAATTTTGTTCAGGTCGCCAATGTAAAAGTCAGAAAAAAAGCCTGTGATCTGCCCTAAAGAAGCTTAGGGCATTTTGCTTCAGGTGACAAAACTCTCAGATGTGAACAGGTGCCATTGAAATTAATGGGAGTGTGTTTGGTAGCCCAAATAAATGTATTGTCTTAATGTAATACATGATAATGTAATTTGTAAGTTGTAATATATTATGATCTTTGGAGAGTCCAGATCACCAATCAAAAAGTCATATATATGGCTTCCTTTAGCATAAACAAAACAAATCAGTCCATCAGCTTCAGGTATAAATCATCATTTGGGCTCACCACAAGAAAAACCTTGTCCCATACAAGGTTAAAAGTCCCCACCTGCTCCAGGGGTCCAAAGAAATGCCTCCTTGGCTAAGCAGTGTCTAAGTAGCCTCCACAGCTGTGTCCTGTTCCACTCTTCACCTTGCAGGCACATGTTGAATGATCCCTGTCCTTTGCAGCCCTCTCTTGCAGGCAAATTAACCCTTTCACGACTCAATCCTGGGAAATTAGGTTTCACTCTTTAACCCAGAACCCCACGCCCAGCATGGGTGAGAATCCTTGAGTACTCCACAGTGATTCTTTCCCATCCAGGACCCATCTCTGGTGGTAGTGGTTTGGGTGGCAATCCCGCAACTTCCAGTTACAAAGGTCAGTGATTACTTGCTTTAAAATATTTATACTTGATATGATTGTGGAAATAGTTGAATGTCCACAGTCTGGCCTCAGTTCTACTTTAACCACTTGCTGACCACCGCATGCCGATATACGTTGGTACAATGGTGGGCAAATGGGCGTACATGTATGTCTCCTTTAATTGGCAGGGCTAGCGGGCACATGCGCCCGCCGCTTACAGCATGACTGAGCCCACGGGACCTGCGGACTCGATGTCCAACGGTGTCCCGGCGATCGTGTCATGGAGCCTTAGAACAGAGAGATCCCTATGTAAACAAGCCATTTCCCTGTTCTGCCTAGTGACATGACAGAGATCACTACTCTCTTTCATCGGGAGCAGTGATCGCTCTCATGTGAATTGTAGCCCATCCTCCCACAGTTAGAATCACTCCCTAGAACACATTTAACCCCTTCATAGCCCCCAAGTGTTTAACCCCTTCCCTGCCAGTTTAATTTATACAGTAATCAGTGCATTTTTATAGCACTGATCGCTGTATAAATGACAATGTTCCCCAGATAGTGTCAAAAGTGGCTGATGTGTCCGCCATAATGTCGCAGTCACCATAAAAATCTCAGATCGTCACCATTACTAATAAATAAAATTATAATAAAAATGCCATAAAACTATCCCCTATTTTGTAGATGCGATAACTTAATTGCAAACCTATCAATATACGCTTGTTGCAATTTTTTTTACCAAAAATATGTAGAAGAATATATATCGTTCTAAACTGAGGGAAAAAAATTTTTTAAATATTTTTGGGGGATATTTATTATAGCAAAAAGTAAAAAAATATTGCTTTTTTAATAAAAATTGTCGCTCTTTTTTTGTTTTTAGCGCAAAAAATAAAAACTGCAGAGGTAATCAAATACCAGCCAAAGAAAGCTCTATTTGTGGGGAACTAAAAGAACGTCAATTTTGTTTAGGTGCAACATCGCACAACCTTGCAATTGTCAGTTAAAGCAACGCAGTGCCGAAACGCAAAAAGTGCTCTGGTCAGAGGTAAAATCTTCCGGGGCTGAATCTGTTAAACATCACATTAAAATGCATTCAAAACTCCACTATTATCTCTAGTTTCTCTGCTTCACTCTGTTATAACATTATGCTTACTTTTGCCAGATCACGGTTGCGCTTTAAACTTTCTAATAGTATGGTATATTAGTAAATTGTGTAATAAAAATAAATGGGTGTAATTTGCACAAAATACAACTATTAAAAACTGCTTCCTCCAATGATATTTTTTCAAATGAAGGTGAGGTTCTTTAAATTTTCACATGTAACCTCAAACTTTCAAAAGAATTATTTAAATCTGTCACTTTTCAGTGATAAAAAGCAGCATAGTTGCTACAAATATAAAAATGGTATACAATTACTTATGGTGAAAATATGCTTTAGAGCATTTTAACTTGTGGATCACTGCATTCCTTACCTGTCAAGACTGTTGATGCGGAATTCTTTAACAATAGCTTTAGGATAAAAGAAAACTCCTCATCATGCAATATGTGAAAATCAGAAGAAAAAAAAAATATCTTTTTTTTTTCAAATCTGTAGCTTTCAATAAAATCCCTCAGTGATCCTTCCATGAAGGTCCTTTTTTGGACATTTCCTGTTTTAGAGTAACACCTGGCTGCCATTGCTTTAGTGGGACTGCTACTTACACTTTTACACAACAGAAGAGCCTCAGAAGGGGTTCCTTGTTCTTACTGGAGCATTCATCATCCAAAGTCATGGACTGAACCTGCGCAAACAGCCATCAAAGGTGGCAAGTTAGGGTTTCTTCTCTTCACACTAGTGTTCAGTTACCTGAGGACAAAACAGAATGGGCTATTGTGTAAGTCGCAATATTTTTTTAAGTTTGCACTGGTCTTGTGCGCAGACCTAGGCAGAGCTACTACTAAATGTATGCTGCCATGTTGCCAGTAAATCTGCTAATAGAACAGACTTTATTAAAACAAAAAGGCATGTTCATATGAGAGGCATGGTAACACATTTGTTGTGCACAGGGTTTAAAGTGGTTGTAAACCCTCCCCTACAACTTTGTCCCATGTAAATCAGCATAAAAAACCCTAATGAACACTGCTTGTAGATATCTCCTTACTTGCTTAGTATTGTTGTAATCCTTGTTGTTCTGTAGAATGAAGTCACTGAGCATGCCCAGATCTCCCCTGATTTAAGGCACACTCTCTATGTCTTAACTATCTGTTATCAGGACTTCCTACGGCACAACACTGAACTCTGCTAATCACTCAGAGCTTCCTCCTACACACCATGTGACCATGTGACCTCACATACAGTCTAAACTTGAACATTACTGCAGTCTTATCAGCTGAAGCTGATAATTCTGACAAAGGGAAACATTAGACAACGGCACAAGTAAATACTATGGAATAAACAAGTAAGCTATGAACAGGGAAGCAGGGTTGCCATAGAAATGTTGGATTGAGAAGGAGGCTTGGTTAACAGTACGGGAAGTGCTCAATGTAAGGGCGGAAATACACTCCACTGTGGACTCAGAAAACAATACTTAAGATGGTGCTGCCTAACCCCTGGGAGAGTTTACTTCCTCTTTAAAGCAGAACAGCCCCCCCCCCCCCCAAAAAAAAATAGTGTTTATGTAACTGTGCTACTGTACAAAGGTCAGTGAAGTGTAATTATTGCTCGCTAAGAGTATGTAGATATTTGAATATCCATAGCTTCCTGGTCATAGTTCTACTTTAAAGCTAAAATGTAATAGGCTTATATTTTGTCTTCTCTGTTTTCTTCCTCCCCTCCTCATTAACCTGCTAATGAAATTCTTAAATAAAACTTTTCTGTTTTCATTACATACTTGTAGCGCCGGGCTCCTGAAGAGCACGCGCTATGTTTTTGTAAATTTATTTTTCCTAAGACCATGGTTGGGTCTTAGGGTTAATTTCAGTAAATTATGGTCTTGGCATCAGTTTAGCTGGACTGTACTATGTTCTGCCTGGTCGTGGGTGTAAGTATCTTCTATGACAGGCATTGGAATGCAGTCTGGTAGGACGCATTGGGTACCAATTTCTCTTGGAGCCAATCAGCGAGTGCGTTGTCTTGCTGTGTATTACAGGAGAGGGTACTTAAGGTGCTGAGATCACGTGGTTCTGGGTTCCGGTCCAGAAGTATGTTCTGAATCAGTGGTCCTGGTTCTCCTGACCAGTCCCCAGAGGCCCTAATGGCCTGGGGTGCAGATCCATCCATTTCAGAGTCTCAGGGCTGGCTAGCCTGAGGCACAGTAACTGGAAGGAGGGTTCCAAGGTGGTCCGGTGCCGTCTCGGATTTGGAGAGGCCCGGCAACTGAAAACGCAACCAGGGGAGGACTCTTCAGAAGAGGGCCATGCACGAGGCTGGCTGCTCGGTAAGAGCCTGGAAGCTAAGCTCAAAGGACACCAAGTGAATCTGCATTCTTACGGTATCGCCGGACCGGCTGCAAGATACTGGTACCGTAAGCCCTTGTACACACGGTTGGACATTCCGACAGCAAAATCCGTCGGATTTTGTCCGACGAATTTTGTCCGAAACTGGTTTTGCATACACACGGTCGGACAATCCGATCGTTCGTAATGTGATGACGTTATTTCGTTATGATGAGACTACGTGCAGGCTAGTAGCCAATAGCTTTGGTTTAGGAATTTGATCTGAGCATGCGTGGCACTTTGTCCGATTGGAATTCTCTACAAACGATCGGACAAAGTCCAATCGGATCATGTTGTCGGAAAATTTTATAGCCCTGCTCTAAAACTTTGTCGGTCGGATATTCTGACGGAAACAGTCCGATGGAGAACACACACGGTTGGATTATCCGACAACACGGTCCGATCGGACATTTTCCGTCGGAATGTCCGACCATGTGTACAAGGGCTAAGAGAGTTTCTAATTTCATCCTTCAGTTACAACTAAGTTCTGTGAGAGACTTTTTTTGCTCTATTCTAAAGTTCTACAACCAAGTCTTTGGCAGAGACTTTGCTAATTTTAAATCACCTGTCGGCTGCTAAATTCACTAAAGGGGATTTATCCAGTTGCGAATGGCTATTCCCTGGAGCACTTAGAGAGAGAGACATTTCAAGTGTCAGCAGTTCCAAGAGTACCTGAGCTTTACTAGCCATACCCTCTATTACCTACTGAGAGACTGTGTCCTGTTCAGCGGTTTTTGCAAATAAAAATTCCCAAAGGGATTCAAGTGTTGGTCTCTACAGTCTATTGGGCCATCAACCTCGGGAACCCCTAGACAAGCAACGAGGTGGAGACGGTAGCGGTAAGCCCAGCAAAACCAGCTGCTCCTTTAGGGGTCAGTGCTACATACCTTATATTATACTCAGTAATATAATCATTTGGACTCTGTGTTTATCTATGCAATGCAGGCAGATCATGGCTGGTGGAAGAGGCTGGAAAGGTGCTGTGCATAGCTGCCTGAAAACACCACAACACCCTGTCTCAGTACTCTTTTCAATAACCCTCAGTCCCGATGCAAGCAATGAGATTGCTCTTGGGAAGAATTTGTCAAATATCAATGTCATCCTGCCAATGTCATTATAAACTATCTCTTCAGCATAAAGAAGAACAAGGAGTCCTAGAAGTGATGGTTTGGCCTCCACAGAACCCTGAACTTAGCATCATCAAACCTGTCTGGGATTACATGACGAGACAGAAGGATTTTAGGCAGCCTACAGAAGATCTGTGGTTAATTTTCCAAGATGTTTGGAATAACCTTCCTGACGAGTTCCTTCAAAAACTGTGTGCAGATGTACCTAGGAGAATTGATACTGTTTTGAAGACAAAGGCTGGTCACACCAAATATTGATTTCATTTGGATTTCTCATCTATTCATTTACTTTCCATTTTCAATTGATAAAAATTAACTATTAATTATTATTATTAACTATTTTTATATCTGAAAGCATTCTTAATTTATAGCATTTTCACACCTGCCTAAAACTTTTGCACAGTAGTGTGTATTGTGAAAAGTTACAGTGTGCAGTGAAATCAGAGGGCTGAAGTTCAACTTTAAAAATACATTAAAAAGAGGATAGATTTAGTTGCTAAATTACCAGTGATAATATTAAGTCGTTGAGCATAGGAATTGTAATTTGTGGTTTATTGTTACTATTTCCAAAGGAAAGCCTCTCAGACCTTGTTGTTTGACTAGGGGGAAAAAAAGCCTTTTGACATCTTTCCTGAAAAAAATGGAAATGGGTTCTCAGAAATGGAATCTCACATTTTTAGTGCAGTGAAAATTACCATAAAATATAGTGGAGGGGCAATTATTATTAATGAATTGATTATGAATGCAATTGTGTATCAAATCACGTGCATTTTGTATGCAAAAATGTTAGAATTAATCTAATTAATCAAAGTAACCTTTTTATTTTTGCATGATAGGGTGGCCAAATATTGACTCTACAACTATTTTTGGCTGGAATGAGATTTAACTGAACTGTTGCAAAACTTGCTATGGAGCACTGTTTAAGTACTTGCAAATGTGTTTATTTTCAGCAGTGGCTAATTTATTAGGCATTTTGCGTACAGAAAACAAATATGTCCCTAACTTGCCTTAAAATAAAAGAGACAGATTAGCAGCTACAAACAATAAGACAGTTTTGATAAATAGCCCCCAGTGTCTTCCATGGAATATAGCATTTAAATAATGACAAAACTAAAATTAAAAGTTGTATAAAAATGACCAAGCAATACAACCTCACAGTCAGAAATACCTGAGAAAAAAAACACTTTTTCAACAATTATTTTTATTCCAGTATTACAAGTCCACAATATATCATGCATTGGCATCAAGCTGGGAATTAAATTAACATGAATTATTTTTGTAAACCCCGCTGAGAGAAAAAAAACTCAATCAGACATTTTTATGTGAAATGTGTTCTCTTCTAACTCACTCCTTGGAAATGGATAATGTGCTGGTTAGATGCAGGTTTTTGGTGAAGTTTATCAAGTGCACAGTATGATGTTGTTTGAAACATATCTTTGTCATATTTTATTGATATTGTTTAAACCAGTGATCTCCAAATTGCAGCCTGGGGATTGGATGTGGCTCTTTGCCTGTCTGTATCTGGCCCTTGGGACACTATTTCTCCCATTGACATCAACAATTGGGCCATAGGTGTGCACAGCCTATTGCATTAGGGTGTGCACCCCAAAGCTCAAAACATATGCGTGTGTGCACTTTTTTTTATATACTGACAGTATCAGTAGGGCAGAGATTGGTGTCAGTAGGGCAGTGGACGGTGTCAGTAGTTTGTTTTTTCTATTATTAGATTTTTTTATTTGATTTTTTTGACAATTTTTTTAGTAGCCCCATTAGGAGGCTTTGGTAAAATATCAGGAGTCTCAATAGGGCAAATCTACTTCTGGCACACACTGTGCGCACGCCTATGAATGGGGCACAATTCCTCCCGCTGACATCAATGACAGGGCATTATTTATACCCCTGATACCATCAATGGAGCACTATTCCTCCCACTAATACCAATGATAGGGCATTGTTTCACAGTCAAAAAAATTCCCCAGTTGCGAGGCCCTCAGCAGAAGCTGGCTACCTATCTATTTATAGCGGCCAAGTGGACCATTGCCCAAGCCTGGAAGGCCCAACGGGTAGATTCCCAGGGGGTTAAAACCTGCATGACTGCTATGCTACTTGAAGAACGTATGTCCAGTATTGTTCATGATTCTCATGCTAAATTTCTAAAAATCTGGGAGCCGTGGATCTCCTATGAGTTCCCTGCGCTCCAAGCCGCATGTCTGGGCTTGGTCTGACTCCCCTCTGCGAGGCATCCACGTCCGAGCTTCCCCCTTCCTTTCTCCCCCCTTTCTTATCTCTAACCTTCTTTCTTTTGTTCCCTATCTCTTTTCACTCTTCTTTATAATCTCTCCCATTGCTAACAAATACTGCTGCCCCTCATGAAGGGGGTAGTGGGAGAAGGGCTTTCCCCCCAGAGACAACAAGGAGACAAGTTGTTTGGTACTGTAGCCAGTCTCGATACCATCCCCTACTCATCTTTTGTTATAAGTACAATGCGATGGTTTGCCCTTTGGTTTTGTATTCATGTTTTGTAGCCCCTGCGAGGACTCGTTATGCACTTTACAAGCACGGAGTCACTTTATAATTGTATTTGATACTCTCACTGGATTTTGTTCACTTAGCCGGACTATTGTGTGTTTTAAATCGTTCTATGTTTACTATATGCACTTAGCACTTTTGATGCAAGCTTTATGTGTCTTTTTGTTTCACATTTATAAGATGCACCTAGTACTTTGATGCTATTTTGATCACTCCCATATGTCTGTCGTGCACGGTATTTTGCTGTTTATACACATTTGATTTATATGAGCACTTTAGTTGGGGTCATTTTTCCCGACTATACCGTTATTTTCATTTATATATGTGGATTTAATTTCAACAAAGAAGTTATTTGGGTTGGTCCCAAGGCTATCTGAGGCGATCACGCACCATTAGGTCACACTCCAATTTTTTTTTTTTTTTTGTATTAACCACTTGCCGCCCGCCCTATAGGCAATTGACGGTGGCAAAGTGGTTTCATAATCCTGATCGGACGTCATATGACGTGATCAGGATTATGAGCCACTGCGCGCCCCCGGGGGCACGCATCGCGGCGATCGTTGTTACGGGGTGTCAGTCTGACACCCGGCAACTACGATCTCGGTAAAGAGTCTCAGACGGAGGCTCTTTACCACGTGATCAGCCGTGTCCAATCACGGCTGATCACAGTGTAAATGGGAAGAGCCGGTGATCGGCTTTTCCTCACTCGCGTCTGTCAGACGCGAGTAGAGGAGAGCCGATCGGCTGCTCCTCTGACAGGGGGGGGTCTGTGCTGATCGATTATCAGCACAGCCCCCCCCCCCCCCCGAGGATGCCCACACTTGACCACCAGGGACGCCACCAGACCAACAGGGAAAAGGTAATCCTCCCTAGACCACCAGGGATGCCAGTCAGCACAATGGATGCCAATCAGTGCCCATAATGGATGCCAATCAGTGCCCACAATGGGCATCACTGATTGGCATGCATTATTATTTGGCACTGATTGGCATCCATTAGAACAGTATAACACCAATGCCGCCTATGAGTGCCCATCTGTGCCGCCTATGAGTGCCCACCTGTGCCGCCTATGAGTGCCCACCTGTGCCGCCTATCAGTGCCCACCCATGCCCATCTGTGCCGCCTATACATGCCCATCTGTGCCGCCTATCCATGCCCATCTGTGCCGCCCATCCATGCCAATCCGTGCCAGCTATCAGTGCCAATTTGTGCCACCTATCAGTGTCCATCCGTGTCGTCCATCCGTGTCGCCCATCAGTGCCGCCTATCAGTGCCGCCTATCAGTGCCACATATCAGTGTCCATCAATGCCACCTCATCAGTGCCACTTCATTGGTGCCACATCATTGGTGCCCATCAGTGCCGCCTTATCAGTGCCCATCAGTGTAGCCCCATCAGTGCCCATCAGTGAAGGAGAAAACGTACTTATTTACAAAGTTTTGAAACTGAAACAAAAAAAACATTTTTTTTTTTTTTTAATTTTTGGTATTTTTTTATTTGTAGCGCAAAAAATAAAAACCGTAGAGGTGATCAAATACCACCAAAAGAAAGCTCTATTTGTGGGAAAAAAATGATAAAAATTTCATTTGGGTACAGTGTAGCATGACCGCGCAATTGTCATTCAAAGTGCGACAGAGCTGAAAGCTCAGAATTGGTCTGGGCAGGAAGGTGTTTAAGTGCCCGGTATTGAAGTGGTTAAGTTTCTCACAGTTCTGATATAGTGTTCACCCCCTTTGGAAGCGAAAGACCATTGTTTTCTTCTTTACTTTATTTTTACATGAGTAGGTGTCTCATGAAAGTGTTTGCGGCATCCAGCTAATCAGACTATCACTCCCTATTCCACATACAGCGCAGGAGCCTAATTTAACAGTTAAGAAGTCTGTGGCAGAGACTTTGTTTAGCATCTCATCGGCTGCTTGGTCAAGTGAGAGGGGCCTATCCGGTGACTGCTGGATCCAGTCTGTGGAGCTGTTTGTCCTCTGGATCTGACTAGTACTTCTGACCCGCAATTGTTAGGTGCCTGAACTCCCCCTTATCCTCTAACCCTCTATTGAAGGACTGTGTCTTGTGTCTTTCTTTGGTGTTACCCCTAAATAAATCTTCAAAAAGGACCACGTGCCTGATCTATCATCATTTGGGCTACTTTCCACAGGACTAAGATGAAGAAGCGAGCAGGTGAGATAATGGTAAGCCCGAATAAAACCAGCAGCTCCTTCGGGGGTTACCAATCGGAGACCCTACCATCGGTCAGTATACGAGCTGAGGGCTTTTGGTAAAGTAATTGCAACCAGAGCAGAAATTGAGGGCCAAAACCATATCTGCTCAGTACATCCCAAAGGTAGCCCCACTCAATCGAGTCAAATGCCTTTTCGGCATCCATAATGGTTCCACCGTTATCATGGGCAATGGACAGGTTGAGATCGAGCCGTCTTAGATTGATATCAGTGCCCTTATTGGGCATGAACTCCATCTGATCCACGTGGATGAGCTCATCCAAGACCTGTGCTAGCCGATTAGCCAATATTTTGGGCAGCAGCTTTGTGTCAACATTAATTAATGAAATTGGGCAATATGATGGACAGTCCTCAGGGTCCTTACCCACCTTGGGCACCAACACAATTACAGCTTCAGACATGGAATCCGGTAATTACCCTATCTGGGTGAACTGAGCGAACAGCTTGGGCAGCCTAGTAGCAAATAGTTATTGGTATGTGGAGTAGAATTCCACCGGAATTCTATCCACTCCTGGGGTCTTACCTGGTTATAGTTGGGCCATAGCAATCTGGACCTCCTTCAGGGTAATATCCTGCTCTAACTTCTCACTGGCATACTGAGTCAGTGTAGGGAAATCCACCCCATCTAAGTATGCCCGGAGATCTAACATGTCATAATCTACCCTAGTGGAGTAGAGGAAGCTGTAGTAGCAGATAAATCTATCAAGAATTTCATCAGGGCTTGTAAGGGGGACACCTCTCTCATCCCGGATTCTCCCAATAAGAGTACTAGACAATTGCCCTCAAGATAACCATGACAACAGTTTGCCATTTTTATCCCCATACTCAAAGACTCGTTGGGCCGTACTGAGTATTGATTTCTTAGTCATGTCTATTCTATGAAGTTCAACCGCCCTCAGTGCATATTGCCAGATAGGGCATTGGTTACCCACATTGTCACCAGAGAATGTTCTACTCACACTGACAGACCGCCCCCCCCCAAGTCTGAAGAACAGTAAACTGGCCTTTAGTTTAGGTAGTTTGAAGAGCCTGGGCATACCCTAATCACCCCATGCGCATTAGAATTATCACTCTGTGTGCTAGTGGAAATATAGGAAAGATCTCTCTCTTACCGGCTCTGCCATAAGAGAAGCACTTGTTTTTCACTGTGCTGGAAGGGAGATCAATGTGACGGGGCCATATATATGTAGACACACACAAAAATGGGGGTCCTAATCTCCATGCAGGGTGTTGGGTGCATGGATTTCAATGTTTTTTTTTTTTGGAAGCACATGATTAAAGCCTGAGGCTCTCTAATTGGCTTCAAAACAGGTTGGGCTCGGGGCACAGAGCACTGCGCCCTGAGCCCAACCAGTTGTGTGACAATAGTGAATTAATATTCACTATTGTCTTCCTGATTCTCCTCTCAGCTATATGGGAAGTGGGTCCTGAGACTCGATTGGCCAGGAGTCTACTCCTGGCCAATTGGGTCTCAGAACCCACTTCCTGTTCAGCCAGAAGTAGAAGTAACGCCTGTTCGCCTGGAGGAGAAGCCCTGGCTCTTCCCTTGGTTGGAGCGAGGAGCAGCAGCTCTACCCCTCGTCCTCGATCCTCGTCATCTCCTAAGGTAAGGCCGCCTTCCTGTCTGTCTCCCACAGGGTGGGGGGGGGGGGGTTGGTTGGGTATCAGTGGTGCCAGGGAGGAGGGGTTTGTTTGCAAGGAATGAATTTTAGTGCGCACAAACACAATATTATAGCCATTTTTAATTAAAATATAAAAGATAGGGTTCTGTTAAGTAATTCGATACCAAGAATTTCAAACCTTAAAAATTGTATTTACCACACCTATAAAATCGCAAAAAAAACAATGGTACCCACAATTTTCCATAGGCAGCACTTCAAAAGACTTTACAGTTTGTCAGTTTAGAGTTAACAGAGTTGTGGCCATGGAATTGTTTCAGTCACTCCTACAATCACAACAATGTTTCACATAATTTGTTGTGCAATTTATGTTTACATACACTTGCTCGCCCTACACTGTGCATTTGAATTGGGGTGTGTACAAGGGTGCTTTAAAACATACCTTTTACCTATTATTTTTATTTATTTAATAATATATTTTTTTTTTACACCTTTTACATTTTTTCTTTCATTAGTTTAGTTCAGATTTGACACCCACTGCCAGTTTTTCAGGGCACAGAGAGAAAAGAAACTGTCAATTTGTGTTGTGAATGATTAGAGCTGGAGAAGAGTGATTTCATTCACTAGCTGACACAAGCTGTCAACAATATACATCGGCTACTACACTAAGCTGTCTCAAACAAGTGTAGTAGCTGGTGTGTGCTATTGTCAGCTTGTGTTTTGGTGAATGGAAGCGCATTTCAGGGTAATCATTCACAACTCAAAGGTATAGATTTACTAAAACTGGAGAGTGCAAAATCTGGTGCAGCTCTGCGTAGAAATCAGTTTCCATGTTTTTTCACCAAAGCTTAATTGAACAAGCTAAAGTTAGAAGATGATTGTCTACCATGCACAGCTTCACCATATTTTGCACTCTCCAGTTTTAATAAATAAACCCCAAAGTGACGGTTTTCACTCTTTGTGCCCTGAAAACAGGTAGCAGGTCTGGACTCTGTGTGCACTAAACATTAGAAGCGAGGAGACACGACATAGCACCCCCCCCCCCCATTCTAATTAGCATCCACTTTTTAATGAGGACAAGTGCTGAGTGCATGCCCTATAATAAGGCCCCATAATACATTTTTGGGATCCCTAGGTAGTGATAAATGGCATTGATCTGCAAGAGTTCTAAAAAGAAATGCATTCCTAATGTTGATCATCATAAGTCACAGTGAGGATTCTGGGGACTCTAACCAGATACAAAACTTTCACTCGCTGTGTGCTGCACTGCTGCCACCAGGACTATAAAAGGCTGCAGCTGTCTCCAACAAATTGTTGGATTGTTGTCAGATTCCCTGTACTCCTGAACCTTTGAACCTTTGTGTCTGTTTCTCGGATTTCCCATTGTGACCCGGCTTGTTCCAGACCTGCTTGACCTCTTCTCCTGGTATATCCCTTGGCTTGTTCTACTGACCTTCTGCCTGCTTGATCACCTGTGCATGATTCCGGCTTGCTTCACAGACTTTGCTCCTGCTTACGGCTTGACCACCTGTGTATGACCCGGGCTTGCTTCATGGACTGTGCTCCTGATTACTGCCTGATCACCTGTGTATGACCCCAACTTGCTTCATGGACTGTGCCCTGCTTACTGCTTGATCACCTGTGTTTGACAGGTGATCAAGCCTGGCAGCCTGGGATCTACTACTACATGCTGAGTGCAGGGATTGCCTTAGGCACGGTTGGAGCTCCTAGAGATATTCATCTTGCTCCCTTCTTAGCGATCCTCCAGTCTCCAGGTGGTCTGCCCAGCTCATTCAGACCCTGCTGGCAACCTGTGCTTCTTTGGGCACTATACTTACTGTTCCACTTTCAGAGGTATACTGCACTTAGCCGAAAGGGGAGCCCCTCTCTGCATATTGGCCTTGGATCAGGTACATGACACGGGGTATGTACTTAGGCCCAGGAAAATGATTAAAAAGTCCCTCCAATGCTCGTACCTCCTGAGCTCCTCTGTTGACTTGATGGAGCCCCCATTTCTTACTGAAAAAAAATGCAGTATATTCTACTGTTGTTGACTGTACTGGGACATACTGCTCTGGTGTGAACTAGAGACATTGGAATTCATGGTAATAGAGAACTATAGGGTTTACATTTTTTTCTGATCCATACATACCTGGGTGGATGCAGCATCGGTCTGATGCTGCATCTGTCTCTCACTATCTCTAACACTGAGAATCGAGCGATCAATTCACTCGGGGCTCCCAACTCCCTGAGCAGAGAGCTGGTGACTGTCAGTGATCGCTCTCTGCTCTGCCTCCCTGCATTCACTGGAGCGATGGGCTGTGGAAGGGGCAGGAGCAACCGGCTCAGGCTCTCAGTGGCTCGCTGGGAGGCTGAGCCAGGTGCCTGTCCAGGCATATGGGCGGATCCTGAACTGCACTCCTGTGATCCACGGGAGAAGTACAGCCGAACGAGCTTTGGCTGTACTTCTCCTCTAAACACTGTAATTTTTGATGCAGAATTAAAACGCACTGGACTGCATCTGGTGTGAACCATCATCATTAAATAATTAGCTGCTAAAGGGCTTTAAAAAAACTGAGGGTTTAATATTACTTCAGGATGAAATGTTTGTTATTTTGTGTGCAAATAGACCAGCCCTCCTTTCATTTTTATTTTATTTTTTTATTTTTTTAGCCCTCCAAAAATTACCAGGCTCCATGTGCAGGACAGTGCTGGATCACTGAACAGATGGATACACAGTATCATAGTCCCTGATTTGGAGCAATGTCCCTCTGTCCCTCTTTCCCCCTCATTTGTCCCTCATTTTGGTCTGATCCATATAGTTGTATATAAAATGTACTTTTAATCTTTCAAAAGGTGTTTCCCAGTGCTAAACCTTTCATCCAAATTCAAAATTGCTGCATTTGTAAATGTTAAAAGCCAATATAAAGGAATAGGAGTGGGAAAAAAAAAGTCCTTGTGGATTTAATTAACCTTTTTTTGGGTTAATTCTCCTTTAAGTGGGGTGTGTTGGGGTGGGGGGGGAGGGGGCATGTCCTATGCCTACATACATTTGCAAGTAGGTGTCCCTCATTCCCATCTCAAAATGTTGGGAGATATGCAGTATGTAGTGGACAGTTGAAACAAACAATGAAATATTGGGTTTTTCCAAATACAATTACAATTCTCATTTTTTACTAAGTGCCATTTATGTAGTCTTTAGCTATCCCTGAAGAATAATTAGATGGTTTCATGTTGAATTTGCAGATTAAACACTTCAGGCTATAAAAAGTAAATTAAGAGTTTTGGGAAATGTAGACACACTTTATAATAGCAAGGGATATGTAACCGAGCAGGTGCATCTGAGTGTGTCATGCGATGCTCAGACTAGGTGGAATTTATCTCCTACCAGTTGTGACATATTTGCAAAAAAATGTATGCTATAGAGCTGGCTTTTCACCACTTTTTTAATGCACTAGGATCCTTGAAATAATTTTCTGGTTTTCAGGGAACCCCTGGTAATAATTACTATAACTACAGTTCACAGTACATTACTGTGATGGTCAGTGGTAAGAGTGCTCTTTACATTTGTGGTCAGTGGGAAGAATTTCTTCTTACAAATAGCTAAAAAGATCACTGATGTCAATGGTTACTTATCTGAGAGGAAGAAATTGCTCATTGCCCAAGGAGCCCCTAGCAACCTTTGGTGGGCCCCTATGGTTTCACACAACCCTTGTTGATGTAAGCTGCTCTAGAGGGCTTTTATGTATAGTTTGAGGTAAACTCCAGCATATTTCCTTGTGGGAAATAACATTTATTTTAAAGGAAAACTAAAATGGTGTTAGGTCAAGTTTATTAAAATGTATATATTTTTAAAATTATGTTTCATTTTGTTTTATTTGATTTTTACAATTTAAAATAAAGTATTTTCTGTAAAAATTTAAAACAGAGGCACTCATGGCCCTGCTATCACAAGACGCTATTGGTATTCAAAAAAGTGAGCACAGAATATGATTCCTTTATCTAATTGAAACTCCGTACACCTGTATGGTCAGAACAGCCAAGGAATGGAAGAAAAGAGGCCATTCCTCTGACACATTTGGTTTTGTATGTAAATTTGTTCCTAAGATAGTTGGCTGTTTAACCACCAGCATCATTTATAAGCAGCAACTGAAAGAATGGGAATCCAAGCACAGTTTTGGCCCCCGGCTGTGTTTAAATTTGTTTAGTCAATGATGGGCTTTCTGGTGGCTTAACAACGGATGGATGTTCACTGATCTTCCCTCTGTTGAATAAACAAGAAAACTATGTGTATTACCTCCAGACAATTCCAGAAGGCTATCACTTTCCCCGACTGTTGTGGCCATGAAGAAGCTAATGGTGCATGATCTTTACTGTATTGAGTTCAAGTGTTTGTTACCCTAAAAAAAATAGCTCCTGTTCCCTTAAAGCATGTTATGCAGTGCTGCAGTAAAGCCTGTCATTACAGTATGTTGTCACACAGAGGGCTATTGTAATGGCAATAAAGTTAAAGTGTAACTAAAGGCAAATATTTTTTCATCATTTTTGATAGAGTAAGGAAGTGTTACAACCCCCATTAGTTTTTTCATTGTCTGTGTCCAATTGGGGAGATTTTCCTTCACATTCTGTCAAAACAGGAGGTGACAGGAAATCCCTTTAAAGTGAGGGAATCACCAGGGTCACCAAAACTAATTGAGAGATTTTTTTTTTTTACTTTCAATGATAATGGTAAACAGGACAAATAGTGAAGGTGAATCTCCAAAATGCGGCACAGACAGCAGTAAAAACTGACTACATGCTACATTTCACCATGAGTGTCAGAGAGCAATAATTTGAGGGCCATCATTCATGGTTAACTCTAAACTGATTACCTGTAAAGGCTTTTACAGCATTGCATACCCAGACTGTTGCATTGCAGGCTTTTCATAGAAACCAGAGTCTTTGGGATATGCTAGTGAGAGCAGACTTCTGTCAGTCTGATTTGGAAGAATATTGTGTGACTCATGTATTTAAAGGGTTATTTAGTTTAAAGGAGAATATGTACTTTTTGTATATACTGGTTACTGGGATACATTTATAGTGTTTCGGGGGGGGGAATGGGTTTATATCGATGGATTGTACCTCTTTCTGTCACATTCAGCTTGACAAAGAAAATGGTCATTGGAAACCTTGCTTTACTGCTAAAATGTGATTTGCATTACTGGCACTTGGAGTTACAAATAAAGAGCATTTTGGAATAATTTTTGACTGCACATTCTCCTTTTTAACTATGGTGCCTTGAAAAAGTATTCCTACCCCTTGAAATTTTCCACAATTTGTCATGTTACAACCAAAAACAAAAATGTATTTTATTGGGATTCTATGTGGTAGACCAACACAAAGTGGCACAACTGCAAACCTACCAAGACATGGACATCCACCTAAACTGACAGGCTGGGCAAGGAGAATATTAATCAGAGAAGCAGCCAAGAGGCCCATGATAACTCTGGAGGAGATGCAGAGATCCACCAGCTCAGGTGGGAGAATCTGTCCACAGGACAACTATTAGTCGTGCACTCCACAAATCTGGCCTTTATGGAAGAGTGGCAAGCAGAAAGCCATTGTTGAAAGAAAGCTCTATGAAGTCCCATTTGCAATTTGCTAGAAGCCATGTGGGAGACACAGCAAACATGTGGAAGAAGTTGCTCTGGTCAGATGAGACCAAAATTGAACTTTTTGGCCAAAAAGCAAAACACTATGTGTGTCGGAAAACTAACACTGCACATCACCCTGAACACACCATCCCCACTGTGAAACATGGTGGTGGCAGCATCATCTTGTGGTGAGGATTTTCTTCAGTAGGGACAGGCAAGCTGATCAGAGTTGATGGGAAGATGGATGGAGCCAAATACAGGGCAATCTTAGTAGAAAACCTGTTTGAGTCTGCAAAAGACTTGAGACTAAGGCTTCCAGAAGGACAATGACCCTAAACATACAGCCAGAGCTGCAATGGAATGGTTTAGATTAAAGAATATTCATGTGTTAGAATGGCCCTGTCAAAGTCCAGACCTAAATCCAATTGAGAATATGTGGCAAGACTTGAAAATTGCTGTTCACAGATGCTCTCCATCCAATCTGACAGAGCTTAAGCTATTTTGCAAAGATGAATGGGCAAAAATGTCATTCTCTAGATGTGCAAAGCTGGTAGAGACTTACCCAAAAAGACTTGCAGCTGTAATTGCAGCGAAAGGTGGTTCTATAAAGTATTGACTTAGTGGGGCTGAATACAAATGTACCCCACACTTTTCATATATTTGTAAAAAAAGTTTAAAATACAATTATAATTTTCCTTCCACTTCCCAATCATGTGCCAGGTTGTGTTGGTCTGTCACATACAATTCCAATAAAATACATTTATATTTTTGGTTGTAACATGACAAAAAGTGGAAAATGTCAAGGAGTATGAATACTTTTTTAACCTGTTATTCCCGAGTGTGGCTTGGGGTGAATTTTCAGTACCAGAAGTGGTAACCCTGAGCCACAGTCGGGATTGCATTGCAGGATCCAGGTACAGTTACTTACCTTGACCCCAGGATCCAGCGATGTCTCCCCGCTGTGTGTGTGAGCCATGTCTCTGCTTGATTCATCACAGTGCCGAGCTCCGTTCCCTGCAAGGGTTGCGATGCATGGGGATGGAGCACGGCGCCAAATTCAAAAAGTTAAAAACACACAATACATACAGTACACTGTAATCTTACAGATTACATAACTAACCTAATCAAATTATTTCACATCCCTTTTATCCCTAGTGGTTTGTCCAGTGCCCTGCATGCAGTTTCATATTATAAATACTGTTCTTTCTGCCTGGAAACTGGAAATTGTCTATAGCAAACAAAAAACATCCCTTTACATCAAAAGCAGTTTTAGACCAGCTAGAAAACAGCAATAATAAATTAGAATCAATTGAAGTATTGAGCGATAGTGATTCATGGGGAAATCTGTCATCAAACACTGGTAGTAATGACAGTGACAATTCTGCAACTGAGCAAATTTCAGTGTTTTTGATTTGATTACATTATTGAATAATTTTTATTATTATTATATTATTATTTGTTATAATGATTTATAGTTATTTATTATATTATAAATTAATATTTTGAGTTTCAAACTTTATCATACCAGGGATGTCTACTAGACTATTGTTTGGGCAGATTTAAGTGTGTTATTCCTAAGAATTACAGGCCTACAATATAAAACGCCAAATTTCCATGCAAAACATTGTACTGCTTTGAGCATCAAAAATCTAACATAATTATACAGCCAGGGAGGTTAAGGCACTGTTTATGGAAGCAGAGAGTATGGCGCCTGCTTGATGCAGATGTCCCTTTTTTAAAGTTTGCTGTACAAGTGTATTCAAAGTTATATATATATATATATATATATATATATATATATATATATATATATATATATATATATATATATTTATATACATCACCCACTGCTTACCAGTGTAGTGATCAATCTGGAGCTCTTTCTACCTCATATATATATTCATTAAAAAAAAGTCCAGAGGATTGCTGCACTTAAAATGACTTTATTGAAATAAAATTCAAACAAACATTATATGATGTGTAAGTTCATTAAGTTTTGGGCTCACTAGCCCTTCTTCAAATCCCACACACATCTAAAGTCAAAGTTACACACATGGCTTAAATACCATAATTTTACACATTTGGAATCAATTATGTGATTAGTAATTGATCAAATACAAATTAGATCCTTTTCTTATAAATCCTTATATCACAGGTGGGGAAATGGTTAGCAAAGCGTAGAGCCCTCCCATATTTCAACAGAAGCCTTCAATTAGTATAATCTGTCAAAAAGAAAAATGTACACTATGTATCACTATCTGGCTATCACATCAAATTAATTATCACCTAAATAAACAAATATAAATCCGGATCTGTATTCAACCCTTTAGGCACAATAGTGTCAAAAAAATAAATCCAATGTACCTCTCATTTTTTTTTAGAATGGATTCTTGGTTACCACCCCTCCTATTCTTATTAATTCCCTCCAGTACCATGAATTTTAATTGAGAAATCGAATGTCCTCTCTCCAAAAAATGTCTCGCTAAAGGCAACTGTACCAATTTATCTCTGATTGAATATTTGTGCCTTGCTATCCTATCTCTAATTTTCTGAATGGTCTCTCCTATGTAAAATAACTCACATGGACTTTACATATGACGATTGGCAAGTGTAATAACCTTGGATTTTAATATCATACCCCTTATGTGGATGGGATATACTCATGTCTATCGTTTATACAATGTAACTGCATGATAAAAGGCAAGAGTATGACCCTGTTTTACAGGTTCCTAAAAAAGTTACTAATGGGCTAGGAGGGGTATATTGGTCAGATCTGACCAATCTATGCCTTAGTGTACTTCCTTTTCTATATGAGGATAAGGGGGGAGCCTGGAATTCACTAATGTTTGGATAATTCTCTTAATAAAACCCAATGTTTCTTAAGGATATGATGGATATACCGTAAGTGAATATGGGTGATACAATATCATATATATACATATGTTCCTTTCATCGTTCAGAAGTCCAATGTCATATCACTGTCACCTGTCACCACTCTCACTCAGTTCCTCTCCTTATTCTGATATGTTCCAGTATGACCTGTGCAAACTGCTTATTATATACTAGAACATTGGTCATCATACACATTATGTTCTGTTTGTACAATAAACTGTAGATTGACAAAAACTATGTATTACGAGGACCTACCTAAACTATGCAATCATTCAGTATTCAATAAGGCAGACCCTTGCACCACATACTTGTTGGTAGATCTAAAGGAGATTGTACAATCAAATCATGTATGGCAAGCTTTACTTCCACCATGACCTCTGTCAATTCCATCACTAGTCTACATTGGTGATTCACATCTTCCCTTCTAAGTCACCAGATGTGCTATTTAATTACTATTCCCAATCCATCCTGTGCCAGGAACTGATATTGTAACTACTCAGACATTAATGTGTATGCCTTCAACACTGTGTTCTTGCCTCAGTAATACACTATTTCCATACTGTGCAGAAAGAAACCCATACGTAAGAAAGGAAAATTTATAGGTAATACAGTATTACAACTGCTGAAACATTTATCATTGCTCTGTCTCTGCAATATTAAAAAATAACAAGTCAAATATTGTTTACTATACTTTTTATGACACTGTAACATGTAAATACATTCAATCATATTGAAAAAAGTAGATTAAGTTAATTGTCCAAAAACTTGACGATCCGTCACACATAATATTTCTATGAAAATAATGCATATACAACACACATTAGTATCCATGGGACAAAGGAAATAAATGAGACTGGGAAATATTTCTCCATGACTGGCAGTACCTGTTGGGAAAGCAATTGTGGCAGAGAGTTAGTCACCCTTCAGTGTGGTTCTGTGTTGTATTGCTGCTCAGATGATGCATAGCTCTGGAATCCTAGATAATAAGAAGTTTCTACAACACCCAGGGGACTTGCTGTGTACCAAGTTGAAACTGTAAAACTTTGCCATGAACTCCCAAGATACACAGTAAGGAGAGCAGCTAATTGTTGTTTGGGTAAAACCAGCAGCATAAAGAATGTGACATTTCACATGTTTAGAGATATAATTAACCTGGATGCAGGAGATGTGTTTCTTTGCCGCGCTTCCGTTGTCTTTCAGCTGTGTGTGTAGAATATACATGTGGCAAGTTACTTTACTTGTGTTTTCCATGGAAAATTCCATTTGCAGTTAACATTAGAATATCAGTCAGTCTTGGGGTTCTTTATTTAAAAGTTGCACCTGAAGAATGTAGATTGAATTCACATCTTTCAGCAAATTGTGGTTACAGATACATGTTTACATTCCTCTACAGAGTTAAAGGAAACCATTCACTAATAATCATTTCATTTAAATAATCTCAATTTTTTTTCAAATGTAACAGATTGCTCGCTTTTTCAGGAAAAAAATGCCTCTTTTTGCCATGCCTCTGGTCTGGGCAAATTATGGTGGCACTGGATTTATCAGGATTTATCAGACTTAAGAGAGCAGACTTGAGAAGCCTTTTACATACGTATATTTGCATATTTTTACTTTCTAGGAATACATCTATATGTTATATGTGAATGTATGACAGTACTGTATACCCACATGCATCCGTGCACAGTCTTTCATTTCAATGGGTGGCTGTACATAGCATCTGGGCTTCTCAGGCGCAAAAAAGCCAGAATTTTACAGTGCACACCAACAAGTTTCCCATGTACAAAACGCCACAACCTGCTGTTGAAGGTTTAAAAATAATTTTGCCTACCCAAACTTATACCTGGTGGTCCTGCCCAGTAGTTCAACAAATTGAACAAGGTGCCCTAAATCACAAGTCTGGAAAAGGAGTACCAAAACCCCATCCTAATGAGCAAGACAATATGAAAAAACATATACTCCTCTAGGGAGAGCACGTTAACATGGGCAGGTGCCCATACAAAGTATACAAAATTATGTCAAAGTAACAATGCATAGTTTAATAATAATAATTAAAATGAACAATATAAGATACCGTATAAGTTACATGTGTTTACAAACATGAAATGACAATAGTACAAAATACATATCCTGTTACATTGTATATTTCCTTAGTCCAACCGTGTGACGACACCTTACAGTGGACGAAGGGCAACAAACCCAACGTGTTTCGAGATCATAGATATACTCTCTTCATCAGGGGTATGAATAAATTGCATTAAACAGAAAACAGGAAATCTATAAAACAGAATGACACAAAATTTAGGTATCTAAGTCAATAAAAAATACACACATAAACATAGTATCACCCGGTGCATTGACCCTGGTTATTATAGTGGTTAGTTATGCTCCTCTTTTTCCCTTTTTTTATTTTTTTTTCCTTTTCATTGGTAATTCTTTATTTCTTACTTATTACTATTTATGTGTGTATTTTTTATTGACTTAGATACCTAAATTTTGTGTCATTCTGTTTTTAGATTTCCTGTTTTCTGTTTAATGCAATTTATTCATACCCCTGATGAAGAGAGTATATCTATGATCTCGAAACACGTTGGGTTTGTTGCCCTTCGTCCACTGTAAGGTGTCGCCACACGGTTGGACTAAGGAAATATACAATGTAACAGGATATGTATTTTGTACTATTGTCATTTCATGTTTGTAAACACATGTAACTTGTACGGTATCTTATATTGTTCATTTTAATTATTATTATTAAACTACGCATTGTTACTTTGACATAATTTTGTATACTTTGTATGGCCACCTGCCCATGTTAAAGTCCTCTCCCTAGAGGAGTATATGTTTTTTCATATTGTCTTGCTCATTAGGATGGGGTTTTGGTAGGCCTTTTCCAGACTTGTGATTTAGGGCCCCTTGTTCAATTTGTTTTACTCATCAGGATAGCAAATATCCACTCCTCGTTAGGTGCCGGATCGCAGTCATTACCTATTATACTCTTATGACCATTTAATATTATGTAATAAGGTCATTTTTAGGAGATTTTTAGGAATTTACTGGGTTGAGGGGTTTTTTTTTCCCCCTTCTTCACCATGACTAAATATGTAGGTTCTAATTGGGATGCAGCAATGACCGACCACTACAACAGTTTCTCTCAACATGAACAAAGGGATACTGAACTGGTGACTATTTTCTCTAAATTAAGAAAATTATTGGAAAAAAAAATCTGCCCATCACTGGCATATACAATCTTTTGAGAATTATATTAAATGCAAAATCAACCCTCTGGGTCTACGGGTCCAAATTTTTACAACGATAGAGAATGACAATGTGGGGCCAGCATTTAAAAAGGATTGGGAGGATAATCTTATTGCCTGTTCAAATAAAATGATGACCCTACTTATTGATGAATATCATAAAATTATTACCAACTTAGACAAGGAAATAGAACCTTTGTACCTCAAACTAGTAACGTTCAGGTCACATGCCCCCTATGCTAAATATGATCAAGAACTGAATCAACACCTAGAGCAATACAATAGGGCAATTTTGATCAAGAAGGAAACCAAATTCCTTAGAGACCAGGGGGCTTTCCATGAATACAAAGCATATAATTGGAAAACCCTACAGGCTCGGACAAGATTTAAGCCCAAATTGATCAAGCCTAATACTGATCCAGGCTTCTCTGACGCTTCTTCGGTCTCATCAGCTTCTTCTAAAGGCTCCAGGGGGCCAAAAAGGCCCAGCAAGAGCAAGTCTAATGGGAACAGGTTAAATTCAAAGAAACCAACCTCTGAACTATCAGAGACCCTGACATTCCAAAATCGCACTCAATCTATACCTGGGGGACGAAATGGCAATCATTCTGCCCCTCCCTCTAAGGATGAAATAGTGGCACCCATCTTTAAAACCCAGATGGCGATTAGAGGCCCCACCTCGGGGGGGAAATTGAATGTGACCAACACCTCAGACAGAATGACCAGATCTAGTATGCTTACTGATCCACAATGAAAGGTGGCCAGTGGAGCTGGACTTTACGGTTCCACTCCCATTCTGGATGACATTCCGGATCTCAATGTGGTCAATCTGTCCTCCTACACTCTTGACCCCATTGAAATTCAGGTTTTAGCTCGAGGTCTGAGCTTCTGTCCAAATCAAAACTTGGACAGATTTGAAGCCCTCAAAGACGTGCAACTTTTTGCCAGGAAATGAATATTGAAACAACTCTATTCGAAAGGCGCTCCTCCTAAATCCGACTTGGAGATCCAGGAACTTAAAGCCCTCGATGACCCTGTCGAATTACTCGAGGAAAACAAATCTACTGATCTCATCGATCGTGTCGACCTAGGATATCTTCTGGGCCGCCTCGATCAGTCTGATCTACCATCAGAGCCTCAACTAACTTTGAAAAAGAAATCTGACTACTTCCTGCCTCTTGCTACAAATGCCAATGTATTTAGCATTTGTTAAATTAGCCTGTCAGGAGATTTGTCAGATCAACATCACAAAGATGGATGATGAGGATAATCTGACTGTCATAGAAAGACAAGCCCTAAAATCTCTGGCCAATAATTTATCCATTACTATCAAACCATCTGATAAAGGTGGTAATATAGTAATTATGGACAACATCTTTTATGTAGAAATGTGCAATAAAATTCTATATAACAAAGATTGGTATAAGAAAATTTCAGGGGAACTGGTCACTAAATTTTATCAAGAGTTCTATAATCTTGTGGATGGTGCATGGTCTCTAAATGTGATTACTAATAACGAATGGGAATTTATACGGACAAAAAAATCCCCGTATTCCAACTTTTTATTGTTTACCTAAATTACATAAGAGCTTATGTCATCGTTCAGGTTGTCCCATAATCTCGGGAAATGGCTCTATCACGGCCAAATTAAGTGAATGGATCGATGGTCATCTTCGCCGTGTCCATGTGGGCACGTTACATCGACGACATTTTATTGGATGTGGAAGCTCTTTACAGCTCCATTCCCCACGATAAAGGCATGGCCTGTATCAGAAATGTGCTATCTAGAGATCCGGACTTAGATCCATCTATCAGAAACTTTGCTTTGGATGCTCTCGATTTCATCCTCCACCATAATCATTTTGTCTTTAATGGTTCCCACTTCCTCCAGGTACAGGGCTTTTCTATGGGGACTTCCTGTGCCCCTTCGTATGCCAATCTGTACCTGGGGGAGTGGGAACAGGCCATCAATAGTGATGTGGATTTCAGTTCACTTATGATGAATGTGTCCATGTGGGCACGTTACATCGACGACATTTTATTGGTGTGGAATGGCCCCGACTGAATTATTACAGTTATTTCTTACTAAACTGAATCAGAATCAGTTTAACCTTAATTTCACCATGACCTTTGATCGGCATAGTATCACATTTCTAGACGTAACCATCCACAAAGATGAAAAGGGACTCCTTAGTAGTAGTCTTTATAGAAAGCCTACGGCAGGCAATTCCATTTTGCATGCATCCAGCTTCCATCCACCTACACTCGTCAATTCCATTCTGTATGGCTAATACCTGAGGATTAGGAGAAATTGTTCAGACGATCATGTTTTCAAGAAGGAGGCAGACTCTCTGAAAGCTCGTCTTCTTGAACGGGGTTATTCTAATACCTGTCTCAAGAAAGCTTTCAGACGGGCCTGTGGGAGAACTAGAAAGGATTTACTTGATAACCCTTCTTCGAAAAGCAAATAGAGATGAGCTATCTGTTCATTATCTACATAATTGAAAATAGAATAGTACGCCCACACTAATTAGAGCTCCGCTGTTTAGAAATCCAATAGAGTTCAGGCCATAATACGCAAGTTCTGGCATGTCCTCACTATGGACCCGACCATTGGTCAATTTGTTTCAAAGACTCCATCCTTCACCTTTAGGAAGGCCAGATCTGATACTACCCAATGGTAAGCGTTATAGACCTCGCCATTATGCTAATTGTAAAACACCAGGTGTTGTTTACCAACTTTTGTGCAGTTGCAACTGCTTTTATGTAGGGAAAACTATCCAAGAGTTTTGGAAGAGGGCTTATCGGCACTTAATTTCTCTGCAATCTTGTACCCCTACTCTCCCCCTGGGGAGAAATGTCACTGCTGTTCATGCTGGAGTATGTCCCAAAGTTTCCTTTGTTATTCTGGACCGTGTTCATTTTGAAATATGGGGAGGTGATCCCAATCGGACGTTACTCCAGTGTGAACAGCGTTGGATTTTTCGCCTGAAAGCCACCCTCCTTCCTGGGTTAAATGGTACTTTATCTTTTAGACCATTCTTGGAGGGTTTTACTTTGGGTGGCAGTGAATGGGAACCTACCAATGAGTAGTGAAGGTCTGGAGGGAATTGAAAGGAAAGAGGGAGAGAAGGGTAAGAAGAGAGAAAAAATTCCCTTTCTTTTTTTTTATATTCAATTTATACCTCTTTTTTCTTTTTTATTTCATCAGTTTCATTTCATATTTATTTCCTTATTTATTTATTTATTTTTCATCATTTCCATTTCTTTTTTATATATATTTTGTGTCCCCCATTCTGCCCCTGGGTTTTTGATAGTGCCTAATAGATCTGCTTCGCTGTCGTGACCTGTGGCACTGTCCTCACTCGGCGCATGTGAGGCGGCCTCTTCTTGTGATGCGGCTGCCTCCTAGTATCATCCGGTTGTGCGATCTAGTTGTTCCGGACCGCATACCCGGATGTAGTTGCGCCGCGGGGCGGTGATTGCCTAACACATGTTGCTGTTGCCCTTCCACCGCTGAACCTGGCGTTGTTTGGGCTTCGGGAGACGGCCTCTTATCTTTGTTTTAGTGGGCGTGTCGTTGGACACCACCGCCCCGAGGGACAATCCACCCAGTGATGCGTCCAATTGATCAACGACGCACATGTATCCATGGCGACGGCGGGTCTGCGTGCCACGCCGTGCGCACTACGATGGTAACATCAGACTTTTTGTATCAGATTCACAGACGCTTTATACGTTGCCCTAACTAAGGTGGGCGTGGCTTTCATTGTTTCGCGCCAGTATGCCTGTAACCGCCCCTTTGTTCATCTCATTGGCTGTCCCTATGACATGGGACCATCCCTCAGAGCCGCCTGCTCTTCAATTACTGGCTGTATTTAGTCGGTGCTCAGTCCTTGAAGCTTCAGGACGTGAGCCCGGCTTGTTTATATGCTACATTTGCTGTAAGTTGTATTGTGATCCTGTATGAATTACCCATATAGCAGTTTGTGTATAGCTATCGAGGCTATTAACTTATTTATGCACTTTTGGACCAGTATACACTGTTTTAGATGTGAGTACTTATACATGCTTTCTGTTACTCAGGGCTTGCTTGCATTATACATTAAATCTGTGACTTGTGTCCACTCTGGGCGGTGGATTGTTTGGTGTAGAGGAACAAAATTCGGGCTCCCCTCATTTATTTGGTCAATATTCAAGACCAGGTACATATTCATATCTATATCTTTTACTTTAATATATCTGTTTTGTACATCTTGTTGCCCATTGGAGGCACCCCGCTGTTATGTATGGGTCAACCTATATATTTCATATGTATCCATCTTTTTAATTTATGAACCTGATACATATATGTTACTAATTTTGGGTGGATTTAGCATTTGCTAATCTCTCCCTGGATGAGCTGTTATTTCTTTTTATGTGTATGATGATATTCATCCCCTTACCAGAGATGTGCTAGATTTATATACTGTTATACACAATTAGTATATTGCAATATTTACTTGCAATGTACCAAATACCGTATATACTCGAGTATAGGCCGACCCGAGTATAAGCCGAGGCCCCCAATTTACCCCCAAAAAACTGGGAAACCTATTGACTCGTGTATAAGCCGAGGGTGAGATATGCCTGTCCATCCCTGTGTGTGTGTCCATCCATCCATCCATCCCTGTGTGTGTGTGTGTCCATCCATCCCTGTGTGTGTGTGTCCATCCATCCATCCATCCATCCCTGTGTGTGTGTCCATCCATCCATCCATCCCTGTGTGTGTGTGTGTGTCCATCCATCCATCCATCCCTGTGTGTGTGTCCATCCATCCATCCATCCCTGTGTGTGTGTGTCCATCCGTGTGTGTGTGTGTGTGTGTGTGTGTGTGTGTGTGTGTGTGTGTGTGTGGCCTTGTGTGTCCAGCCTACCTGTGTCCTGAGCCTCCGTCCGGTCCCGAGCCTCCGTCCGGTCCCGTCCCGTCCCGAGCCTCCGTCCGGTCCCGTCCCGTCCCGAGCCTCCGTCCGGTCCCGTCCCGAGCCTCCGTCCGGTCCCGTCCCGTCCCGTCCCGAGACTCCGTCCGGTCCCGTCCCGTCCCGAGCCGAGCCTCCGTCCGGGCCCGTCCCAGGATCACCGCTCTTCGTCGGCGCCCATTCCCCTGTTCAAATGCCGCGCCTCCCTGTCTGTGATAGGCGGAACACAATTTCCCAGCAGCCTGTGTTCCGCCTATCACGGACATCGTCTCATCCTCGTCCGTAGTACGAGGATGAGACGATGTCGGTGATAGGCGGAACACAGGCTGCTGGGAAATTCAGTGTTCCGCCTATCACAGGCAAAGGCGGAGCCGGAGGCGCGGCTTTTGAATTATAGAATGGCCGCTGTCTGTCTGCTCGACACGCTGATCGAGCAGGCAGACAGCGATGACTCGAGTATAAGCCGAGGGGGGCACTTTCAGCCTCAAAAAAGAGGCTGAAAATCTCGGCTTATACTCGAGTATATACGGTATACCACTTCTCATTAAAGTGTTCTACTTATCCTATAGGGTTATACTAATTGATGTCCTTTGTGAGTATGATGTCTTACGGGTCACTTGAGTGATGGTCGCCGATCCTTTTGGTGCATTATCCACTCCCCAGCATTTGGATAGAGGGCTTCTGTGTTTACTATCTTATATCCCCTATATCACCCGGTGCATTGACCCTGGTTATTATAGCGGTGAGTTATGCTCCTCTTTTTCCCTTTTTTTTTTTTTTTCCTGTTCATTGGTAATTCTTTATTTCTTACTTATTACTATTTATGTGTATATTTTTTATTGACTTAGATACCTAAATTTTGTGTCATTCTGTTTTTAGATTTCCTGTTTTCTGTTTAATGCAATTTATTCATAACCCTGATGAAGAGAGTATATCTATGATCTCGAAACGCGTTGGGTTTGTTGCCCTTCGTCCACTGTAAGGTGTCGTCACACGGTTGGACTAAGGAAATATACAATGTAACAGGATATGTATTTTGTACTATTGTTATTTCATGTTTGTAAACACATGTAACTTGTACGGTATCTTATATTGTTCATTTTAATTATTATTATTAAACTACGCATTGTTACTTTGACATAATTTTGTATACTTTGTATGGCCACCTGCCCATGTTAAAGTCCTCTCCCTAGAGGAGTATATGTTTTTTCATATTGTCCTGCCCAGTAGTTCATGCCATCTCGATCCAAATATTTGACATCCTAACTGATCTCATTGAGCATCCTATACATACTGACCCCAGCCTAAAGCTCCACAAAGTGGATCTTCACTGCATCTGAGCACCACAAATCAAATACACTATTTAATTCATTTTTAATATTCAAAGCAAACTCCCCCATCCATCCTTGTCTCTATACTTTATTTTGAGTTTTTCATTACAACCCAATCACAGCAAAAACATTTAAAATAATGCTTTGCACACCCCTCTGTTGTTCACTTGATGAAAATGCTTGTATCTTCCATACCAAGCTATATCCCCCCAATATGGCGGGGATTGTACTGTGTCATTTTTCTTTGCAAACCCAATAACATTTTTGAACAGAAAAAAAATCAAGTTTATTTCCTGCATAACTCAACTGTGTGGACATCCTGTAATTCCAAAGTACCACAAAAGAACCTGTATAAAAGAGGTTAAAAAAAGTATGAAGAGAAAGTTATGCCAGACATGCTTTCCTGGTATTCGTGTTAAATTGATGTAGAATGGAGATCGCTTCTCATAGTACAGTTAGGATGTAAAGGAAACAAGAGTACACAGCCAAAGTGAACTGTAAAAACTTGACAACAAGTATCCATTGAAAGAGAGAGACATTCTAATATGAGATTCATTGAAAGAGAGAGTTGTCCTGACAGATGTGAGTGAATGATCATTGGGTAAAAAATTAATTATTCAAATGGCTTTCAAAACTATTTCCCCTGATGTGAACCAAGAATGAAATGTATCATCTGGCCCCAATTACCATCCTCTTACATTAATTTACCATCTTGTCCCATTATACAAAAACAGACTTTTAAAATATTAGTTTCATCATGTATAGTAAAATATATATTACGTTTCCATACTATTACATTCCTTAGGGCTGTCATGTTTTAAATCAAAAGATTTATGTCAAATTTAAAATGTTGAACACAAAAGACAAGTAATTCAAACAACATGTAATTTGGACAAAAACAGTAGAGAACTGTAGTGATGATCTATTTTGATTGATGATTTTCAAACATTGTAAATCAGAAAACACAACCGACACTCACTTTTATTATGAACTTTGACCACTAACAAAGAAAAAAATCAGGAAGTGCTTCAGTTCTACACTATACAGAATTTCGATTCTCATGGCAATACCACCTAGATGAGCTATCTGTTCATTATCTACATAATTGAAAATAGAATAGTACGCCCACACTAATTAGAGCTCCGCTGTTTAGAAATAAGTGCTTAATAAGTTGTTGTTTTTTTAAATACCCTAATGTGAAAATAAGTGTGATGCTTTAAATTTATAATTATGTTTAATTAATGAACAAGTGGGATTTTAATGTGGTTTAGTAAAGAACAAATTCAAGAAAACAAGTAAGATCAGTCAGTGAATTGCTAATGCTCTCCAGGAAACATTACGGCTGGGTTTACACTGCAGCATGGAGTGGCTCACAGCAGGGGTCTGGTGCGTCTCCATTCACCGTTTCAGGTCCAATTTTTGGTCCGAATTTTTGCCTGCAATCGGACCTGAAATGGACCAGAAGAGGCACAGGACTCCTGTGCAATTCGCACCAGAGCCACTCCGGAGATGTGTGAACTGGCTTCATAGAGAGCTGACCGGTCACAATATCGTGACATGCGAATTGTATGTGGAGAAACCCGCATCCAATTCGCAATAGTGTGAACCCAGACGCAAACTCAAAAATCGATATAATTTACCTAAAAGAGAGCATGTGTCACTGGACAAATAAAGAACAAACTGCTGCGAAGTGCCATGATGTAGGGGTATTTGCAATAGCCTATCAAACCTTCCTTTCATGGCCAAATGCCAGTGAAGCAAGTTTTATTTCTAGGTCCACCGGACTTTTGGGAAGAAAAAGTCCGCTGGAGGCCACACACGATCGAATTGTCTGATGGATTCCAGTCTGCCTGACCAAGTCCGTCAAAAAGTCTGGTCGTGTGTACATGGCATTAGTGTTTAAACTACCAGACTCTTCTGAAAGGCAAAGCTTCAACACTTTTAGTTAGTGTTGGAACTAGCCATTAAACTCATGCCACCTAAGTGCAGCATAAAACAATAGGATTTATTTATTTATAAAAGATTAAAAACACTCACAAGAATAAAATAATAAGCACGCTTATTGTATAGTGTAGTGTCCGCCACTCGTTTCTGTCCTGCAGGAACTGCCTAGGGTACAGACCGCTGGAGAACGTGAAAAATGGGGAATAGACACCCTGTGGGGAACCAGGAAGTCCAAGCAGGCCAGTGTGGAATGCACCAGTGGATGCAAAAATCACCAGAAGAGAAAGAGATGCCTGGGAGGATCAGGCTATGGGCTCTAAGCTCCCTACTCCTTCTGCAGGCCTGTTGGAAAGAGCAGGGAACTCTGAGCACATAGCCTGATCCTCCCAGCCATCTCTTCCACTCCTGGTGACGTGACACTCCCCTTTCTTTCTTTGTTCTTTCTTTCTGTCTGAGGACAGTCATCAGTGTCCCGAAACATATGCTTTTTTGTATAGACTTTCTTTATATTATCGACTATAAGGACAGTTACAGCTCAACCTGTTGTACACCCTTTTGAGCTATTCCTGCCCATAATCCACTTTGAATACTTTGATCTTGCTACCGTTCTTTGTCTGTATCCAATTTGTTCTGGATTTGTACCTATTTATATGCAATGTTCTCACAAATCAGTGCTGGTGCATCTGCCTCTGCATCTGCAATAGTTTTGGTGAGAAATATTATTTTTACCTTAAGAGGGTATGGGGATTATCAATTAATACACGGGCATATTTAGTATCATCTTGTACACTACAGTAGCTCAGAGTTCCTCTCTGTAAAGTACTTTTTATAGAAAATATGCATACTTCTCAACTGCGCCTCATTGGGAAGGACAGTCCCTCTTTTGAAACCAAATATTTTTATCCCTCATTCCTCCTCAGCTGTCCTTCCCTTTGGCCTAATGTATAGACCTTATAAAATATATTAGTTATTAATTCAAAGTGTAATAATGCACTAAATCTTTTATTCAATCATTACATTAATATATCTGTTATTTTAGTATATGAGAAAGTTTTCGTGAAAAATGTGCATACTGGCTTAGCCAATCATTTGTCCACATGAATATTTTAAGATCCACTTAAATGGGGATGTGGCAGGAGTGTGCCCTGTGCCCACACACTTTATACTAAAAGGTGTCACTCTTTCTCATCTCAGAAAGTTGGGAGGTATGAATATGCACTGAGAGAAATATGAAGGCTGCCACTGCTGAAAATCCTAGTTGCCTAACCATCATGCTGATCCATTGAGTTTCAAGCATTTACCAATCGAAGACCTGTAAAAAAATATGCATACTTGTCTGGGGTCAGTAATTCAAAAAACATACGAATTACTGAACTATTCAGCAAGGGCAACCACCATAGCTCTACGATAATGGGATTCCTTTGATGAAATGTGTACTATAGCAAAGCCCCTTATGAAAAAAGAAGCTTGGCAGAAGTACACTATGGCTTCTGTATGATGCTTATACCTTAAAAGCTGAAGTGTAGGGGACATGGCTTGACCTCAGATGCAGATGGTTGCTTGACTCATGAGCTCCCGCTGACAGAGACTTTCATCTGACTCACACCGAGGTAACAGCCATCCTTAACCGCCTGATTCACCATGGAGACATCCTCCTGTAGCTCCTCAGCCTCACGATCCCATTCACCTCCAGTATTAAAAGGGGGAATGACCCAGAATATCCCTGAAATGTTTTGCAGACTAGCAATATGGTGCCCTCACAAAGCAGACAGCTGCCTACGAGCCAGACACCAGCGAGAACATCCCTCACACACTCACCCCTCAATAATAGAAAAATTCTCCTCACGCCGCATCAACAACCTAACTTTAACAAACTCTGCTCTATTGCAGCGAATATAAAGGAGACCTTGGCGGCGGTAATCACGGTCCTCCGCATTGACATACAATCAACTGCTGGCAGGGTCCAGGGTCCGTACAAGCGACTGTGGTAGGCCTCTTCCTGTTGATTTCCTCCTAGACAGATCCCCTACATCCCCAATAGGGATGGAAAGAATCCACCGCGCCCTATGACCATGAGGCAGCGACTCTGATCCACCCAGAGACGTAATTTGCCACATAATCAACTAAAAACTCATAAAAGAAATCCTGAGATAAGCACGAAACAAAGTCCCTCTGTCACACAATGGCACAGAGCTGCGCCTTTTCCAGGATCTCTCCACCCTAACACTCCAGAGACGCAGAGAACTCCGGCCCATACCGGAAGTGCTCCGCACGAAGGGGATCCCATACAGGTGGAAGTTCCCCTTCTGCCTGTCAGCAACGTCACAATGCCGCACAGCTCTCCTCAGGGTACCGGAGGACCTCTGCCACTTTTGTGAAGCACTGGATATCCTACTGACGGACGTACCTGATTGGTACGCGGAATTTCGTCCCCGTGGCTCCATAAACCCATGGAGACACAGGAAATTTGCTACGATCGCCCTCTAAAGCAAATTCTCACCAAGCTGCTCCTAACCCACATCAGGGTGCGAGTCCCACAAAGGTACCTCACACCCGCAGAGCTCGCCGTGATCATTAATCAAACACAGCACAGGATCCAGTTAAGTTTCTCCTGTTTTGTTACACCTGTTTCTTTCCCTCTTTCTCCATTTTTTTTATGACATACACATATTGTGCATACTGTACCATTGCATCTACTCGACCAGCCCACCTGGGCTTGCTATTCCTAAGCCATTTGTGACATGGACCCTGTATGGCTTTCCATCTCCTCCTGCTCCCTTGAAATGGACAGCCCTCCTACCCGGAACAAACATTCCCAAGCAGTCCCTGATCACATCTTCTGCATCAACCGGGTTTGCTTTTATAGGCCTGGATTGGAATACCAGAATATGTGCCACAGCAACTCTTTTTTAACTGTAGGTACAGACACATAGACCTGGCACTTACACAGTGACTGAGCTTGGCACCCTCCCCAAACACAATTGTAGGCAAATGAGCACCACCATCACCTTGTCACCCCCCCCCCAGCGGTTTCCCTCAAGGGTATGCTCAACTGACGGCTCCACATGCAGCATGGACAGCGATGATTCCAAAACTCAAGGATACCAACATCTAGTGTGACTGATGGCTCACTTATGCATGTTTGCAATAACAACCCAGTCCTCATAGCCTGGTGACTGAAAGTATTTGATTACCCCAAGGGCGCCGATGGAACACCTACCCTTTCAACACCTCATCTCCTTGCATACAAGCCCAGGTTAGGGTACCCGGTAAATACCCCTATACAAGCTCCTTGTAGGTCTGAAACTCTAGGCAATGGAAAGACATATTCTCTGTAAGCCTCGAAAAGATGAGAGGGGTGTTTGTCCCCCCCCCTTTTTTTGTTTGTTTTGTCTCTCTTCCCACTGGATCCACTTTGCTCACATCTAACGCTGTATATTCCCTAAAGGTTAACGTTTGTAACAGTTTGTATGGCATATTATCAAGTTGTATTATTTTTTGTTAATAAACGTTTCATTCAAAATCAGCTTCTTAAGCACTTTACCCGATTACACAGGCGTATTTAACACCTCTCACACTTAACGTAAACACCTCATCTCCCCGCATACAATCTCTCCAAGCATTACATAAATCACTCCCCCCCTTGGAATGTTACTTGGTATTCATAATACCACCATAACCATTTTCAAACCCCTGGTTACCAGCACAAGACCTCATACGCATATCACTATCTCCTCTGAATGGCGGGATGCACCCCAAAGATTAAGTGACCTTCTCTCCGACGTCTCTAGTCTCACCCACCCACAGTGGTATCCTACCATACTCTAATATCCAATAGCTTGCTACTCTTTACCATACCACTGAACACCCCCGGCTACACCATAGATTGCGTGTCTAGAATTGGCGAGCAGGTTCTTGCTAATCGCCAGATACTTCCTTGACTCCAACCATATTCACATCTTAACCCTTTCACCTCCCCCCATATTAGATATATCCGCAGCCTCTCCCCTTCCCATTGACAAGCTTCTCGCATCCCCTACCTTATCCGTTCATAGCCCCTTCCCCCCTATCCACAACTAGCCCACTCCTACCTACTCTCCCTCCTCTGACACTACCTAACCACACGCCAACCAACACTATCCTCATACGACAATGGCGGAAGCATTACCCACACACGATGACACCAACATCGTACAAAAATACCATGCATTCTATTAACATTATCTCCCTCAACGTCCGAGGCCTCAACGTCCCGGAAAAATGCTCCCAACTACTTCTCTCAATGCACACAAAACAGAGCCAACATTATTTTCTTACAAGAAACACACTTTGTAACAGATTCCATTCCGAAGCTCTCTAATGCCCGATACCCATCCTCCCTACATGCGACCAACCAAATTTCTAAATCCAAAGGGGTTTCTATCCTCTTCGCAAAAAGCTACCCTTTTCAGACACATGTAAGGATAAGGAGGGCCTCTAGCTCTTCGTGAAGGGCTCCCTCCCCGGAAAGTCGGTCACCCTGGCAAATATATACGCACCTAATTCCAAACAAGTTCTGTTAAGTCCACCCTACAGCTACTTTCCACCTTTCAAGACGGTATCTTGGTCCTAGGCGGAGACTTCAATGCCCCCCTCAAGCCCCTACATGACAGGTCAACTGGCACCTCGACGATGCCATACAAAGCACTATGCACAATTAAGACACAACTTCAAAACCTAACGTTACTCGACTCCTGGCGGACATTATACCCTAACATGAAAGACTATACATTCTACTCAGCCCCCCACAACTGTTACTCTAGACTCCACTACCTATTAATTTCGCAAAGAGACCTGACGATGCTCACCGCAGCTACCATAGACCCCATGTATCTCTCAGACCATCACCCAATATCTATATCCTTGACATTACCAGACATCCCAACACAAGCCTCGATTTGGCGTCTAGATGCCACCCTACTCACAGACATGGTGATCACATCCGAAATTGGCAAAAGGGTACTTCAATTCTCCATCCCTGATGCTGAGATGGGAAGCACACAAATGCACCATACAAGGCGAACTGATCGCAATCTCCACGAAACGCAATAGAGAATGACAGTTTCACATCAAAAGGTTAACAACACGTATTCTCATGCTAGAATGAGCACATACAGTATCTCACAAAAGTGATTATACCCCTCACATTTTTGTAAATATTTCATTATATCTTTTCATGAGACAACACTGAAGAAATTACACTTTGCTACAATAAAAAATAGTGCATGTACAGCTTGTATAACAGTGTTAATTTGCTGTCCCCTGAAAATAACTCAACATACAGCCATTAATGTCTAAACCGCTGGCAACAAAAGTGAGTACACCCCTAAGTGAAAATGTCCAAATTGGGCCCCAAGTGTCAATATTTTGTGTGGCCACCATTAGTTTTTAGCACTGCCTTAAACCTTGGGCATGGAGTTCACCAGAGCTTCACAGGTTGCCACTGGAGTCCTTTTCTACTCCTCCATGATGACATCACGGAGCTGGTGGATGTTAGAGACCTTGCACTGCTCCACCTTCTGTTTGAGGATGCCCCACAGATGCTCAATCGGGTTTAGGTCTGGAAACATGCTTGGCCAGTCCATCACCTTTACCCTTAGCTTCTTTAGTGGTGGTGGTCTTGGAGGTGTGTTTGGGGTCATTATCATGTTGGAATACTGCCCTGCGGCCCAGTCTCTGAAGAGAGGGGATCATAGTTCCCCCAATGAACTGTAGCTCCCCATGCCGCCCCAGACCATGAAACTCTCACCACCATGCTTGACTGTAGGCATGACACACTTGTCTTTGTACTCCTCACCTGGTTGCTGCCACACATGCTTGTCACCATCTGAACCAAATATGGTTATCTTGGTCTCATCAGACTACAGGACATGGTTCCAGTAATCTATGACTTTAGTCTGCTTGTCTTCAGCAAACTGTTTCCAGGCTTTCTTGTGCATCATCTTTAGAAGATGATCCCCTTCTGGGACGACAGCCATGCATACCAATTTGCTGCAGTGTGCAGCATATGGTATGAGCACTGACAGGCTGACCCCCACCCCTTCAACCTCTGCAGCAATGCTGGCAGCACTCAAATGTCTGTTTCCCAAAGACAACCTCTGGATATGACGCTGAGCATGTGCACTCAACTTCTTTGGTCGACCATGACGAAGCCTGTTCTGAGTGGAACCTGTCCTGTTAAAATGCTGTATGATCTTGGCCACCATGCTGCAGCTCAGTTTCAGGGTCTTGGCGATCTTCTTATAGGCCATCTTTATGTAGAGCAACAATTCTTTTGTTCAGATCCTCAAAGGGTTCTTTGCCATGAGGTGCCATGTTGAACTTCCAGTGACCAGTAAGAGTGAGAGCGATAACACCAAATTTAACACACCTGCTCCCGATTCACACCTGAGACCTTGTAACTCTATTGAGTCACATGACACCAGGGAGGGGAAAAGGTTAATTGGGCCCAATTTGGACATTTTCACTTAGGGGTGTACTCACTTTTCTTGCCAGCGGTGTACTCACTTTTGCGAGATACTGTAAATCCACCCAAGCTACATCCTCACTGCAAGAATTTGCTAGGACAGATCTTCTGTAGCTACTCGACAAACAAACCATACAAAACTACATACTAGCCCAAAAAATATTTTACAAATACGGAAAAAAATCCAAAAATGCCCTCCGAGCTAAGAAAGCATCTATGACAATTCACTCCCTCAACAATTCATCAGGACGTAAAATAGTAAAGAATGGCGAGATAGCGACTTAATTTGTCACATATTATACTAACCTATACAACTTAAGACTCTCGACCACACAACCAGTAGATACCACACACACTCACCTGATCAAACAACTCCTCACAAAATACACCTCACATTACAGTAATCCCAAAACCTACTAAGGATCCCTCACTAGTCACTAATTACAGACCAATTTCTTTATTGAATGTAGACCTGAAGCTCTACGCTAAAATCCTAGCCAATCGACTCTTGCCCTTTCTACCCAAACCCATCTCCTTAGATCAGACGGGCTTCATACCGGGCAGAGAGACAAGAGACAACACCATAAAAGCAAGCAACATACACAGATGGTTAACCTCTACACAGCGCCGGGGTTTCTTTCTCTCTCTAGATGCGGAGAAGGCGTTTGATAGAGTGGCCTGGGACTATATGCTGGAAGCCCTTAAAACATTGGGCTTACAGGATCATATGCTGCAATTTATAATGTCTCTGTAATGTCTTGGCTAAGGTCAGAGTCAATGGCCACCTATCAAACGCCTTTCCCATCTCAAATGGTACTCGCCAGGGCTGCCCTCTCTCCCCACTGATCTTTATACTCACCCTAGAACCTTTACTACAACACCTCAGGTCTAACCCAGACATTAAGGGGGTCACAATCGCTAAGCACACCTATAAACTGGCAGCATTCGCCGACGGCATCCTCCTATTTCTCACGGAACCGCACATTACCCCTACCTAATGTACTCAAAGATTTTGCCACATTTTAAATTATGACCAACTTCCAAATCAGAAGCGTTGAACATATCCCTGGAGAAAGACACGATTTCACAATGTCAGACGAACTTCCCCTTCAAATGGAGTCAGGACTCAATCATATATCTAGGGATCCAGTTACCCTCGATACTATCCAACCTATATACTAAAAACATTCCGATCCTCCAAAATATTTAAAAAGATTTTAAATCATGGTCTATCAGTCTTTTCTCATGGTTTGGTAGAGCATCCATAGTTAAAATGAATATCCTATATATGAATATTATATGTCCTTCAAGCAGTGCCCATAAAACTACCACAAGCCTTTTTTGCCTTGGTCCGTAAAGCCTGCACATTATTTGTGTGGGGGGAAAGCACAACCGAGACTGAGTTTTGAGAGGCTGACGCTACCCAAGTTATAGGGAGGCATAGGATCTCCAGATATATCCAAATACCACTGGACCTGCCAGTTAGCAAGAATCGTTGACTGGAACATCCACTCCACCACCAAAGCTTGGGTGGATATTGAACACTCATTTTCTACAATCCCATTGCGAAAATTATCGTGGACGGCACCTGCATATATATACCACCAGATTGCAAACAACACCCCCTAATTGGCAACACTACAGATATTCAAACAGGAATGCCACAAATTCAAAATATCGTCCGCACAAGGCCAACTAACACCCATTCAAAAAAAAAAAAAACAGCAGATTTCCCACCGGGTCTTACACACACCTTCCTCTCAGGAGTCCGGCCTCACCCCGCCATGCAGGCGGAACACTTCTTTCATAGAAGCTCCTTTCTGACTTTAGCCACTCTGACCACACAATCACCAGGGTGCTACTTTCCCTTCTGGTCATATATACAACACTCGACCCACTCTCACACACATGAAACACACACTAGACAAAACACACCCTTTTTAAGTACAATGTATAAAACAGTACTCCCTCCTCTTCTCGGACTACAGGCTTAAAACCAATATAGGAAGCCAAAGATGGGAAAGGGACCTTTCAATAAACCTTTCAGAAGAAAATTGGGAAAACATATATTCCTCCATCCAAAAAGGTTCCACTAATGTTTTAGCACAAGAAAGCGGGTTTAAAGTTTTCTCCAGATGGTATAAAACACCCCTTCGACTACAAAAAATGTCCCCCACCGTACCCCCTAACTGTTGGAGGTGCACAGACAAAGATGGCTCACTCCGTCACATATGGTGGTCCTGCCCCCGAATCCAGCCTTTCTGGATAGAAGTCCATCACCTCACCACCAAGATAACCACATATCCAATATAATTCTCCCCAGCCCAAATGCTATTGCATCCTCCATTATTAGAAAAACATTATCACAGATCCCTATGTGCGTGTACTGTGGAAAGAAACCACTCCCCCAACATTCGTGGACAGGTTCAGATGCATAAGCAAAATTGCAGACATGGAAGAACTGATTCATCAAGCTAGAGATACCCCAACCAAATTTCAAAAAATATGGATGTGCTTGTGCCACTTTCAGACATCTAGTGAATATTCCCAAATAATATCACGATAAAAATTTTGTTACATGAAACACTATGTCAGCTCGGAGGAGGAAGAAGGAAACACCCTTCCAGATCCCAACTCACCCATATCCCTGATTACTCCCACCTCAACCCACTTAACACCTACATCACCATCCGCTAATGGGATAAATTCCACCATCACAACCCCTTTCCTCATATTCCCACTCCCCCTACACTCCCACATGAAAAGCCCCACACATCCCTAACTATAGATCTCCCTGCTCTCCCCCATATTCTCACGTCATAACGCAGTCTTCCCTATAGTTATGACAGACGAGCCTGACCACAGAATAGGCCCACTTACACCACTATACTCTTCAGGGGTTGATAGTGGTCCAGTGATCGCAACCCTACGAGGCTCCATCACTTAGGAACTCACTAGGCCATCTATCAAGGAAGACACACCAACACCAATAGCAACTAAGAGCTATCACACATAGATATCATGTACACCCTATAAAAAACAGATATTCTTACAGACAACATAACAGATATGATTCCTAATAAACACACTGAAGAAACTGTGATACCTTGCTTAACCACGTTGCCCACTTCACAAAGGTATTGGTTTTCTAATACTACACCTTGAGCTACTCACTTTCACTGTTTAAATGCTACCTTTTCATTAACCTTGAATACACATCATTCTATACGTAAGACTTAACACTATAATTTTTTCTTCTAACCAATGACTCTGTATCTGTAAACCTAATGACTCTGTACACCCATGTATTGTATATACTCTATGCAATAAAAATGTTCTCCTTGGAAAAAAAAAAATGAAGTGTAAGCACACATGTAAAATATTCCAACTGTTACATCTGCCTGTGATCTTACTTTCAATCTGTTTTTATTTTGAGAAGTCATATACAAGTATGAAAATTGAACATGATACATATTGCAGGAGGGAAGGCCTCCTGCTGTAAGACATACAGACTATGGTCGACCAGCAAATTAACCAAAAGTATATAAGCATCAGAGTCTCAAATAGTAGAAAGCTCTATGTGATCAAACAAATGGTAGATAATTCCTGGGGACTGCCTGTGATCTTAAAGCTGCAGAATTAATTAAAAAAAAGAGTAGTTTTTGTAAATTGCGGATGTCATCTTAAGTTTCTCAACAGTCTCTCTAAATTGCGTCCACTGGGAGTAATCATGCTTCTCTCCTAATATGTAGTGTGCACTGTCAAACCACAATTTATATTGTAGGTGTTTTACTTCATGCTAAAATCCCTTCAAACAACTGGGCTATTTTAGCAGAGCTGACATATTCATGAGATGCATAATTTTGTTATTTTACAGTTCTGGCCTTTAAATGAAAAGGTTAGTACTTTAGTGACAAAATAAAGTGTATTCTTACTGTTCAGTCAGGAAGTACAGGACATTGTTACATATTTTTTTATTTTGTGCAGCAAAAAATTGTGACAGTAACCACATTATTTTATGGGGAGGAGGGGATGTTTCTATTCACTGGCATGCATGCATTATATTGATGACCGTTTTCTTTCCCTTTTGCCCAAGTAGAGGTAGATTAGAACAGAAGAGTGCCCTAAGCAGGGGGGTCTTAAAATATACTGTAACAATGACTAAGGGAAGATGTGTGCCTACTGAGCATTGTGGTATCCATTTGTCTGCAATGCAAAGCACTGCACATCACATCAGCATTGCGGTGTGAGCAGGGCACATAAAAAAAAAAAATTCTTTCTACCCTAGTGGTGACCTGCATTTATCCAGTGCCTATCCAAAGTAGATCTAAACTTTTATCAGATGTCATTTAGCCTCTGTTCACACAGTTGAAGTATCTCCTCCCATCAGTGAGGAACGCACATCCGCCCGGCCGGAAGTGCAACCAGCATGGCGTCTGGCTTTCGCTCCAAGCCTCGACATGGGAGGCATAGAATAATACTGACAATGTAAGATGGCACCCGTACTGCGAACCATGCCTCGCTTTGGCCGGCAAACACATGACAAGCCATCTTCAAAAGTAGTCGGAGTCCCAGGCCTTTACAATAATGCATTCTTTCTTAGTTGGAGAAGTCAACTTGATCCTCATACAGATGATTTATTTATAGCTGAGGCTCAAGGATCTGGCTCTGCAGCCAGGGAAGACCTTCCCTCCTGTTGTTTAACCGCTTGAAAGATGGCTACAGCATGGCTCTGTTGTTCTGGGTTGGCGTCCATGGACGTTTTCCCAAAACACGCCTCCCACGTGGGGCATGCTTTGGACACAACTGATCACAGATCAAGATAAAGGACCAGTCACACGGTCCTTTACCATGTGATCAGTTGTGTCCAATCACAGATGAACAAACTTGCCGGTTATCGGCTTTCCTTTCCACATGTGCTGTCACAGCATAAGGAAAGGAGAGCCGATAACTGGCAAGTCTGACAAGGCACATTTACTCTGACAATCAGGGCACTGATCATCAGTGCCTTAAATATCAGTGCAGCCCCAACAGTGCCAATCAGTGCCCATCAGTGCAACTTATCACTGCCCATCAGTGCATCGTGATAAGAAACAAAAAATGTTGATTGATGTGAGACTAGATGCAGGTGACGTGATCTCCAGTGATCATACTATTGACATGCTTGTTACATCCAACCGTGGCTCTGAATCATGCATAGGTGAAATCTGGGAACCCCTTATGGTAATAAGCTCACCTCAGAGCGTGTGACCAGCTTTTACACTGAGTCAAAACACGCATATGAGCCACTATAGAGTTCTCAGCTGTTACACTGGATCAGTAGTACCCTCAATGTAATGATCTCAGAAGCGCATGAAAAAAGGAAAAAGACTAATAGTGCAATACCGTTTTTCAAAATTGAATAGACAAGTTAAAAAACATTCCCCCGCCGGGGTACTCACATGTGTAAGGTGCGTCAGTGCACCGTACTTCATAAGGCTCAATAAAATACTGTAAACAGTATAGGTATGGTTTGTATCTCCTCTAGGCAGGTGCACTGTCTCTCGCTCCGTCCTGGCCCCTCCCCTACACGTGTCGATATTCAGGGTGTATCTTCCTAAGGGGGCCTATTTAAGCTGAACTGCGGCATGAACAGATTGCTGAGTGGTCTTCAGCTAGTTCCTGTTTACCTGTGTCTTGACCTGCTATATCTGCCTACCCATGCTTGACCCGACTTGCCATTGACCTATCCCTGGATTCCCACCTGCCTATTGTGACCTCGACTTGTACTCGGCCTTCTCTCTTGTGCTTCTGTGCCCTGCCTTCTGACTATGTACCGACTCCTGCCTGTATCCTGAATCTGCGTCTTATGTTCCTTTACCTTCGCAGCCTGGCTGTTGATGAGCTTTTGGCTTGTGTCCCGGCTACGCTCCTGCCTAATGTCAGGGCTGGCTTAACCCTTCCTTCTCTCGGCTGGCTGCTCAGCTGACGGCTAATTGCCAGCTCTCATCTCTCTCCACAGTTACCAGCTGTTCCTGATCCTGCTCATCTGACCTGCCTACTTAAAGCTGTCCAGTTCACTTCATCTCTGCCTTCGCCTTGGTCACATCACAAGAAACCATCTCCTGCGGTTCTGTTTAAAGACTGGCTTGCTGACATCCCTGTGGCTCCTTATCCTGCTTGCTGTTGCTCCACTTGGATCCCTGACTTCTGGCCTGGCTGATTACTGGATCTGGTTATTGAACTCTGGCCTGGCTGACTACTCGATCCGGTTACTGGGCTCTGGCTATGCTTCGACTACGTTTTCTCTATTTGCCTTTTTATTTTTATTTAATAAACAAGTGTGATTTAATTGTACTTCGTTCTCGGTCTGATTCATGGTTTCTGACACCTACTGATTGAGCTTCACCGGGTTTCAGTTCCTGGTTCCTGCCTGGTGATCCATTGTCATCTGTTTCCTGTAAACCTTAGCTTGCTCTGGCTGTTATACCGGCCCTCGTGCCACTCTGTGTCCCCATACCTGCTGTCATCACTACCAGGGGTTTTGGACAAGAGGTGCAAGAGAAACGCCTCTACATCTCAATCTCCACCAAGTACGTGACAGCACCTAAGCTAGTGTTGTTTAGTTCTCAGGTGCAATTCCCAGCTATAATTCCTTGTTCCTGTGTTCCAGTGGCAAGGAAGCAGTTCTCTGACGGAGATACTCAGTCAGCGTGTCAGGAGTCCGTCACGGTTTCTATGCAGAGCTGCACCAGATTTTGCATGCTTCAGTATTACAGACATCTCAAGTCTCCAGCGAGGTGCGGGAGCCTCCTGCTTTTGGGGGGTGGCTCCTGGACACCCACAAGTGCTGCCCGATATCCCGGCTGCGGGGCTGATCCTGGATTGTCCCCTGGTTCACAGTCGGGGATGATCAGTGCTGTGATCTCCCTGTATAGTTGACATCTGCTTCTCCTTCTTTCCCTCCCTATCGATGATCACAGTTGTCCCTCCTGCTGTACCAATCATCCCTGACTGTTCCCTGTATCCTCCTCCAGCCCCCCTCCATATCCTTCTTCCCCCTTCTTCTCCAGCTCCCTGTCTCCTGTCCATTAATCTTCAATGCTGAGAAAGGGACTGGGGAATCAATGTCCTCAGCCTCTTTCTCAAAGATTCTATTAAGACCGCTGATATCTTACCAAAGCCCCCCCCCCCCCCCAAACAGAGTTGAGTAAAAAAAAAAAAAAAAAAAAAAAATATATATATATATATATATATATATATATATATATATATATATATATAAAATTGTAAACAAAAATTATTTAAAAAAAAATCAAAAAATATAAAAAATTGTAAACACAAATTATCAAAAAATAAATTAAATAAATTATAAAAAATATGTAAAATAAAAAACTACTGTCACCACCCCCATGCCTTACCAACAGTGTCCACTGTCACCACCCCCATGCCCCCCAAAAAGCATTAAAAAAAATATTAAATTGTAAAGAAATAATAAGAAAAAATAAAAACTACTGATATCATCCACTGCCCTACTGACATCATCACCGCCACATACTCCCTAGCACTGTGAAAAAAATATTTAAAAAAATTATTTAAAGAAAATATAAACAACAAAATTGTAAAAAATAATAGAGAAAATAATAACAACAAAAAACTATTGACACACTGCTCTACTGACACTGCCCACTACCCCCCCCCCCCCCTCCCAGCCATTGTGAAAAACAAAAAATAAAAACATAGATTGTAAAAAATTATTAACAAAAATACAATTGTAAAAAAATTATAATAAAAATAAAGAACTACTGACACCATCCTGCGCATACTACTCACCGCTGTACTCTCCACACTCCTCACATGCACACATTTTACCCACTTACATACACTCCGCACTCTTCTCCTGCACATACTACCCACTGCCATACACTCCGCACTCTTCTCCTGCACATACCTCCCACTGCCATACACTCCGCACTGTACATTCCCTATTTAACATTACTACATTCTGCACTATGTAAGTCATCTCAGACTCCATAAAACCACACCCCATTTAAGTCACACTCAATATGTAGCACACTTTAAGCCAGTCCCCTCTCTGAAGTGAGTTTGCCACCTCCCTGAAATTAGTTTTTGAAGGTTGGGACGTCTGAGTATTATCAACCTCAAAATGCCTTAGCCAGCAGTGCCTAAACTGGTTCCTACTCCAGGAGGTATTCCAGGATGTGTGTTGCAGGTAGAAAACTCACAATACCGACAGGCAGACAGTGGTCCTCTACTGGGAGCAGTGAATGTTCTGGTGACTCCATGGGACTCCATGGGATCAGTACCTATTAATGCTATTTAGCATTTGTCTCACAGGTTTGTGAAGGAGGGTACTCCTTATTGTTTTTTTAGCTGACCCAGACGGATGTGGTACGCTAACCTGATAAGGTGCCAGACAGTTGCTCTGGGGAGCTCTAGCAGATCAAAATAATTTGTTCCCAAGGACCTATTTACTATCCGGCTTCATGGTTGTTGGCTTTAATGGCTTTAACAGCATGTTAGTTCAAGCTCAAGTCCCGAGAGACCCTGTCAATCCCATTCTTTTGCTTAGTGAAGGTTTGGGTTCTCTTACTTTAAGTATCTACAGGCTAAGGGAAATATGGGAAGGGGCATTTCTCATAACCCTCCCAAAAGAATGTTGCACAAGTAAATCAAGCAAACAAGCAGAAGGCTGGTGTACAGTCTGAGACATAAAAAAGCTAGCGGTCAAGCCAGGAAATATTCTCCTTTGGAATTGGGATGCAGAAGGGGAAATGTGGCCAAATGAGTTAAAGTTAGGCAGAGAACAGTAATGACCAGTTGAGCAAAAAACATTGAAAAGCAAATTAAACTAAAGACAGGTACACTGGAGGTAAACTTAAGACTGGAATGCGGCTGAAACTGTAACTTGAACAGAGTGGTGGAAAATGCTGAGGCTCAAATTGGTGGCAAGAAGAGCTCTGAAGTGCACGGCACAGAAATTGTGATCTGTAATACAGGAATGGCCTGGCAGTCGGTGCTGAATTGTGTATGAGAAAAGAGGTTTATGGGTCAGCACATGGCAGTGGAGTTCTGGTAACTGTTCCTTTTATAGTGCACCCCATTACAGGATTGTCTCCAGGCATCACCTAGGCTTATGTATGTATAATGAGATTTTTTAAACCAATCTGTCAGCATGTACTTGAGTAGTGGACTCCCAAGAATTTTCTTCTGGACCATATTCCAGCCATTAATCAAGTATTGTACAGTTCTATGATAGGATAATTATATCTGTTAAACATTTTATTCCCCAACTAAATTTTGGCAGAAAATTCATTTCCTTTGGATTCTATGAGTACATAGAAAGAATTGAGAACCAATTCCTGCTATAATTTATTTGATTTGTACTGACATTTCTGTCTGGTAATTAATCGCATGAGACCCTAATTATCCATGGTGCTCATGAGCCAAGTGAAAAAGATAATGAGAGGAAAATGTGAGGTGTTTACAACCTAAACCTAAAGCTTTTCCAGTTATTGCTTAGCTTTGTATCCCCGAGGCCTAGCCAAATGTATGAAATTCAGCGGTGTAGTTACTTCTCTGAGCTTGCACTGGGTTTTTGTTATTAGAGTCTCAGATTTGAAAGAGAAACTAGTGTCAGTGTGTCAGCATTTGTATTGTAGATATTAATATTGTTAATACGCATATCAAACTCACTCTGCAAACATCACTTTATAAATGTAAAAACACTAATTATGTTAAATGATTAAAAGCACGGCTGCGCTAAGTGTAAAAATTAACACATCGCTGCAGCGAGAAGTAATCCAATTCAGGTAAGTAGAGAGGGTAAATTGAGGGTTGGGAGTTGAGGAATGCGGCCATGTTACACCCTAAACATGGGTGTAAAATTATGATCCCAGAGATGGACTGTACCTTTTAAGTGGTTCTAAAGTGAAAATATTTTTTTTACCTTAAAAGATATAAAAATGTCACCACTTGTTCTGACCCCACCACCACCTAAACACTTACCTGCCTGGTCTCACGATCCAGCACTGTTCCAGCTGCAGCTCTTCTCTGTTCTGTAGCTGCTCTTACACGGGAGTCTGAGAGCAGCTGGAGCCATAGGATCCTGCCCCACCACCCACTCCCCCATCACAGGATTTAACTGACAGCAGCAGGAGGGAGCCAATGGCTCCTGCTGCTCTCAGCAAAGCCTATGAGAGTGGGGAGAAGAGGTGAGAGCCACTGCAGATGGGCACAGTGCTGGATCGAGATCAGGCTCAAGTAAGTATAAGGGGGGATGTCACGATCGCCCTAACGTCTCGATTAGACCTAGAAACCTTACCCGCCGCAGCCTGTCGTGGAGAGTCCGTCGTTCCCCGTCAACGCGCGTCAGAGCTAACGAACGCCCTCGCGTCGACACGAACGCGCGCACGCGCACACGTAGGTCACGAACGGGTGCACGTCTACGTGCGAGGGCGCGCTGACCCGTCGTACGTTCGCTTGGCGCCCTGAAGCCTTCTTTAGTCACTGGATCCCTTCCATCTGTGCTGTCCAGCCTACAGCGTGTCCGTGATCCGTATCGTTTGCATCTGAACCTGCTATCTGATTCCTGACCTCCGGCTTGTTTCCTTGATTCTGACTGATTGCTGCCTGCCTACGACCTCTGCCTGTTTGACTACGATTCCTGCCTCATCCCTTTGTACCGTGCTGATTCTCTCCTGCTGACCCGGCCTGTATCTGACTCCGCTGTTCCTGCTACCTACCTGAGCTCCTGCAGTACAGGACATCTGTTCACCAGCCCGTTCCCGCACTTGTGCCTGCCAGGGACAGTCAAGCATCATCCGCTACACCAGTCTGTTATCTGTGCCCAGCTGACCTTCCGGATCAATACCATCTACCAGGCACTTGTGCCCTCTGGACTGTCGAATACCTGTCTCCACCTTCAGGGGTTCGATAGCCAGGGGATACGAGGGGCCGCTCCCTGCATTCCAGGCTTACCATCAGGTACGTGACAGTACTGGACAGCCATGTCCGAGCCTGCGCAGGGAGCCTCCCCCATGGACGAACTCTGCCACCATCTGGCCGGCCTTACACAGGCAGTTAAGAACCTACAAGAGGGCTACAACCGACTGGAAGAACAAATCCAGACGCTATCCGCCTCTGCACCAGCGGCTCCTGGGGCCCATGCCCCGCCGGCGGTCGTGATGTTGCCACCGGAACCCAGGGTCCCAACCCCGGAACGGTTCACAGGGGACCGGAGCAAGTTCAGGGCATTCCGCAACGCCTGCGAACTCTACTTTGCCCTACAGCCCAGAACTTTCTCCCTGGAGGCAACGAAGGTGGGATTCGTCATCTCCCTGTTAGCCAATGAACCCCAGTCCTGGGCTCACCGACTGTTGGAACAGAAGGATCCGTCCCTAGATTCCATGGACACCTTCTTCCGGGCCATGTCCAGGCTTTATGAGGATCCCCAGCTAGCCGCCACTGCCGAAGCAGCCCTACATGCCCTACAACAAGGACGCAGACCCGTAGAAGACTACGTCTCCGAATTCCGATGTTGGAGTGCAGACACGGACTGGAACAATGCGGCCCTGCGGTACCAGTTCCGCATGGGGCTTTCCGAGGGCCTGAAAGACGAGCTGGCACGAGTGGGTGTTCCTGAGACCTTGGAGGCCCTGATTGACATTGTTATCCAGATTGATAGGCGTTTGAGGGAGCGCCGCCAAGAACGGTCCACCACGACTTCCCGTCCGGTTTGGATGCTACCACGGGTGCCTAGTCACCCACCTCCGCCTGTTCCAGTTGCATCCACATCGGACGCTCCGGAGCCTATGCAGCTGGGGCTACTACGCCCGTCCCTGACCCCGGAAGAACGCCAGCGTCGTCGGGTCAATAATCTATGCCTATATTGCGGGGAACCAGGGCACTTTGTTCGTTCCTGCCCGGCGAAGACGCGTAAGTGCCTCCGTGTTCCACCTGTCTCGTCTCCTGTGTTGCCAGATAACATCTCCCATCTAGCTGTTCCTGTTCTCTTGCAGCTCCCAGGAAGGACTATATCAACCCACGCGGTAATTGATTCCGGGGCATGCAGTGGCTTTATTGACTCATCTTTCGCCCGAACGAACAGGATCCCTCTTAGACCACGAGAAAAGGGGCTTTCGGTATACTTGGCTGACGGGTCTACTCTGGAATCTGGGCCCGTAATTCAGGAGACCAGTCCTCTACCCGCCATCATCGCCGGGTCCCACCAAGAACTCCTCTGCTTGGATGTCATCCAGTCTCCCCTGTTCCCTATTATCCTAGGCATGCCTTGGCTGAGGGCACACAATCCGCACATCAACTGGGCCACCGGAGTAATCAAGTTCCCCTCTGACTACTGCCACCAGCATTGTTGTCCGACTCCCGATGGTGACTCGTCAGTCCTTCTCTGTCTGGATGCGGATGAAGAAACCCGACAGGCTGTACCCAAGCAATACCATGCGTTTCTCGATGTTTTCAGCAAGAAGGGCGCAGAGACTCTCCCTCCTCATAGGCCTTATGATTGCCCTATTGAACTGCTCCCGGGGGCAGAAATTCCGTTCGGAAGGATCTTCCCACTGTCCGAATCCGAATTAAGTACTTTAAAGACCTACCTGGACGATAATCTCAGAAAAGGGTTCATCCGACCTTCCACCTCCCCAGCTGGCGCTGGGATCTTCTTTGTCGAGAAGAAGGATCAATCCTTACGTCCGTGTGTGGACTATCGGGCACTAAATAAAATCACAGTTAAAAATCGCTACCCTCTGCCATTAGTACCTGAGCTTTTCCAGAGACTGGGTTCCGCTAGACTCTTTACCAAGCTGGATCTGCGGGGGGCTTACAACCTCGTCCGTATCAGAAAAGGCGATGAGTGGAAAACAGCCTTTCGTACCCGCTTCGGGCACTATGAATATTTAGTGATGCCTTTCGGGCTATGTAACGCCCCGGCTACGTTCCAGCATTTTGTGAACGACATCTTCCGAGACTATTTAGATTTGTTTGTTATCATTTATTTGGATGATATACTAATCTTTTCCTCCACTTTAGCCACCCACAGAGAACATGTCAAGAAGGTCCTGACTCGCCTCCGCTCTCACGGCCTGTATGCCAAGCCAGAAAAATGCGTTTTTGAGAAGGAAAGTATCCAGTTCCTGGGTCTGATTATCTCGATTCGAGGGGTCGAGATGGATCCCCAGAAGATAACCGCAATCCAGGACTGGCCTGCCCCATCCGATAGAAAAGGAGTTCAGCGGTTTGTGGGCTTTGCGAATTTCTATCGCAAATTTATAAAGGGATTTTCCTCCATCATTGCCCCCATTACCGGGCTAACCAAGCTGGGCACCAAGTTCCGCTGGACACCTGAGGCACAAGAGGCCTTCGAAGCCCTGAAAAAGCTATTCGTTTCAGCTTCAATTCTGAAACACCCTGATCCTACCCTGCCGTACACCCTTGAGGTTGACGCTTCGGAGGTGGCAGTCGGAGCTGTGTTGTCCCAGAGGCAGGGACCTAAGTCCGTGCTCCACCCTGTTGCGTTCTTCTCCCGCAAACTATCCGAAGCCGAGAGAAACTATGATGTGGGCGACCGTGAGCTACTGGCAATTAAGTCGGCACTGGAGGAGTGGCGCTATCTGTTAGAAGGGGCTATCCACCCAATCCTGATCTATACAGATCATAAAAATCTCGAATATCTGAAGACAGCTAAGAGGTTGAAGCCCCGTCAGGCCAGGTGGGCACTCTTTTTCTCACGGTTCGTATTCCACATAACCTTCCGCCCCGGATCCAAAAACACGAAGCCAGATGCTTTATCTCGCATGTTTAGCCAGCCGGAAGATCCACCTCTCAGTGACACCATCCTTCCTGCTGGAATCTTCCTCTTACTCCAAGGAGATGTGATCTCCCAAGTTAAACAGGCTTCCAGAGGCGCCTCACCTCCACCCGGTATCCCGCTGTCCTCCAGCGATGATCTTATGTGGCATGGGAACAGGATCTTCGTCCCCCAGACAGCTCGGACCTTAGTTCTGGCTTCCTGTCATGACCATCCCATGGCTGGCCACTTTGGAACGTTCAAGACATTAGAATTACTCAGGCGTAACTTCTGGTGGCCGAAGATGAAGAACGACTGCAAGAGCTACGTACAGACCTGCACGACCTGCATTCGGAGTAAGGACAACAAGTCCAGAGCCTGGGGCTTACTAAAACCCCTACCTGTCCCTGATAGACCATGGAGAATGATCTCCATGGATTTTATCGTCGAACTTCCCCCTTCGGAGAACCATACAGCGATCTTCGTCGTAGTCGACAGGTTCACGAAGATGGCTCATTTCCTGCCCATGAAGGGCACTCCCTCTGCCGCGGAGACAGCTAACGTCTTCATAAAGGAAGTTATAAGGCTTCATGGCATCCCCACCAATATCACGTCTGACAGGGGGGTGCAGTTCACATCTCGATTTTGGAGGGCACTCTGCGCAACTCTGAAGATCGAACTCTGCATGTCCTCGGCCTACCACCCGCAGACCAACGGTCAGACCGAGAGGACGAACCAGACCTTAGAGCAGTACCTGCGTTGCTTCTCGTCCTTCTCACAAGATGACTGGGTCTCCCTGCTACCTATGGCCGAGTTCGCCTACAATAATTCCGTCCATTCAGCCACCAAACAGTCCCCTTTTTATGCAAATCTCGGGTACCACCCGTTGTTCTTGTCTGGCGATCTTCCTGAATGTCCGGTGCCAGCGCTTCAGAAGAGACTTACTTTCTTTGAAGAGAATAATAAACTCTTACAGGAAACCTTGACTAAGTCGCAGGAACATAATAAGGAAGTCTTTGACAGAAGAAGAAGAGGGGAGCTGGATCTCAAGACCGGGGATAGGGTCTGGCTGTCCACCTTAAATCTCAAGTTAACCTGTCCCTCCAAGAAATTGGGTCCAAGATTCCTGGGTCCTTTCCCGATCAAAAGGAAGCTAAATGATGTGGCATTTGAGTTGGAACTCCCTGAGTCTTTCCGAATACACCCGGTGTTCCATGTATCGCTCCTCAAGCCTGCAGTCGAAGATCCTTTCTCTGACAGGTCTTCCTGCCCTCCGGAACCGGTGTTGGTCGATGGAGAGATCGAGTTCGAAGTTGAGGCCATCATGGACTGTAGGAGAAGAGGAAACCAGGTCCAATTCTTAGTTAAATGGAAGGGCTACGGACCCGAGGAAAATTCCTGGGAACCAGAGGCTAATATTCACGCCAAGAGACTTATCCGCGCTTTCAAGAACTCTCACCCGAACAAGTGGGCTCGGTTGGGCATCCGGGGGCTGCCCCTTGGGGGGGGGCAATGTCACGATCGCCCTAACGTCTCGATTAGACCTAGAAACCTTACCCGCCGCAGCCTGTCGTGGAGAGTCCGTCGTTCCCCGTCAACGCGCGTCAGAGCTAACGAACGCCCTCGCGTCGACACGAACGCGCGCACGCGCACACGTAGGTCACGAACGGGTGCACGTCTACGTGCGAGGGCGCGCTGACCCGTCGTACGTTCGCTTGGCGCCCTGAAGCCTTCTTTAGTCACTGGATCCCTTCCATCTGTGCTGTCCAGCCTACAGCGTGTCCGTGATCCGTATCGTTTGCATCTGAACCTGCTATCTGATTCCTGACCTCCGGCTTGTTTCCTTGATTCTGACTGATTGCTGCCTGCCTACGACCTCTGCCTGTTTGACTACGATTCCTGCCTCATCCCTTTGTACCGTGCTGATTCTCTCCTGCTGACCCGGCCTGTATCTGACTCCGCTGTTCCTGCTACCTACCTGAGCTCCTGCAGTACAGGACATCTGTTCACCAGCCCGTTCCCGCACTTGTGCCTGCCAGGGACAGTCAAGCATCATCCGCTACACCAGTCTGTTATCTGTGCCCAGCTGACCTTCCGGATCAATACCATCTACCAGGCACTTGTGCCCTCTGGACTGTCGAATACCTGTCTCCACCTTCAGGGGTTCGATAGCCAGGGGATACGAGGGGCCGCTCCCTGCATTCCAGGCTTACCATCAGGTACGTGACAGGGGATACTCCCATAGGAGCTGCAGCAATGCTGTCCAGGTTTCCCCAAAATCAGGCACAGAGGCTCATTCACATGCTTGACTAGTCTAGAGGTGTTGTTTTATTGTTTTTATTTTTTGGATAACTTGGATATGGTTGAGGGAAGTAGGTGGGATACTCAAACTATGTTCACTTGAGGACTTAGGTACTCTTCGGGACAAGCTACTGATTATGAAAGTCTGTGCTTGTGGTAAACAGTAGGCTTCAGCTCTTAGGTAGTGGTAGTAGTAGTTTAGTGTAAATTTCATTCTATTCACTATAAAAAAAAAGCAGTCTCTTTAAGTAGAGATTAGCTAGACAAAGCTCTTCAGGACACCAGCTGACTTTGTCTAGCACCAGAGGGCTGACACAAGTTCAAAGCTCCTCAAGATCTCTCAAAGCATCCGTGCTTACACAAGGCCCAAGAAACAGCTGGTCACCTTCTTCCAACTTACTCCGGTGATACCAGACAGCCCCCTCCCCCCTCCTGGCCCTGGGGTTGCCCACTTGATGCCTCAAAACAGCAGTCATAGAAGCAGTGCCTGGGAGGACAGGCAATCATCTCCAGGAAAAGACCCAGGGCTCTGAGTGTTCACAGAATATATACTGTCTCCCAGAATGCATCAGAGCCTGCCTCTCTGGGATAGACCAGGGCTGTATCAACATTCATGCTGCCATCTGCATAGCTCCACACCTATCATCCAGTAACTTCTCAAGTTCCCTGGATACAGAGGAATCTATCAGACTGGCAGCAGCTGACCACACTGCGCAGACTTGACTAGCAGATTGCAGCTTCACTGAGTACAGTGAGCAAACAATGCTTTTACCTAACAAACATTAGTCTGCTCATGCCCACACTTTAGCCGAAAGACGGCTACAGCGTGGGCCTAAAGTGCCGGGAGGGCATTCATGTAATCCACCCACGGGGGGTGCGTGTGGTGCATTCTGTGATCAGCGAGTCAAGGAGACTTGGCTGATCACAGATCAGAGTAAGGAGCCAGTCACAGCCCTTTACCACGTGATTAGCTGATCACATGATGTAAACAGAAGATCGTAATCGGCTTTTTTTTTTCTCATGCTGACAGTGTGAGGAGAAAAAAAAAACCTGATTACCAGCTTCTGTCAGAGGGACATCAGTTCCACACACAGACGCCCACTGCTAAGTTAAGCAGTGCCCACCAGTGCCAGCTACCAATGTCCACCAGTGCCACCTACCAGTGCATATCAGTGTTGCCTATCAGTGCCCACCAGTGCCACCTACCAGTGCCCACAAGTGCCACCAATCAAAGCCCACCAGCGCCACCTATCAGTGCCCATCAGTGCTGCCAATCAGTGCCCATCAGTGCTTCATCATCAGTGCCACCTATCATTGCTGTCTATCAGTGTCACCTACCAGTGACTATCAGTGCACATCATTGCCATCTATCAGTGCCCTTCAGTGCCACCTATCAGTGCCACCTATCCGTGCCACCTATCAGTGCCCATTAGGGCCACCTATCACTGCTCACTAGTGCTGCCTCATCATTGCCCATCAGTGCCACCTATCAATGCAGCCTATCAGTACCCATCAATGCAGCCTCATCAGCGCAATGAAGGAGAAAAATTACCTGTTTTTTTTATAACAAACTATGAAACATTTTGAAAAAAAAAAACTTTTTGGCCTTTTTCCGTTATTTTATTTTTTTGCAAAAAATAAAAAACCCAGCTATGATTAAATACCACCAAAAGATAGCTCTTTTTATGTGAAAAAAATGCAAAAAAATTAATTTGGATACAGTGTTGCATGACTGCACAATTGTCATTCAAAATGCGACAGCTCTGAAAGCTGAAAATTGGCCTGGGCAGGAAGGGGGTTTAAGTGCCCAGTAAGTGGTTAAAAGAGAAGTATGTTTTTTTTTTTATTAAGAAAACATATATTTTTTTAAGAATGATGCTGTATCTGTCTGCTGGCGATGTCTCTAATGCCGCGTACACATGATCGGACAATCCGCCGGACTTTGTAGCAGAGGGCCAACGGACTTTCCCCCACACGGAGTAAAGTCCGTTCATTTTGAATGTGACTCCAGGTAGCTGGGACTAGCGAAGGAAGTGAATGTCGCCACCTCCATTGGCGAGATTGACACCTCGCGAGCCCCGTCTTCTGGTATGGATTTAAAGGGGAAAAAAACAGCGCGGGGGTCCCCCCAAAGTCCATAGCAGACCCTTATCCGAGCTCGCAGCCTGGCCAGCCAGGAAAGGGGTGGGGACGAGCGAGTGCCCCCCCTCCTGAGGAGTACCAGGCCGCGTTCCCTCAACATGGGGGGGTGCTTTATATTGATGAGGACAAGGGCCTCTTCCCGACAACCCTGGCCGTTGGTTGTCAGGGTCTGCGGGCTTATCAGAATCCAGGAGCCCCCTTTAATAGGGGCCCCCAGATCCAGGCCCCCCACCCTATGTGAATGAGTATTGGGTACGTTGTACCTCTACCCATTCACCTGCGGGAAAAAAGTGTTAATAAAAAAAACACAACAAAGGTTTTTAAAATACTTTATTAGACAGCTCCGGGGGTCTTCTCACCGGACTCCTCCGCTATCTTTTTATTATTATATTATACAGGTTTTATATAGCGCCAACAGTTTGCTCAGCACTTTACAACATGAGGGCAGACATTACATTTACATTACAATTTGGTACAAGAGGAATCAGAGGGCCCTGCTCGTTAGAGCTTACAATCTAAAAAGGAAGGGGCAATTGATACAAAAGGTAATAGCTGTGGGGGATGAGCTGATGGAGGAAGTAAAACAGTGTTAGTTAGAAGCAGGATAGGCTTCTTTGAAGAGAAGGGTTTTCAGGGATCGTCTAAAGATGGATAGATTAGGGGACAGTTGGACAGACTGGGGTAGGGAGTTCCAAAGGATGGGAGAAGCTCTGGAGAAATCCTGGAGGCGAGCATGGGAGGAGGTGACAAGGGAGCTAGAGAGCAGGAGGTCTTGAGATGACAGAAGAGGGCGGTTTGGTTGATATTTTGAGACTAGGTCAGTGATGTAGCTGGGGGCAGAGATATGGATGGCTTTGTAAATTATTGTTAGTACTTTGAATTTTATTCGTTGGGTGAGTGGAAGTCAGTGCAGGGATTGGCAGAGAGGGGTGGAGGACACTGAATGGCTGGTAAGGTGGATGAGTCTGGCAGCGGCTTTCATTATGGACTGGAGGGGGGATAGTCTGTGTAAAGGTAATCCAACAAGGAGGGAGTTGCAGTAGTCGAGGCGAGAGATGACCAGGGAGTGAATTAGAAGCTTGGTGGTGTCATTAGTTAAAAAGGGGCGTATTCTGGAAATGTTGCGGAGGCTAAGGCGGCATGATTTGGACAGGGCTTGTATGTGGGCCTGAAAGGACAGTTCGGAGTCTAAGTCTGTGGGGATGGACTGATAGATGTGCCATTGATCTTGACAGAGAAGTCAGGCGAAGGGGTACGTGGGGGAGGAAATATTAAGAGCTCGGTTTTAGATAGATTAAGTTTGAGGAAGTGGTGTGACTTCCAGGCTGATATGTCTGTTAGTAGATCAGCGATGCGTGAGGAGATTGATGGGGTGAGCTGAGGGGTACAGAGACAGATTTGGGTGTCATCAGCATATAAATGGTAGTGAAAGCCATGGGAGGCTATCAACTGACCCAGGGAGGATGTGTAGATCGAGAATAGTAGAGTTCCAAGGACAGAACCTTGGGGGACCCCAATGGAAAGGGGAGTTGGAGAAGAGGAAGTGGAGTTGTAAGTGACACTGAAGGTGCCATGAGATAGGTAAGATTCAAACCAACGGAGAGTGCAGCCATGGAGACCAAGTAAATTGAGTTTTTTGAGGAGGAGGGGGTGGTCAACTGTATCAAACACAGGAGAAAGGTCCAAGAGTAAGAGTATGGAATAATGACCGTTGGTTTTGGCTGTTAGTAAGTCGTTAGTGAGTTTTAGGAGGGCAATTTCTGTGGAGTGCTGTGGGCGAAATCCAGACTGAAAAGGATCGAGAAGGTTATTTTCAATGAGGTGGTTGCTCAGTCAGTTGTAGGTTAAACCTTCAAGGAGTTTGGAGGCAAAAGGGAGTAAAGAGTAGACATGTGCAGAGTAAAATATTTAGTTTCGGAATTGCGTTTTCGTCCGAAAAATTAATTTATTTAGTTACTCCCGAAATTCGTTTTTATTTATTTCGTTTTTCGTTCAAAAATTGCATTCGACCGAAAATCCACATGAATTACGGTCGAATCTGTCTTTGAAGGCTTATGGTGTCTGTCGAATGTATAAAGAAGATTTGACAGAGCTGGTATATAGCATACTTCGTGTGAACTTTAGAACCCTATTAAAGTCTATGGGACTCCAACGTTCAAAATCTAAAGTGCTAATTTTAAAGGCTAATTTGCAAGTTACTGTCCTAAAAAGTGTTTGGGGGCCCGGGTCCTGCCCCAGGGGACATGTATCAATGCAAAAAAAAGGTTTAAAAACTGAATTTTTTTCGGGAGCAGTGATTTTAATAAAGATTAAAGTGAAACAATAAAAGTGTAATATTCCTTTAAATTTCGTAGGGGGGGGGGGGGTGTGTCTATAGTATGCCTGTGAAGGGGCGCATGTTTCTGGTGGTTAGAACTGTCCCTGCACAAAGTGTCATTTATGCAGGAAAAAAAGTCCTTTAAAATCACTCGCAGCTATTATCAATTGTCGGCTCCGTAATACAGAGAACACTCATTGAAAGTCATTGATAAAAAATAAATAAATAAATAAATAAAAAAGCGTGGGGGTCCCCCAAATTTAATTACCAGGCCCTTCAGGTCTGGTATGGATATTAAGAGGAACCCCGCGTCAAATAATATTTTTTTTTTTACGTGGGGGTCCCCCTAAAAATCCATATCAGACCCTTTATCCGAGCACGCAACCTGACAGGCCGCAGGAAAAGAGGGGGGGACGAGAGAGCGTCCTCCCCTCCCTCCTGAACCGTAACAGGCCACATGCCCTCAACATTGGGAGGATGCTTTGGGGGTCTGTGACCCCTCAAAGCACCATGTCCCCATGTTGATGGGGACAAGGGCCTTATCCCCACAACCCTGGCCGGTGGTTGTGGGGGTCTGCGGGCGGGGGGCTTATCAGAATCTGGAAGCCCCCTTTAACAAGGGGACCCCCAGATCCCGCCCCTCCGTTTGAAATGGTAAGGGGGTACAAAAGTACCCCTACCATTTCACAAAGAAAGGGTAAAAAATTGTTAAATAAGACAAACATACTTCTGAAAAATTCCTTTATTAAAAATAAAAAAAAAATTTAAAAAATATTCCAGCGGTGGTAATCCACTCTTGCTATCCAGCGACGGACGATCATCTCTCCGGGGTCCAGTGATGGCTCATCTGAATCAGCGCAGCGAATCCATCCATCTTCTGTCTCCACGGAGGAGACACTGCGGGGATTCCGCATATAACAAACGTCAGGCCGCCGAAACGTCAATTTTTTTTTCAATTTGACGCAGGGTCCCCCTTAATATCCATACCAGACCTGAAGGGCCTGGTAAGTGAATTTGGGGGACCCCCACGCTTTTTTTAAATTTTTTTATCAATGACTTTCAATGAGTGTTCTCTGTATTACGGAGCCGACAATTCATAATAGCTGCGAGTGATTTTAAAGGACTTTTTTTCCTGCATAAATGACACTTTGTGCAGGGACAGTTCTAAGCACCAGAAACATGCGCCCCTTCACAGGCATACTATAGACACCCCCCCCCCCCCCCCTACGAAATTTAAAGGAATATTACACTTTTATTGTTTCACTTTACTTATTATTAAAATCACTGCTCCTGAAAAAACGGCCGTTTTTAAATCTTTTTTTTGCATTGATACATGTCCCCTGGGGCAGGACCCGGGTCCCCAAACGCTTTTTAGGACAGTAACTTGCACAATCTTTTCTCTCTGTCAAATCTTTTTTCTCTGTCGAATATTTTCTCTATATAATCTTGGACTAATAGAGGTAAGGTTAGGCACATTCGACCACAGGTTCTATAGACAGATTGTTATTGTCAGAGTCACGTCGAATCTCCTATTCTATATCGAACTATTGTAACAATGAAAACGAAAATAAAGCATTTATTTATGTCGGATCTTTCGTTTTTCGGATTCTGTGCTTTCGTTATCGTTTGTCAAAACGAAAACGAAAATAGCTGAAATTCGGACGAAAATGCATTTGGACGAAAACGAATGCACATGTCTAGTAAAGAGATGGGTCTTAAGTTGTTAAGATTGGTGGGGTCTGAGGCCTTTTTTGGTATGGGAGTGACTAGTGCATGTTTTAGAGGGTTGGGGAAGATGCCAGTAGAGAGTGAGAGGTTGAAGATATGAGTTAAGGAGTCTAGGATTGAGTCAGATGGTGACCGTAGTATTTGAGAAGGAACAGGGTCCAGGGGGCAGGAGGTTAAGTGGGCATTAGAAAAAAGTTTAGTGACTTCCTCTATAGTAGCTGGGTCAAAAGAGGAAAGTATTGATTGCGCAGGAGGACAGGGAGTGTAAGGTGAGGGAGATGTCTATAGAGCGGAGATCTCGAGACGAATCGTCTCAAACTTATTTTTGAAGTGATAAGCAATCTCCTGGGCAGTGAGTAAGTTAGTGGGCGGGGGTAATGGAGGACGAAGTAGAAAAGGTAGAAAAGAGTTGACGGGGACTGCGTGAGAGGGTGTTAATGAGAGTGATAAAGTATGTCTGTTTGGCAGCGTGCAGGCAGGAATGGTATTTTTGGAGGGCAGATTTATATTGGCTGAAGTCTTGCTGTGACTTAGTTTTACGCCACAGACGCTCAAGAGCACGGCTATGTTTTTTGAGGCTTCTGGTATTATCTGTCTGCCAGGGTTGTAGTGGTTAGGGCCTGATTCTGTGTGTAGTAAGGGGGGCCAAGGTATCCAGGGTGGATGACAGTGAACTGTTGTAGACAGAAGTAGCCAAGTTGGGGCAGGACAAGGATGAGATTTTGTCGTAGAGACAATCTGTAGCAGAGAAAAGAAGAGAAGGGTTAAGATGGCGAAGGTTTCTACAGGTAATAGTTTGGTAGTTGGAGGGTAAGGAGGAGGCAGACAAGGAGAGATTGAAACTAATAAGGTGGTGATCAGATAGAGGCAAAGGAATATCGGAGAGGGTGTGCGGAGTGCATAGGTAGGAGAAGATGAGGTCAAGGCAGTTGCCAACAGAGTGAGTGGAAGCACTTGTCCATTGTTTTAGATCAAAAGAGGAGGTTAGGCTCAGCAGCTTAGAAGTAGCAGGAGTGTTAAGATTAATAGGGATGTTGAAGTCACCAAGAATGAGTGTTGGAATTTCAGAGGAGAGAAAGTAGCGTAGCCAGGCAGAAAAGTCGTCAAGGAAGTTTGATACCGGTCCAGGGGGCCGATAGATCACAGCAATTTTCAATGAAAATTGAGAAAATAGGCGAATACAGTGAGCTTCAAATGAAGAGAGGGACAGAGAGGGGGGTGGATGAAGAACCTGAAAAGTGCTTTGAGGGGATAGGAGGATTCCAACACCACCTCATTTCCGTACACTAGGCCTGGGAGAATGAGTCCACAGGAGGCCACCATAGGAGAGAGACGCAGGAGAAGGAAGGTCAGATTCTTGAATCCAGGTCTCAGTAATTGCAAGTACCCTGTTTCCCCTAAAATAAAACCTAGTGTGATTGTTGGTGATAGCTGCAATAAAAGCCCTACCCCCCAAATAAGCCCTAGTTAAAGTCCTTGTAGGTCTTCTTTTCAGGGTAGGGCTTATTTTTGAGGAAACAGAGTAGGGCTTATTTGGGTGGTAGGGCTTATATTGCAGCCAACACCGACAATCACGCTAGGTCTTATTTTAGGGGAAACAGGGTAGGTTCAGGGAGTTAGTGATAAATAGGTCATGGACGGTGGTGAGTTTGTTACAAACAGAGCGGGCATTCCAAAGGGCACCAGAGAAGGGGAGGCTGGCTCTAGGCTGAAGAGGAATAGAAATGAGATTGTGTGGATTGCGGCTGCTAGCAGAGGATGGGTTGTGCTGGGTATGTTGGCCGAAGGTAAATGATTGTGGTCCAGGATTTGGGGAAATATCTCCAGAAGTTAAGAGAAGAAGAAGGGTGAGAGAGGTGATATGGGAGTGTGACTTATGTGGGGGGACATGTCCCAGTGGCCTGCAGGCTTTATTGGTATGTGAATTTAGAGTTAGCAGGAGCTGATGAGTGCAGTAATAAGGTGAAGACAGGAGTGAGGGTGATAAATGTAAACTGTGGGGTGGAGAAGGTGGGTGAAGGAGTGAGAATTTAAGCAGAGACGATGCAACTGTGAGAAGGAAAAATAGAGAGTGCATGATACAGAGTGGTGAGATTGAGAGGAAGCATGAATAAGAGAATAAAAAGTTTGGAGAATCAGGTCACCTGTAGTCTGTTTAATGTTCTGCTGAAGTCTGTTGTGTATTTTCGCTTTGTGCAATCGCTGAAGTGCTGAGCAGAAGTGCAATACTTAATCCAATATGAATACTTTATCCAAGATGTTAGTGGCCAATGCAACCCCTGCCTGTGCAAACCCCTGCTATCTTCTGCTCTTTTACTGCTAGCTCTTTTACTAGCAGAGGAGCCCGGCTTTCTCCTTCATTACCGCCGCCGTCCGGGGGTTCCCCTTTAAATCTATACCAGGCGAAGGGGCTCGCGAGGTGTCAATCTTGGCAATGGAGGCGGCAACATTGACTTCCTTTGCTTGTCCCATCTACCTGGAGTCACTCCGTGTGTGGGCAAGTCAGTTCATTTCAAAAGTCCGGTGGACTAGCACACAGACAGGCGGATTGTCCGCAGGACTGCCGAATCCGGTGGACAATTTTGAGTCAAGACTTCTTTCTAAGTCTGCCGGAGCCCACACACGGGCGGATTGTCTGGTGGACCAAGTCCGCCGGATCAACCGATTGTGTGTACGCGGCGTAACACTGAGAACCGAGTGATTGAACACCGCCGATCGCTCGGTTCTCACAGCTCCATGAGCAGAGAGCGGGTGACTGTCAGTCACAGCTCTCTGCTCTGCCTACTCCTCACTTACTAGAGCGCTGGGCTGTGTAGGGGGTGGGGGAGGCCAGCTCAGCCTCTCAGCGGATCGCTGAGAGGCTGAGCCAAGTGTCGGTCCAGGGATCTGGTGGATTCTGACTCTGTGGTTGTAATGACATGGAGCCTCAGAAGAAGTACACAGAAGAAGTAGAGACAAACGAGCTTTGACTGTACTTCTCCTTTAACAGTCACACTGACTACCATGTGGCAACTAAATTTACATATTAAAACACACACAAACTATCTGGAGGGTGCTACACGGATGCTAAAACATTTTTTAACTTAATGCAGGGAATGCATAAAGGTAAAAAATGTTTAGACTTTTCAAACACTTCAAAGTAATATACACATGGAATTCTACTTTAACCCTAGGTTCACAGCTTTTACAGTCTATTTTACATGTTTTTCTATGGTACACGTTCATATCTATGGGTTTTTTAGCTGGTGTGTTTCTAAAAAGGGTCAGGAACTTTTTTCCCACAGCAGATTGCATTTTGTGTGTAATAGACTTTAATGGACCCACACCAAAAATTCAAGTGTTGTGTTTTTGATGCGTGTTTGCATGCGTTTTGCATTTTGGATTTTGCAGGTTTTTTTTCTCTCAATGACAAAGTGTGTATAGCTGGTTGTTAAGCAGCAGACTGGGAAGCCAATGAGTCATCAACTGTCAGCGGCTTTCCAGCTTAAATGTAGAAACAAGAATTGTGGGCAATAAAAAAAAAATCGGTCTGGTATGAATTTTGAGGGGAACCCCATGCCCCAAAATCCATACCAAACCCTTATCCAAGCATGCAGCTGTCAGGTCAGGAATGGGAGGGGATGATCGAGTGCCCCCCTCTTGAACCATACCAGGCCACATGCCCTCAACATGGGGGGTGCTTTGGGGCAGGGGGGCGCCCCCTTCCTCCATGTTGATGGGGACAAGGGCCTCTTCTCCACAACCCTGGCCAGTGGTTGTAGGGGTCTGTGGGCTGAGGGCTTATTGGAATCTGGAAGCCCCCCTTTACCAAGGCGGCCCCTAGATCCTGCCCCCTCCCCCATGTGAATGAGTATGGGGTACCTACCCATTCACAAAAAAAGTATAAAATGTGAGTAAAAAAACACTACACGAGTTTTTGACAAGTATTTTATTAAAAAATAAATAAACAAGGTTCCCGGTGAAGATCCATCGTCAATCACAATGCCTGCCACACCACCGGACCCGAAAAAAGCAAAAAAAAAGCTCTGCTTGTGCCGAAGGTTCCTGCTGACTGCCTGATATGCAGTCTGACAGTTCTTAAATAGTTAAGGGGCAGGGCCACCCATTGATGTCATCTGGTGGCACTACCCTCCTGTGATGTCATCGACTGGTGCATGCTGGGCCACTGACTTCATTTACCCTGTCAGACGGTGGAGCAGCCAGACGGCGGGAGCCTTCAGCGCAAACAGAGCTTTATTCTTTTCTGGGTCCGGAGGGCTGAGTGGTGGTTGACATTGGATCTTCACTAAGGGGCATTGTTTTTTTTGTTTTGGTTTTTAATAAGGACTTGACAAAAACTCGTGTAGTGTTTTTACTCACTTTTTACACCTTTTTGGTCAATGGGTAGGGTTACCCCTACTCGTTCACATGGGGGGGTCAGGATCTGGGGGCACCCTTGCTGTTAAAAGGGGCTTCCAGATCCCAAATAAGCCTCTCCGTCCACAGACCCCCACAACCACCAGCCAGGGTTGTGAGAAAGAGGCTCCTGTCCCCATCTCCTGCCCCAAAGCACCCCCCACCCCCATGTTGAGGGCATGTGGTCTGGTATGGTTCAGAAGGGGGGAGGGCCGCTCGTTTGTCCCCTCCCTTTCCTGACCTGCCAGGCTGCATGCTCAGATAAGGGTTCGGTATGGATTTTGGGGGGACTTTAAAAAAAAAGAAAAACGAACTTGATGTGGGGTTTCTCTCAAAATCCATACCAGACCCGAAGGGCCTTGTAAGGATTGGGGGTGCACACACTGTGAGTTGTTAAGGACGCAGGAGCCAGCTTCCCGGCCTGCTCCTTAACAACCAGCTATACACAGTTTGTTAAAAAAACGCATGAAAACCGCATAAAAAGTGAATGAACCGCAACCGCATAGATGTGAACCTAGGGTTAAGGACCCTGTTTTCGAGTGTCTTTCTCCCAATTGTGCTCCTGTGATGTTAGCCTGGTGTCTGGCATTGGGTAGTAATTTTACCACACATTGCTTCAGTTGATAATATACACACTTTGGTCATGACACTTTCCTCTCCTCCAGCAATGTGAGGTCTGAGCTCCCTGCATCCACCAGGTCCTCCCCAGTTCCCTGACCTTATCCTCTTCTTCCTGGTCCATTTGATCATTTACTTTGCCCATTGGGTGTTTAGTGATAGAACTCCCATATTTGTGCACTGAGGTTACATTATCTTGGTACCTGGCTCCACTGTACATTGTACTGCTGTCAGTGTAATCAGTGTACCATTTTAAAGACTGCTCTCCGATAAGTAAAATAGATTTTTTGACTTTTGCATTTAAATAAAAACAAACAGTAACTGCAATTAGAAGCAACATTCTGCAGGTAAAGAATGAATTCATCATACTTTCACACTTTCATATAGTCATACCTTCCTGTCCCCCCCACCAAAAAAACACTCTAGGTTAGGAAAGGTTGATACATACATAAAAATATACATGAAATTGCAGAACCTACAAATTAAATGCGGTGTCTCTGGGGTGCAATTTCAGCCATGGATTCGTATAGCTCAAATTGCACCACATTCGCATCAAACTCACGCAGGATCCTTTTTTGTCTGCACCAAAATCCAATTGCATGGGTGTTCACACAGTTTTGCAAATCAACTTAGGGGCGTAGTTAACTTAACATACACTCCCCAATCAGTTCCCATGAATGGGTTGCGATTTTGATTTGATGCAGAATCAGCAGCAAATTCACTGTGAATTTGCACCGCATATAGTGTGAACCAAGGCTGAGAAGTATTTTTATTGCTGCAATATTACTTTCCTTGTATAAAACAATAAAAACCTTACTGAGAATCTGGAGTAGATGCCTGGTATGTAGTTTTTTTCAGAATGCCAAGTAAGTAGCTCTCTGGGATAAATGTCAGCTTAAAATCTAAAGCTGTTGACAACCATACCTGGCATTTGTTGCCAAAGGCGCAACCTTGGGGCAGAGTCAGAAAACATGGCATTAGCCAGTGTTGATGTACAGCTATAGCACTGCTCCAATTGTTTAACCATTTATACGACATCTTCCCGAAACGCTCCTCCACTGGGAATGTGGCCATGCTGCAAAGCGATCCATAACCGGCTGTGTCCGATGATAACTGATCACTGTACCGACCCACTGCTGGTACCATGCGATCGCTATGACCAATCACAGCAGATCACATAACAAATTGTCACATAACAAATCACATAACAGATCACATAACAATTGTAAACAATGAAAGGCTCCCTTTCATGCATTCATTGTGTAGAATTGTGTTGCTAGCTGTGATTGGACACAGTGATTACATGTGTTGTGGAATTTTCTATTAATGTATATTGTCAGATGTCTCCCAGTGTCAGTTTTGCTGTAATTCGCACATACAGACATTGGTGGTAGACCATTGGCTGCGGAAACCTTCCCGTGGACATGGCATATCTGTTTGCTCTTTTAAGGATGCTTGTTTATGCCTCACCAAGGGACTGGCCATTTCATCTACACTCCTAAGTAAGCAGATCTGCATACATGGGAACCATAGCATAACCATACAAAATGATGGCGCACTGAGCCATGATAGAGTATGGCTCGCGTCATTGGTAGCAGTGGGAATGTGCACACGATCGTGTTCAGAGCCATGTAAGTAGTGTTCAAATTGTGAGACACTTTGTGTCTCACAAGATGTTGCCGCATGGCTCTGCACACGTCCGTCTGCACACGTCACTACTGTATTTCTATTTCAATATATACATGTTTGTGATTGGTTCTTTTGAGAGAATACGAGTGTCTGATTGGCTGATTCTTAAGCCACCACCATCCTTTGTTTTTTCATGTTCACAGTATAAATAACAGGAGTAAAGCATCCAATGGCAGGATTCTGCTAAGCTCAAGGTGATACCAGCATCTGTGTCTGTATTACTTACAAGAAATACAAGCGCACTTTCCCAGCATTATACAAGAGAGATGTTTTTGTGCTTTTAAGCGCAAATAAATGATTTGCTTATAGGGAGAAGTTTAACATTTCCCCATGGTTCAGACAGGGCCAATTACAGCCCATCTGTACCATGTGATTAGCTGTGGCCAATTACAGCTAATCACAACAATACATACTGAATGAATCAGTATAATATAGTCTATACATTAATTGCTATACATTAATTGCTATAAACAATTTACTGCTATAAGTAATTATAATGTGTAAAAAAAATCCTGATAACTGCCCCAGAGTAGTACAGTGTTACTATAGTAAAATAAATTTGATCTGGTCACAATTTTTTTTTTAAAGTTGTCAGTGTCCCTGATCAACACCACACCAGTTATAAGATGACGCTGCACTGTACTGCATTGGTGACGCATGTTGTGGTTGCTGCAAATGTAACAAGCAGAACTGGAAAAAAAAGCTATCCACCGCCAGTCATTTTTTAGAGGGGCTGTACAGACTGCCACATAGCCTAGCTGCTTGCCGACCGCCTCTCGCCGATATACGTCGGCAGAAGGGCTCATACAGGCAAACTAATGTACCTGTACATGGCCCTCTAAGAGGCGGCCAGCCACAGCAAGCTCCGCAATTCGGGTTGCGGGTCCCACGGATTTGATGTAAACAAGCATCTCCCCGTTCTGCCTAGCGACAGTATCATTGATCTCTGCTCCCTGTGATCGGGAGCAGAGGTCAGTGACATGTCATACATAACCACGCCCCCTCACAGTTAGCAACACTCCTCAGGGCACATTTGACCCATACACTGACCCCTAGTGGTTAACCCCTTCACTGCCAGTGTCATTTACACAGGAATCTGTCTAAATGACAATGATCCCAAATATGTGTCAAAAATGTCCGATGTGTCCGCCATAATGTTGCAGTCACGATAAAAATCGCTGATCGCCGCCATTACTAGTAAAAAAAAAATGAATTAATAAAATTAATAAAAATGCCATAAAACTATCCCTTTTTTTGAAAACGCTATAACTTTTGCACAAACCAATCAATAAACGCTTTTTTTTTTGCCAAAAATATGTAGAAGAATATTTTTTATATATTTTTGGGGAATATTTATTATAGAAAAATGTAAAAAATAATGCATTTTTTTCAAAATTGTTGCTCTTTTTTCATTTATAGCGTAAGAAAAAGGATGTCAATCTTGTTTGGGAGCCACGTCGCACGAACGTGCAATTGTCAGTTAAAGTGACGCAGTGCCGAATCGCAAAAAGTGCTTTGGTCAGGAAGGGGGTAAATTCTTCCAGGGGGTGAAGTGGCTAGAGAGGAAATTACTTTACAGCTTGATAGTGCTCTGGCATTAGGGCTCTGCAAAGATCTGCGTAACAGCGAACACACCTAACACTGGGAAACTTGTTCTGTTTAAAAAGACTCAGTTGCCAGATCATCCTTTTCAGCAAAATTTTCCAACTAGGTTTATGTGTGCATTTAATGCATTTTATTTACCTGTAAATACCACCATTACTACATCTGAAAGGTTTGGGACTGCTGCTGGTTGCTGCAGTTTAGGATGTGATGTCAGCAGCTCCAGCGGGCTCAAATCTGTCAATCAAGTGACACTGCATAACACTTCCCTTTTTCATTCCCCCTGGCAGGTACATAAAATATTATGTAGGGAAGCGAAGGGAGCGGCAAAGGAACTGAGCGAGAACAGAGAAAAGACATTCACAGAGGAGAAGAGGGCAATGGTTTTCAAGAAAGAGGCTCTTCCAAGGAAATTAGTTTTCTAGCAAGTTTAAAGGCAAATTGCAAATGGATAAAAAAATAACAACAACAAGGCCTTGTTTACATGGGGCGAACTAAAGCACATGCCCATGGAGGGCCTTGTTTGACCACATGGGGATGCACAGGTGCTCTGTGTATCCCTATGCAGGCAGTCCCATTCATGTCAATTGGGATGCAGAGGCTGAACGAACACAGACGTTGCTCCCAATGTGACATCTATGCGGGTTCTGGCTTCTCCTCTTCTCCCTCGCTGCTTTCACCTGTTGCAGGGGAGAAATACAGCTAATCTGTTTCAGTAATTTCACTCCCGCAATGATCACCCCTTTCTGTCCAACTTCCCATTCTTTCTTCTGATGGGCGCCCCTGGTCCCCCTTCACAGCACTGCTGGCTTCTCCTCCTCTCCCTCCTGCCAGCTGCTTCAGAGGACAGGGGATGTTTTTGGGATGGAGAGTGGGATGGGGCTGGTAAATATATCATATTTACTGGTCCCTTCCTTTTCTGAAGGAACACAGTGATTGATCAGTACTGATCACTCGCTGTGTTCATTCATAACTGAAGCCTAGTAAACTATGTTTAGTATGTTTCAAATGAATGGGAAGCTCAGTAAAGAGTTATTCCTGTTCATTCATTCTGTGTAGCTGAGACTGCAGGGAGAGAGATTGAGGACTGTGTCCTTAATTGCTTTCTCTGTCTTCGATATTAGACATCAGGGGTCTGTTTAGACCCCTGATATTTCCCCAAAGCCCCCCAAAACAGGTCTGTTAAAAATATTTATATTTTAGATTTAGCAGGAATGTTGTAAGTTAGTTGTGTTAAAGTCCACTAATAATGATTTTAGTATATTTGTATCAAAAAATATAATTTTGATATTTTTTTAAAGGGGTCCCTGCCAGTTAGGCTGTACAGGACCCTGTGATTTCTAACAGTGGCCCTGCCTGTACATCCCCTTGCGGGAAACACGGCCCATCACAGGTATATGCTTTAATATGCCCTGTGCGCAAAAGGCCTAAGCATTTATAATATTTGATTTTTCTGTGCTTTTACCTATGTTTTTAGACTTTTTGTTTCATTGTACAGAAAGTTAATACAGCCTGCAGATTTTCTAGACAAGCAACCTACAGTATTTCACTTATCACTGATGTGCAAAATGATCTGTCAAATGTTTCCTTTTTTCTGTTTAATTACTGCTGACTTTTTTTAAAAGTCCTGAAATGGTCAAAATTCTTAGTTGATTGTAAATGTCATCTTAAATGGGAATTCCATGGCGGTTCTCTAATTAGTGTTTTGCTTGACTTACTGCCATTGTGACCTTAGAAATTGCCCTAGATCGTGTAGTGAAAGAATGATCACAGCAAAGGCCAACAAGCTAAAACATTTGCATAGTATTTTTATGCAAGTAATGGTAAATTATAATCTAATAAAATTCTATCATAAATGTGTAATTCTGTTTAGACAATTTTGTGTTTCAGAAATCACTGGCTTGGCATGGCATGGCTTGGTCAGTGCCTTCAGATTGGTCACTGACCCACCTTAGACTGTGACTGGCCAATAAAAAAACAACAGACCAATAATGACATCTCTCTGCTCCCTCGTCCTGTATGAATTTTCTCAGCTGACTGGTTCTCAGTTATATCTGACTTACATTCACGTTAACTACAGTACAGCACCTTCCTCTCCCACTCTTTGCAGTAAGGATATTGCAAAAAAAACAATAATAAAACAAATTAAATTACTATTTTAAACATGTAGTAACGTTTCATGCATACCTGAAAAAATAAGAGACATTGACATCTGCCTACAGTACTCCTTAAAATAGCAAGTGCAACAGATATTTTAATTACAGTCATTATTTTATGAGTATAAAATTTAACAGCTACTCCTCACTTACTGTGAAATACTGTTCCAGCAATCTTTACCTTTTTGTAAATGTTTCTATAAGTATCTCAAGGGAAGCAGAAGCAAAGATCAAACAATAAAAAAGACAATAGCATTCAGGTAACATGTAACTTCAAATTTATAGTCTTCATATATTTCAGTAGATTTTTTAAGCTGATATTGCCATTGCCCTTTCAGTGCCATTTGTACACTTCTATAAAATTCTCAAAGATGACTTCAACTAACTCAACTTTCTTACTGTTGTACAGCACATAAGATACTGTTTTGAGATGTTTTTTATTTGTTAGAAAGTAGTGGAAATTACATTAAAAAGGAGAAAAGAATGAGCAGTGCAGGGAGAAGAAAAGAGGAATTAGAAAAAAAGGAGGCAGGAGAAAAAAAAAACAAGGAAAATGCCAAATGGGTTGGTGATTAGGGTCATAGGAACTGAATAAGGTCTAGGGTAAAAGGAATGAAAAGCAGGCGTGTAAGAAGGCCAAAGTTTTCCATAATTTTTATGGATTTGAATAATATGCTTCAGTATATACACTATATTGCCAAAAGTATTGGGGCACATGAACTTTAATGGCATCCCAGTTTTAGTCCATAGGTTTCAATATTGAGATGGCCCACCCTTTGTAGCTATAACAGCTTCAACTCTACTGGGAAGGCTGTCCACAAAGTTTAGGAGTGTGTCTATGGGAATGTTTGACCATTCTTCCAGAAATGCATGTGTGAGGTCAGGCACTGACTTTGTAAGAGAAGGCCTGGCTCCCAGTCTCCACTCTAATTCATCCCAAAGGTGTTCTATCGGGTTGAGGTCAGGACTCTATGGAGATTTTTTTAAGCTGATATTGTCATTGCCCTTTCAGTGCTACTTAAAGATTGCTTCAACTAACTCAACTTTTTACTGTTGTACATAACATACTGTTTTGAGATTTTTTTATATTTGTTAGAAAGTAGTGGAAATTACATTAAAAAAGAGAAAATAATGAGGAGTGCAGGAAAAAGAAAATAAGAATTAGAAAAAAGGAGGCAGGAGAAGAAAACCAAGAAAAATGCCAAATGGGTTGGTGATTAGGGTAATAGGAACTGAATAAGGTCTAGGGTAGGAGGAATGAAAATCAGGTCTGGCTCACAGTCTCCACTCTAATTCATCCCAAAGGTGTTCTGCTGGGTTAAGATCAGGACTCTGTGTAGGCAATTCAAGTTCCTCCACCCCAAACTTGCTTACCAATATCTTTATGGACCTTGCTTTGTGCAATAAAGATGGTGCTGCCATAAGACCATACAACAGTAGACATGTGCATTCGTTTTCGTCCGAATGCATTTTCGTCCGAATTTCAGGTATTTTCATTTTGACAAGCGATAACGAAAGCACAGAATCCGAAAAACGAAAGATCCGACATAAATAAATGCTTTATTTTCATTTTCGTTGTGACACCAGTTCGATATAGAATAGGAGATTCGACGTGACTCTGACAATAACAATCTGTGTCTATAGAACCTGTGGTCGAATGTGCCTAACCTTACCTCTATTAGTCCAAGATTATATAGAGAAAATATTCGACACAGAGAAAAAAGATTTGACAGAGAGAAAAGATTCTGCAAGTTACTGTCCTAAAAAGTGTTTGGGGACCCGGGTCCTGCCCCAGGGGACATGTATCAATGCAAAAAAAAGTTTTAAAAACTGCAGTTTTTTCGGGAGCAGTGATTTTAATAATGTGAAACAATAAAAGTGTAATATTCCTTTAAATTTTGTACCTGGGGGGTGTCTATAGTATGCCTGTGAAGGGGCGCATGTTTCTGGTGCTTAGAACTGTCCCTGCACAAAGTGTTATTTATGCAGGAAAAAAAGTCCTTTAAAATCACTCGCAGCTATTATGAATTGTCGGCTCCATAATACAGAGAACACTCATTGAAAGTCATTGATAAAAAAAAAAAAGAGTGGGGGTCCCCCAAATTCAATTACCAGGCCCTTCAGGTCTGGTATGGATATTAAGGGGGAACCTGCGTCAAATTGAAAAAAAATTGACGTGGGGGTCCCCCTAAAAATCCATACCAGACCCTTTATCCGAGCATGCAACCTGGCAGGCCGCAGGAAAAGAGGGGGGGATGAGAGAGCGACCCCCCTCGCTCCTGAACCATACCAGGCCACATGCCCACAACATTGGAAGGATGCTTTGGGGGTCTGTGACCCCTCAAAGCACCTTGTCCCCATGTTGATGAGGACAAGGGCCTCATCCCCACAACCCTGGCCGGTAGTTGTGGGGGTCTGCGGGCGGGAGGCTTATCAGAATCTGGAAGCCCCCCTTAACAAGGGGACCCCCAGATCCTGGCCCCCCCGTTTGAAATGGTAAGGGGGTACAAAAGTACCCCTACCATTTCACAAAGAAAGTGTAAAAATGGTTAAATAAGACAAACACACTTTTGAAAAATTCCTTTATTAAAAATAAAAAAAATAAAAAAAAAGATTCCAGCGGTGCTAATCCACTTTTGCTATCCTTCGACGGATGATCATCTCTCCGGGGTCCATCGATGGCTGATCTGATCCAGCGCAGCGAATCCATCCATCTTCTGTCTCCACGGGGGAGACACTGCGGGCATCCCGGCGGCCTGGCGTTTGTTATATGCGGAGGGCGGGGCCACCCGTCACCTGACCCCGCCCCCTCTGACGCAAGGGGAAACCCGGGCTTCCCCGTGACGTATGGGTGACCCCGCCCCCTCTGATGTAACACAGGCAGGTTTCCGTTACATCAAAGGGGGCGGGGTCACCCATACGTCACTGGGGAAGCCCGTGTTTCCCCTTGCGTCAGAGGGGGGCGGGGTCAGGTGACGGGTGGCCCCGCCTGGTATGGTTCAGGAGGGAGGGGTGGCCGCTCTCTCGTCCCCCCCTCTTTTCCTGCGGCCTGCCAGGTTGCGTGCTCGGATAAAGGGTCTGGTATGGATTTTTAGGGGGACCTCTATTTTTTTTTAATTTGACGTGGGGTTCCCCTTAATATCCATACCAGACCTGAAGGGCCTGGTAATTGAATTTGGGGGACCCCCACGCTTTTATTTTATTTATTTTATTTTTTATCAATGACTTTCAATGAGTGTTCTCTGTATTACGGAGCCGACAATTCATAATAGCTGCGAGTGATTTTAAAGGACTTTTTTTCCTGCATAAATGACACTTTGTGCAGGGACAGTTCTAAGCACCAGAAACATGCGCCCCTTCACAGGCATACTATAGACACCCCCCAGGTACGAAATTTAAAGGAATATTGCACTTTTATTGTTTCACTTTAATCATTATTAAAATCACTGCTCCCGAAAAAAACTGACGTTTTTAAAACTTTTTTTTTGCATTGATACATGTCCCCTGGGGCAGGACTCGGGTCCCCAAACACTTTTTAAGACAGTAACTTGCATATTAGCCTTTAAAATTAGCACTTTAGATTTTGAACGTTGGAGTCCCATAGACTTTAATAGGGTCAAATCTTCTTTATACATTCGACAGACACCATAAGCCTTCAAAGACAGATTCGACCGTAATTCATGTGGATTTTCGGATGAATGCAATTTTTGAACGAAAATCTAAATAAATAAAAACGAATTTCGGGAGTAACTAAATAAATAAATTTTTCGGACGAAAACGAAATTACGAAACAAAATATTTTACTCTGCACATGTCTATGCAACAGAACAAAAATATTACAGCGCACACATGCAAAACTAACATTTACCTCCAGCAAGGCTTTTTAAAAACACCTAGACATTTTCAAAAAAACATTATCAAAAAATATGGGAATTTTTGATAATGTTTTTTGAAAATGTCTAGGTGTTTTTAAAAAGCCTTGTTGGAGGTAAATGTTAGTTTTGCATGTGTGCGCTGTAATATTTATTATTATTCTGTTGTATGGTCTTATGGCAGCACCATCTTTATGCATTTTTTTAGGGTGTGCCCCCCAAATATCTTCTTTGTCTATTGTATGTATTCTGACCAAATCCTGTTGGGTGGAGCACCCCACTCCCTCAGTAAATACCTCTCATTAGTGACCACCTGTGTCATGGTGGAGACCTCATGTTCTCCCATATAGAGGAGTATAGCTCCCATGGTTCAGAGAAGCAGGATCTCCAAGTCTATGGATAGTGTAGGACCCACTGATCATGGGGTACTTTGTCACAGTAAGTGGGCTTAAGCACCGTATAGCAATATGGGGTATATATACATACCCCGTCTTTAATATTGATTGGACCCTGGGCAAAACTTTTCTTGGGACCCCTCATGCAGTTTTGCAGTTTTGCTCTCCACCTGCTCTGAGACATACAATAAATAGCAGCTAGACTCAAAATCAGTTTACTGAATCAGATCAGGCAGCTATTGCGATTGGTTGCCAGAGGTTACAGTGTATCATTACCGCTCACTGACTGGTTGCTAGAGGTTACAGCACACATTACAGCTCACTGATTAGTTGCTAGAGGTTACAGCACATGATTTCTGCTTGTTGAGATTACTGTACAGTAATACGGCTCACTGATTCGTTGCTAGAGGTTACAGCACATCATCTCCTCACTCCAGGGCTCCTGCTATACATGTGGATGCCGCCTTTATTTACATATCTATGCAGCTATTTACATACGAATGCTGCTACTATTTACATATGAATGCTGGTTATTTACATGTAAACACAGGGTCTGCAGGTGAGTAATCTGTATACAACAATAGGGCAGAGCTGGGCAGCATTAGTAGCAGCACTTCACACTGAGATATCAGGACACAGCAAGAGACAAGGAAATTTAAACAGGGATAGTTGGCAAGTATGAGGCAGCTGCTTTGGGCCCCATAACAATGACAGGGCCCAGGGCAGCTGCCCCTTTTGCCCTGCTCTGGCCAAGACAGTGAAAGAGAACTTCTCTTATGGCAGAGCCAGTGAGAGGGAGATCTTCCATGTATCCCCTCTGTTACACAGAGCAATAATGCTAATGCACACTAGGTGATTAGGGTGTGCCTAATACTATACTAGTACTATATGGAATTACATTTTTTTCACAACTGTTCGAAGTATGTATATACAGTATATATATGAGAGCGGTGTGTTTTATTGGAAATCAAGGAGTTTATACATAAGCCTAGACATTTTTGTTCCCCAATATAGGTATCTAGTATACATACATCTTTTTCTGCTAACAGCATTGTACACTGGAATTAGTAGGGATAATCATTTGTTTTCTTTTGCTACACACCTTTAGGTCACAAGTGATTACTGTTTATAAAGTCATTATATAGAATTTGTAGCACCTTCACTTATCTACATAACTCATTTCTACAGTATTTACTCTGTATTTAATGGCTTCCTAACTCAACCTGCTAATAGCTAGAAGACTGTTGTAGTCCATCACTTGCAGGTTCACATATTTTACACTCCCCAATAGACTAGAATCGCTGCAGGGAAGGAACATCGCTCACTTTGCAATACAGTTAGTTACTACTCATTTTAATTTACTGTAACTGCTGCCATCTCTGCTGCTAACTGACAAGTCATTACAAATCTACACAAATAGTATAATTACACAGAAAGGTGAAAAATAAATATAAATGGAATAGCAAAATACTTTTTTTTAATGTTTATTAAACAGATGCTAATTCCACAATTGGTTCTATCTGCTGGTATTTATAGACATGAAATAGTCTCCAAATCTGTCGAATATCTAGTGTAGCACTACTTCCGTAGGATCTGCTAGACCGCGCAGGGGTCTCAAACTGGCGACCCTCCAGCTGTTGTGAAACTACATGTCCCATGAGGCATTGCAAGGCTGACAGTTACACGCATGACTCCCTCCGGCAGAGGAATGATGGGACTTGTAGTTCTGCAACATCAGGAGGGCCACCAGTTTGAGACCCCGGTTAGAGTATTGCCCAATTCTGTGGCCGAAGGTATTTCTGCAGCCAGGTGGACACACACTTCAGCTTGTTGGAGTCAAAGGCCAGTCTAGGGATGTTTGTATTTTATTTTAGAGGAACTTGGATTGGGTTAATATATTGCAGTAGCATACTCCAAAACAAAACTATTCACAAGCTGAGGCCTCTAGCTGATCTAAAATGGAGCTCTAGGTGAAGTACCGTGCTGGTAGCAGATGGCAGACTTCTCCTGTTTAGCAGTGCAGAAGTAAAGAAGTTTGAGCAAAGTCCCGAAGCCTCTCATACACTGCTGCTGGTAAACAGAGTTTTAGAGGCAGTTGGATGCTTTTTTCAGCTGCCCCGGAACTCATCCAATGTTATCTTATGTGTACATGTACACAGGTTTATTTAATGTTGTTTTTAGGCAGTTGCGTTTACAGGCTTTTCTTTGAAGGCAAAAAAAATGAGTTCAGATACCGAAGTTTCTGACGTTCAGACGCCAAACACGGCTAAACGCGGTACCTGCGTTTACTTTTAGAACCATTTTTAGAACCGAATGCAAGCGCGGCTAAATTGGTGTTTTTAAACGCCAGTTCCAAGCTGTCAAAAAAATTGTTCAGAAGAGGTTGCCTCAGCGTCCCGTGTACATTAGGCCTTACAGTAAGTGGCAGGTAGACAGATCTCTTCAGAACTAATCCCTGAGATCCCACAGGTGGCTGTACTCACGGGCCTTGGTGGAGCAACCAGTAGCCTCTCTCAGTGATACCAGCCTGCCTCCCCCAGACTAGTGCAATCCACTAGGGAAGGACCCAGAGCTCATGTGTTCTCCAAATATAAATGCCAGCCCCAGTATTTCCAGGAACACCTTCCCTTTAATTGTTCAGAGCTGCCGCCTATTTGCCTAGCTCCCAACTATGTTCTGGAAAGCTTTACTGGTTTCCAGAAGGCAGGAGAAGCCCAGGCAAACTTAACATCATGAGCAGTCCTGACTAGTAAATTGCAGCACTCTGTTAGGTAGAATGCTAAAGATAAATTTGCCTCTAGTTCCACTGTTAGGCGGAGGAGTAAATTACACTAACCTAACTATTTACATCCTAGTACCTATACTAGGTGGGTGAAATCAAAACCAGTGTATTTCATGCAGGGTGGCGGTCAACATAAGGCTGGTCAATCAAATCCCAATACAACAATACTAGAAAAATGGCCTAGTGCAACAGGCACAGCTGGTACCCCTGGGGATGTTTGAATGAGATAGACCAGTCCGTAACTAAAGTATAACACTGTAATTTATTAGTGGTACATATTACATACATATATGTTAAAAAACGTTTTCTGTCAACATATGTAGATAAAAGGTTACTTGACAAAACTAAAAATACTTTTGTCAAGTAACCTTTTATCTACATATGTTGACAGAAAACGTTTTTTAACATATATGTATGTAATATGTACCACTAATAAATTACGGTGTTATACTTTAGTTACGGACTGGTCTATATTATACTAGGTGGGTGCTACACTAGCAAACAAGTAGATGGTCATTTAATAAAATATAAAGACAGCGCACCAACTCCTAGTGCAATACTGTTTATTGTTTAGAGATAAAAAGTATCAAAGTAACACTAAACACATTTCGTACAGATAAGAAGCGTGTCTGTGAAAAGCTGTAACAGGTCTCCCGAATGCAGTGCTCCAGGCTATATCCAAGTCAGACTGACAGTCAAAATTCTCAGTGTGTGTTACCATGCAGCCGCCGACAAGCTGCACGTGAAAAGCGCCTTCTCACAACGAGGATCCTCTGATGACAGGGAGACTCAGCCTGGGTGTAAACCATGTGGTCATAGGGTAGAGACAGTTGACGTCCGATGCTTGGGTTGCTATGGCAACATGATTCAGAGAGCATAGCCTCCTTTTTCAGGTCCTTCAGGTCCTTGTTGGTACTGTGCCGAAAATTAGAGCCACTATAGACCGATCTGTTGACAGCCTAAAGATTTAATGCTGCTCTGGGGCTCTGGGCTTCAGCAAACTGGCAGCCTTCAGCAAGAAGAAACAGAAGCAATGCTGGAAGCAATTTACAGCACACGCTAATTTTGACAGCATAATTATTAATGTGGAATGTGTGTTCCTTGCTAAAGAACATTATTTTTAATCAAGTTGTTATGGGTAAACATCCACATTAATTAACAGATTTAACAAATCCTTTCCAATGGTATATTCAACAGACCAAAACGGAGTAAATAAAAGAAGTTAATTGCCAAGGTCTAAATTTTTTTAATGTATTGATTAAAATATCTTATCATTTAATGCTATCGTTGTGAATGAAAGTATTAATTTCTTTCAAAACCATGAACGTTTTTGGGCGTTTCCAAACTCTTTAATCATAGCATATTCATATTTCATACAATATTTCATATATTGTTCAAAAAAGAAACAGCACATTTTGAAAAATTTTATTTTGACTACTGTAAATAGAATACAAATATATATATGATAGTATAATACAAAAAACTTAATTCATTGCCACTAATTTACTAAAGACTGAGCATGCTACCCACACCACCCAAGTCTCCTTGCTGCTCAGTCAAGCTGCTTGTGAAACTATGGGACCACTGGCAGCTGGGCGTGTGTTCTACTCTGGTTTTTCCTTTGATTTATTTTATCATAGGTTGAATATGAATTGTTCAAGTTTGTGAAAAAATTACATATAAAATGGAATTTACAGGCCTTTAATATATTCACATCTGTCACCTGGGTATTCACCAGGGCATGTAATTTAGCACAGCAATAGTTCTGAAGGACATTTTAAACTTCAACATTTAAAATAGGCAGCTTGAATAATCAAGAGCAAATGAATATCATTTTTGTATAAAATCATTTAATTAAACATGTGACAGCGTCTAGGAAATAAGAAACAATGCACCTCAGTGTAGTATGATGTATTCTTTGGAATCTTCAAGCTCATTAATGTCTGTAAAATGACATACATGGTGAATATTCTCATCTCCACAGCTCTGGGATTTGGTCATTTTTGCGTATCTGGAAAGGTCATGACATTTTTATCTCATAGGCCTATCTCAATAGTTATGTAGCTTTACATAATGAGATGCAAGTGATCTGTCAGTGGATATAGCGGATTCAAGAAGCAAAAGAGACAACAACAAGTCAGTTGCTGTAAGCTGTAGGTTTTCACTGTGTGCTACTATACTCACTGCTGACTATATGACTATTATCTATGAACACTTTTAGGCCCCTTTTACACTGGGGCGCTTTGCATGCGCTACAGCGCTAAAAATAGCGCCTGTAAAGCGCCCTGAAACAGCCGCTGCCGTCTCTCCAGTGTGAAAAACTGAGGGCTTTCACACTGGAGCGGTGCGCTTGCAGGACGGTCAAAAAAGTCCTGCAAGCTGCATCATTGGAGCGCTGTAGGAGCAGTGTATTTGCCGCTCCTAAAGCTCCCCTTCCCATAGAAAACAATGAGGCAGCACTGTAAACCCGCCTGCAAAGCGCCGCTGCAGTGGCACTTTGCGGGCGGTTTTAACCCTTCTTCGGCCGATAGCGGGGTTAAAACTGCCCCGCTAGTGGCCAAATAGCACCGCTAAAACAACGGTAAAGCGCCCCTAAATATAGCGCTGCTTTACCACCAGCGCCCGCAATGCCCCAGTGTGAAAGTAGCCTCATTGTACAATAATTTAATAATAATAGAGATGTGCACCTTTACACAATTTTAAACTTAAAATATATTTAAATCCAAGGCTTTATCTGGGTTAAATTAGTGATTTTTTAAAAAGAAGAACATTTTGCATTATGGCCTAATATAAATCCTAAAGCAGCTAACACAATACCCTAGTACCAAGTATTACAAAAATAAAATAAAAAACCTTTACTAAACACAATAAACTGTATATAGTAAATTGTATCACATAAGATTAGATATCATATAGTCCACTTAGACAAACAGGCATATAAATATAATGGTGTGGAAACAAAATAGACAATAGTGAACAAACCAAAAAATACAATTGGGAATAAAGTCATCGTCCACAAGAAAAATGTGGACGGCTATAACCACAGTCCCACATAGATCAAGGGATAGTAAGAAAGTCCAAAAGCTCAGAAAAGTATCTTCCAAGGATTTAACCAGGGTGTACAATGAAGGGAAAAATGAGGAAGCCTCCGAGTCCCAAAAGGATTGGCACACCACCCGAGTGCAACAGACTGGGGATTACCAGAGTGATAAGACCGCTAATCAATAGTGGTCAAAAGCTCTGTTATGGGCTCTCACATCCTTATGATCAAACTCCAGACCAACTGACAGGTATACCAGCTCCAAACAGCCAAACTCCAAACATCCACTTGCACACACGCCAGTTCATGATGTAGTCACAGATATAAACCAAGCATTATAACACCAAAGGAAACGAGAAAAATGTCCTTCATAGTGAAGATCCACATAAAAAAAATTGAATTTATTAAACCAGTGAACTTACAAACTCATTCAGGTAACAGCATTATTACAATCCTAGGGAGACATTCATTCTCCAGTTTCCAAGATGGCCATGAGTATATCGCTCGTTTGTGGTACAACGTGTGTTCCAGCACCACCGTACGCATTTTGTCACACAAAACGTCACCAGGGGCTTGGGATATACAAAACTTTTTTGAGTTTTTTTTTTTTTTGCTTTGTTTGTCTTTAGGGAGACTTCCCTTCACTTCCTGCCTTGTAGATACAGGTGTCCCCATTGTAAGATTTCACATCTATTCTCTATTACTGTTCTAGTGACAACTCAAAATGTTGGATTTTTCCCCAATTTCTGTACCAGTGGCAGTAATCATCAGGACATTTAGAGAGAGCGACTCTCCACAGCAGTGAAACAGACAGCAATAAGCACCCAACAGGAATTCTAACCTCTCATTATTTTATAAAAAGCTAAAAAAAAAAAAAAAAAATGGAAAGTAATAATAAAATGCTTCATGTCAAACTGAAGGTGTTGAAAATGATAACTACAAACAAAGGTATGAAGATGCTTTCACCCGGGAATTAAACTGACTAGTGGTTAGTGACATTCAGTAGTGGAATTATTCTGTACTGAAAAAATACAATTTCAGCTGATGTCACTAACTACAACTGGCTAAGCAATGACCTGGATTAATAGAAACCTCCATAATCTGATTGATCTACTTGCATGCTATATACTATATATATACTATAAGGCAAACTGGACATCAATTACACTAATGGTTTTGTGTTATTTTCTTTTGGACAGCTAGAATTTTAAAAGGCCGAATTTGATGAGCCTGTTTTTATTTAACCTATTGAAGAAATGATTGCCGTTACCTCTATAAGTGATTGGGGGTACAGACAGCAATTCAAGTCTGACAGGGGTTCTAATTCTTTTAAACTATATCCAAAATGTAAAAAAAAGTCTTGTCTTTAGTTATACTTTAACCACTTGACCACTGGGCACTTAAACACCCTTAATAACCAGACCAATTTTCAGCTTTCGGTGCTCTCACATTTTGAATGACAATTACTCAGTCATGCAACACTGGACCTATATGAAATTTTTGTCCTTTTTTTCACACAAATGGAGCTTTCTTTTGGTGGTATTTAATCACCGCTGAGTTTTTTATTTTTTGTGCTATAAAAGAAAAAATACAGAAAATTCTGTAAAAAAATGAATTTTTCTTCGTTTCTGTTATAAAATTTAGCAGATTAGTAATTTTTTCTTCATAAATTTTGGCCAAAATTTATACCACTACATATCTTTGGTAAAAACTAAGTACAAATTGGTGGATATTATTTGGTCTTTGTGAAAGTTATAGAGTCCACAAGCTATGGTGCCAATATCTGAAAATTGATCACACCTGAAGTACTGACGGCCTATTTAAATTCTTGAGACCCTAACATGCCAGAAAAGTACAACTACCCCCCAAATGACCCCTTTTTGGAAAGAAGACATTCCAAGGTATTTAGTAAGAGGCATAATGAGTTTTTTGAAGTTGTCATTTTTTCCCACAATTCTTTGCAAAATCAAGATTTTTTTTACTTTTTTTTTTTTTTCACAAAATTGTCATATTATCAGTTTATTTCTCACACAGCATATGCATACCACAAATTACACCCCAAAACAAATTCTGCTATTACTCCCGAGTACAGTGATACCACATGTGTGAGACTTTTACACAGTGTGGCCACATACACATGCATGGAGCGCCATCAGGCATTCTGGAGCACCCAGGACAATTCTGACATTTCTCTCCTACATGTAAAAATCATCATTTATTTGCTAGAAAATTACATAGAATCCCAAAACATTATATATGTTTTTTTAGCAAACACCCTGGAGAATACAATGGTGGTCGTTGCAACTTTTTATCTCGCACGGTATTTGCGCAACAATTTTTCAAATGCTTTTTTTTTGGAAAAAAAACAGCTTTGTGCTTAAAAAAAAAAACACAGTAAAGTTAGCCCAATTTTTGCATAATGTGAAAGATGAAGTTACACCGAGTAAATCGATACCTAACATGTTACTCTTCAAAATTGCACAGGCTCGTGGAATGGCGCCAAACGTCGCTACTTAAAAATCCCCATAGGCGACGATTTTTTTTTTTTTTTTACTGGTTATATGTTTTGAGTTACAGAGGAGGTCTAGGGCTAGAATTATTGCTCTCGCTCTAACGTTCGCAGCGATACCTCACATGTGTGGTTTGAACACCGTTTTCATATGTGGGCGGGACTTACGTATGCGTTCGCTTCTGCATGCGAGCACATGGGGACAGGGGCGCTTTAAAAAAATATATATATTTTATTGTTCATTTTACTTTATTTATTTTAGTTTGACATTTTTTCCCCCAAAAATAAATTTTTTGATCACTTTTATTCCTATTACAAGGAATGTAAACATCCCTTGTAATAGGAATATGGCATGACAGGTCCTCTTTACAGTGAGATATGGGGTCAATAAGACCCCGCATCTCATCTCTAAGCTGGGAAGCCTGAAAAAAAAAAAAGATTCTGGATTTGATCGTATTGGCGAGTCGGTAGAAGCACCGGAGGGCGGCGGGAGGGGGGGGTGTCTATGGCTGGGTATTGCAGGGTATCACCGACTATGGCTGGGTATCTCAGAGTATGGCTGGGTATCTCAGATTATGGCGTTGCAGAGCATTGCAGGATATTGGAGGGTGTTGCAGAGCATTGCAGAGTGTTGCACAGTATTGGCGGGTGTTGCAGAGCATTGCAGAGTGTTGCAGGGTATTGGTGGGTGTTGCAGAGCATCGCAGAGTGTTGCAGGGTATTGGCGGGTGTTGCAGAGCGTTGCAGGGTATTGCAGAGTGTTGCAGGGTATTGCAGAGTAATGCAGAGTATTGCAGGGTATTGGAGAGTATTGCAGGGTATTGCAGGGTATTGCAGGGTATTGCAGAGTATTGCAGGGTATTGCAGAGTATTGCAGAGTATTGCAGAGTATTGCAGTGTATTGCAGGGTATTGCAGAGTATTGCAGGGTATTGCAGGGTATTGCAGAGTATTGCAGGGTATTGCAGAGTATTGCAGAGTAATGCAGAGTATTGCAGGGTATTGCAGAGTAATGCAGAGTATTGCAGGGTATTGCAGAGTAATGCAGGGTATTGCAGAGTAATGCAGGGTATTGCAGAGTAATGCAGGGTATTGCAGAGTAATGCAGAGTATTGCAGGGTATTGCAGAGTATTGCAGGGTATTGCAGAGTATTTCAGGGTATTGCAGAGTATTTCAGGGTATTGCAGAGTAATGGCAGGGTATTGCAGAGTATTTGCAGGGAATTCAGGGGTTAATGTTCGGTGAGCAGCGATGTGGGCACTGCAGATGCAGCCCACATCGCTGCTGACACCGATCTCTTCCCCCTCCGCTGTTCCGATCGGTACAGAGAGGGGGAGGGAGGAAGCGGCGTCATAACATGACGCCGGTTTGTTTACAAGTGATCACTCCGTCATTTGACGGAGCGATCACGTGGTAAACGGCCGCTATGAGCGGCCGTTTACCGTGATCCGTGATGCGCCGGGTCCTGTGGACCCGGCGGTCACGGATGCTCTCGAGTGCACGCCCCAGGGGGCGCGCGAGAGCGGAATTCTGGGAGGACGTCATATGACACACATTGACATGGGATTTTGCCCCCCCCAAATGTTGCGCCCAGGGCCCCTGTCCCCTCACACCCCCCTCCCCGACGCAACGCCACAATACTCCACCCCAGTAGCTGCAGGTGTTCTGGGGGCGGTGAGAATCAGTGATATAACACAGCCTAATCAATCACCAAGCTTCAGCCCATAGGAGCATCAGGTTGGAGATTTAAGTAGAAAATCAAACTGGAGGTCCATGCTCCCGTGTGCACCGAGAAACACACTAAGAGCATGGACCAACAATCACATAGAAACATTGTGATTCATATAGGTAACACCAATAAAAACATTAGAAAGTCTTTGCCCATGCATAAGATTTAATTGCATTAGGTAAGTCTATGAGTAGACCAATTTTTTTTTTTTAGAATAGGGAAGGGTTAAAAGCCCTGCCAGTTATTATTGTTTCTTTGCTGTTTGAGTACCATCGGGGAGAATTCCCTTCACTTCTTGTCCCAAAGACACAATAGGAAATCTGAGAAAATCGACATGATGTCAGAAGGGGCGGGGTCACTCGGTTACGTCACCGGATGGCCCCGCCCTTGCCTATATAACAGCTGTCACAGCCAGGAGACAGCTGTTGCCGGGAGGCCTCCCTTCGAGGGCGAGCTTTTTTTTTTTTTTGGGGGTTCGTCGGGCGGCATGATTGAAGATGGATGGACATTGCAGGACACTCTTTTTTCTTTCAATAAATTATCAAAAACTGTCTGTTGTGGTTCTTACTTGTTGACACTTTTTTTTGGTGACTGGGTAGGGGTACACTGTACCTGATATCTATTCACATGGGGGGGTGGGATCTAGGGCTTCCAGATTCCAATAAGACCCCCACCTGCAGACCCCGACAACCAATGACCCCATCAACGTGGGGACAAGGTGCATTGGGGGGCCGCAAAGCGCCCTCCCCATGTTGAGGGCAAGCAGACTGATATATATATATATATATACATATATATTACAGGCATACCCCACTTTTAAGTACACAATGGGGTTTATTTACTAAAGCTGGAAAGTGCAAAATCAGGTTCACATCTGCATAGAAACCAATGAGCTCCCATGTTTTATTACCAAAGCTTAATTGAACAAGCTGGGGTTAGAAGCTCATTGGTTTCTAGAAGTGAAACTGATTTTGCACTTTCAAGCTTTAGTAAATAAACCCCATTGTGTACTTAAAAGTGCCTGTAAACTGCCTGCACGCCACTAATAATCTGCCTAATCTAGCTCAAGTTGTTTCAATCTCACCATTTTGTGACACTACATATGGCCCCATGTAAGCAGACTTATATAATGTGGGGCGTGGACTGAGCCATGATTGGCCAATCATGGCTCTCCCAGCAGATTGCACTGTGATTGGACAAAGCATGCAAGTCAGGTGCATACTTTGGCCAATCAACAGCTGCCAATACACTGCGATCTCGCAGTGCATTATGGGGTGCCCTGCGGCACTTGATTTTGCCACGGACGCCCCATTTGTTTGGTTCATTTGCAAACAAACGAACACCCGATGTTTGAGTCGAACTTACATTCGATTTGAACATCATGTCCATCCCTAGACGAGACACATGAGATAACAGCAGCTAAAAATTTGTGTTGGGGAGGGAGCTTAGAGGTAAATATGCAGAGAGCTTGTCTTTTCAGACTACAGCTTTGTATGTTTCTTTGTTCCTCTGCCTATGTGATTTCCTTCAATCAGCTCTCAGCCCACGTACACACAGTCGGAGATTTTGCCAACCAAATCCGTCGGATTTTGCCTGTCGGATTTAGTCCGACGGATTGTGTCCGAAACTGTTGCATACACACGGTCGGGCCAAGTTGGCGAAAAATCCGATCTTTCAGAATGTGATGACGTAATTTCGTTATGATGGGACTACATTCAGGCTAGTAGCCAATAGCTTTGATGTAGGAATTTGATCTGAGTATGCATGGCACTTGGTCCGATCAAAATGCTCTACACATGATCGGTTTAGGTCCGTCCGGCCCAGTTGGTCGGGAAATCTTTCCAACATGTTGGAAAATTGGATCGGACGGAGATTCGGACGGAATCAGTCCGATGCATACCACACACAGTCGGATTATCTGACGACACGGTCCGATAAGACTCATTCCGACAGATTCTCCGACCGTGTGTACAAGGGCTCACACAGTGTAAGCCCAGACTTCCCTCCCACTGCTGGAAGAAGAAGAAATATTTGTAACGATATCTGCACTTGCCAAAGAGTGTATAAAGCTGAAGACAGCAGATATACAGTACAGGTAAATCTTATGTAGGATGATTTGTTTCATATCTGTGTATCATCTGAGGCGGTTCACGTCACTGGGTATATGTGAGAGGGTTTACATCCACTTTAAGCATTGACAAAATAAAAAAAACTGGAAGTTGATTGGTTTCGATGCAGAGTTGAACCAAATTTTGCACTCTCCAATTTTAGTAAGTCAACCCCATTGCCTACAAATGTTATTAAAAACAAAAAAGATGAGAGTATTGAATTAAAATTGACTTTCCGAAGGATGGATAAATGTTGGATACTTTTCATAGTGAAAATCTCTTAAAACGTGGTTGTGTATGACAGAAGGAACTTATTCCGTTTGTGTTCTGTCATTAACTGTACACATTGATACAAGTTCTGCTGAATAAAACCAAAGCAAATTAATTTGATTGATGTTGAAGTTAAATTTTAATCCTTCTCTATTAGATCCTTTGGGGAAAAAATGAAAATCTGCGGTCACAAAGGCTGGCCAGCGTTGCACTAACTTGTTTAGTTGATATTAAGTAATTTAATGCAGCACAGACACAATATCAGGAAACTGGGCTGAGCAGATAGATATGCAGCAGATGGACATCTGTCAAACAAGAAAACTGATATATTTTCTGAATTTTATTCACCCTATGGTTTAATTTCTTACCTGATTTACAAAGACTCACACATCAAGTATCAATATAAATATGAAATATGCACAATTTAGTTATGTATACCACTGCTAGTGTCATCTGTATGCATACAGGCATACCCCACTTTTAAGTGCACAATGGGGTTTATTTACTAAAGCTGGAAAGTGCAAAATCAGGTTCACATCTGCAAATAAACCAATGAGCTTCCAGGTTTTATTACCAAAGCTTAATTGAACAAGCTGGGGTTAGAAGCTCATTGGTTTCTATGCAGAAGTGAGCCTGATTTTGCACTTTCCAGCTTTAGTAAATAAACCCCATTGTGTACTTAAAAGTGGGGTATGCCTGTATTAGAGAACATGCTAAAATGAGAATTTAATTGTCTTACAAGTGTTAAAAAACCCAAAGAGATGTATTTGTAAAGCAGTACATTTACCAAACATTCAATCTTCATCGAATCTTCCTGGTGATTTCTTTTTCATACCATGAATGATTCACCATCAGTGAATGTTCAGTGAGTGTCATGTTTACCACTTTATAAATATGTTCCAAATGTATTTTTAATAACAAAAATATATGTGATAATATTATCTTAACCTGTGGCTTGTGGACCCCTTGACAGTCAGTGGACAAGATAAAAAAATAATTAAAACCTTGCTCAGAATATATCACAGCGCATTTCAATACATAAGAAAAATGTGCATTAAAAACACTTTTAGCATATGCAATGACATTGGAATTCATGAACTAATATATCAAGTCATGAAAACAAAAACCCCTGATGTTTCAATAGACGTCAATAGATGATGCACATAACTGTGTCATATAATTTGTTCCACGTCTGGATAATATATCACGCATTGCCTATAGCTACAGAGGTGAATGAGGGTTTATTTTAAAGCACGTTTACTGCTTGTTCAGAATATGTAAATATTTTATTGTGCATAGTATAGCCACAGATTCAAAAAGATAAGATTAAAAAAAAATAAAAAATAAAAGCATTCTTTTAATAATGTGAAAGTCATAATATAAATTAGTTTCAGTGCAATAATAAATCAACAATGTGCATTAACATTGTTTTTGCTTTTCCTTTCCTACTTTCAAGTTATGGAAACATGATCCCCATTCTCTGCTATTAAAAAATAATGCATTATAATTTATATTACAGTTGTATTATTTGTAAAATTTGTAAAATATTTTGTACATATTAATTCCTAAAGAAAACAGATTTATCAGTTAAGCATTTTTTAATTAATTGAATTTAATTCAATAATTTAATTTAATTAAGCAATATTTTTTATGGATTGTTATATGCATCTTCAGAATTTTGATTTCATAAGTTATCATGGGAAAAAAAACATTGAAAATTGGGGTGTCTAGCTCATAATTGCTGCATAAAATAAACAAGGTTTTTAGAATATTATTCCACTGAACCTGAAATGCATTCTATGTAAATATATACGAAATATGCCAAATCCTATGAGTAAAGGAATTTAAAAGGCACGTGAGGATTCATACTCCCACCAATATATGAATCATAATATGGAAAGACCTAAAAGAATACAGTCATTGCTATTAGTGACAAACTAATTAGCATATTATATTAGTTAATGATAAAACAAGCTTACAGGAAAAGGAGGTTAAATATTAACATACTGGTCAGAAACACAACACCCATAATTAAACATTAAGTGACTTCTTTTCTTTGTAATGACTTGATGAGATTAATTTTACGTAGTTTGCAGGAATAGTGTACTTCCTCATTACAGCTCTATTTCCAGTTAAGTGGTTTTGGGAAGTCATCCCATGCATTTTTTTATTCATTTTTTCGTAGGTGAAGTGGCATTAAAACAATGTTACTGGTTTTTAGGTTTAAAAAACTGCCTGTATAAACATCTTTTAAACGCAAAGATGCATGTAATAGTGGAGCAACGGCAGACTTAACATTATGACCAATGATGGGTAAAGTGAAAAACATTGATTATCTCATTACAATGGCATCTGAAAGAGGGATGGGATATATTAAGCAGCAAGAGAACATGTTGTCCCCAAAGTTGATATGTTGAGAGCAGAAAAAGCCTAAGGATTTGAGAGATTTTCACAACTGCCAAATTTTAATGGCTAGACAAAGGGCCTGGTATGGATTTTGGCGAGGGACTCCCACGCCATTTTTTTTATTTTGATGCGGTGTGATCCTTAACATCAATGCCAGACCCGAAGGGGGGGGGGGGGGGCGCACGCCCTTTTTTTCAATGATTTTTTTATGTATATTGCTGGGATCCAGCAATACATTACAGCCACGAGCAATTTTAAATAAAAAAATTTTCCTTTAGAAATGTAATTTTGCTGCGGGACTGTTATAAACATGGGAAACATGTGCTACTTTACAGGCAGACTAAGGGAAACCCCAGGCACGGTATTTAAAGGAATATTTCATTGTTATTGTTTCAATATAAGCATTATTGAAATCACTGCTCCTGAAAAAACTGCAATTTTTAAAACTTTTTTTTGCATTGATACATGTCCCCTGGGGCAGGACCCAGGCCCCCATACACTTTATATGGCAATAACTTGCATAAAAGCCCTTAAAATGAGCACTTTTGATTTTTCATGTTCATGTCCAATGGACTTTAATGATGTTCACGTGTTTGCACAAATGATTTGCCTGTTCACATGTTCTGCCGAGAAGCGAACTGGGGGGTGTTCGGCTCATCCCTAGTAATTAACAAGTTACAGGCAGAATTATTCGCTAAGACAAACATCAATGTGTAAAGTTCATAGTAAGCTATAGAAATTAAGTGGTATTAACCCCCCTGGCGGTATTCCCGAGTCTGGTTCGGGGTGGAAGTTTTACACCAAAAGTGGTAACCCCGAGCCAGACTCGGGACCGCATCGCTGTATGCAGGAGGAGGTTACTTACCTTCTCCCCTGGATCCAGTGATGTCCCCCCGCTGTACGAGCGGCTCGTCCTCCACTTGATTCATCACGGAGCCGATCTCCATTCCCTGCAAGCGTTGCGACGCATGGTGACGGAGATCGGCGCCAAATTCAAAAAGGGAAACACACACATTACATACAGTATAATATAAATATAATATAAATTTTCAAGTGCATCCAACACTACCATCACCCCAGATGTGGATGCTGCTGTCCAAGTGTGACTTCATTCCTCCTCCATAGATTGAAGACACAATAACACAGAAAATGTGTTACTGGACTGATCACCAGGTGAAAATAATGGCAAAAAAGCCTAAAAAATAAAGTGAATGCAGCCACCACACTTAACGTGGTTGTAAACCCTTACATATACTCAGTGAAGTGACAAGCCTCAGGTGATACACATACATTTAACAAATCCTCCAACAGTTGTACCTGTTTATCTGCAGCCTCCTAAAGAACACATTTTTACAGCATTTCTCAGCTGCAAAAGACGGGGGGTGGGTATCTGATGTCACACACTGGACAGTATAGAGCAGTGAGTTTAGTGTAATCTGAGACCTGAGTGGGAGGAAAAGACACACCCCCTACATAGGCACATAAAAAAGCATGCACAGTTGAGGCGGTCAATCACCTACTGTGTGCTGGAGGGGACGTCACCCGGATTGTTTGACATTGGCATAGGTCATTCATACAGCGGAATGAGCAGACAGAAATCACACTAGGTGCTTGGACCAGGGCACGCTATAAAAGCATATGTTTTGTTAATTTTTCATTTTAGAGGTCTGCAATCACTTTGAGGATTGATAAGCTGCAAAATATAACATTCCTGTTTTTGGATTTTCTACTGCTTTAATGTAATGTTGTTCTAACTTAAGAAACACTAACACCGGCCCATTTAGGGAATACTGGCAGTGCCAAATGATAGCCCCCACCCAGAAAGGAATACACACCCATTCTCACTGTTTTGCTGTCTCCCCGCGGCAGAAGTCCATCCTTACTAAGCTCCAATGTTGAACGGTGTTGGGGCTAAGGCTGAACATACACACTCAATCTGTGCTGTATAGATGACTCCTCCTGCTGGGCAATTGTATTCTGACAGCTACCGGAGAAATTTTAGTTCCCCAATATTATATGAAAATTTACTTAATAGGTAAAAGCAATAAATCAAAATGATTTAATGTTACATGAGGAAAAGCACAATATTCTAAATCATCATAGCAACCATGATGTTGTAAGATAAACTGTTATATTACTCAGTACTATTAGGACTGGAAATTAATGTTATCATATCAGATATGTAAACAGGCTAAAAAAGATGTTTTTCCCCAGGGATCCCAAAGTCTAATGTCGCATACACACGACCGGTTTTTCCGTCAGAATAAACTCTGGTTCTTACGACGGAGTTCCGCTGAAACGGACTTGCCTACACACGATCAAACCAAAGTCTGATCATTTAGAACGTGGTGACGTACAACACGTACGATGGGACTAGAAAAAGGAAGTTCAATAGCCAGTAGCCAATAGCTGCCCTTGTGTCATTTTTGGTGCATCGGAACAGCATACAGATGAACGGTTTTCTCAATAGGAATTGATTCCTGTTGGAAAGATTTATAACAGGTTCTAGTCCGTCAGAATTTTCAGGAAAAAAAAGTCAGCTGAAGCCCATACACCATTGGAATATCAGGAAAGTCCGACCGTGAGTACATGGCATTACTAGTCAATTTTCAAGATAAAGTTCCTCCAGCGAGCCTTTGGGCTTTTCCCATATTCCTCATAGAAGAGATCCAAAACACCTCAAATGATTCTCCAGTTTTAAAATGTTTATCCAGTTTGTGATAATTTTTAGCTGCTGAGTATTTAATCACTTGCCAACCAGCCAGGTCGACACGTTCCCGCAAATCGCCGTAGGTTTATGCTCCTCTAAGGAGTGTGTAATGTGGAAAATCCGTGCTTCCCCCAGTAGGTGCTAATGAAAAAAGGGGTTGTAAAAAACTATAATAAATAGTAATATATTTGAAATGGTGCTGCAATCTAAAAAACAACTGGAACATTCAGCTATAAAGATATGTGTAAATTAGGAAAAGATGCGCTACCAAAAAAAGGAAACAACGGGGCTGATTTACTAAGATGAATGCGCTGCGCCGGTTCACACCTCAATTTATGCGCCAGATAAATTATTAAGTGAGCGTATGAACCGGCGCAGGCATAAGCGCAACAGATTATATGCCGGTGCACGCGATAATAATCTCCCATTGATAATAGCGCACGTCATATCATTAACAGTCCATTCACACAGGGGCAACACGACTTCCAGTGTGACTTTGGGAGGCAACTTGGACACGACTTGAGTATGAATCACAGCGCGACTTGGGGCGACTTACAAAACGACTTTAAGATGCCTCCAGGCCAGGCGACTTTAATTTAAAACAAAAAGGCATGAGTTCCCCTCCAAGAGCATATCAGGCCCTTCAGGTCTGGTATGGATATTAAGGGGAACCCCGCGCCCAAAAAAAAGGTGTGGGGTCCCCCCCAAAATCCATACCAGGCCCTTCAGGTCTGGCATGGATTTTAAGGGGAACCCCACGCCAAAAAAATGGCGCGGGGCCCCCCTCAAAATACATACCAGACCCTTCAGGTCTGGCTTGGACTTTAAGGGGAACCCCGCGCCAAATAAAATGGCGTGGGGTCCCCCTCAAAATCCATACCAGACCCTTATCTGAGCACACAACCTGGCAGGCCGTAGGAAAAGGGGGGGTGAGAGAGCACCCCCCCCTCCTGAACCGTGTTGTTGAAGACAAGGGCCTCATCCCCACAACCCTGGCTGGTGGTTGTGGGGGTCTGCGGGCGGGGGGCTTATCAGAATCTGGAAGTCCCCTTTAGCAAGGGGAGCCCAAGATCCCGGCCTCCCCCTGTGTGAAATGGTAAGGGGGTACAAAAGTACCCCTGCCATTTCTCCAAAAAAGTGACAAAAGTGTTAAAAATTACAGTGAGAGACAGTTTTTGACAAGTCCTTTATTAAAGTATTCTCATATTTAGACTAAAATGCAATAAAAAAAGAAATAAATACATTTTTCACTTAAAAATGGTTTAAAAAATGGCCCTTTAAGAGCTATGGGTGGAAGTGACATTTTGACGTCACTTCTGCCCTGCAATGTCATGGAGACAGATGGGGAACATCTTCCCTTCACTTGTCTCCATGCCCAGCCACAGAGAGGACCAGATCGCCTCGCCATTGCTGACGGCTCCGGTAAGCGCCGGAGGGCACCGGAGCCTGGCAGAAAGGGGGGCCTTTCCCGCTGCCAATAAAAGTGATCTCGCGGCGAATTCGAGGGGTACAGTGTGTCTCCACCAAGGGAACAAATGTCCTCAGGTGAGTAAAATGGGGCAGCTGGGGGGCCGGTCACTGCCAGAAGTTTTCTCACCTTAATGCATAGGATGCATTAAGGTGAAAAAACACGAGAGTTTACAACCCCTTTCAAGGTTCACCAGAAACAAGATAGAAAGTTAAGTTGTCAGAGGGATCAGGAAAGGAGCTGTCCAGCAACTTAGGTGGCACAGCATTAAGAGCTACTGCAAATGCAACAGAGGCCCTGGGTTCAGATCCAAGTCCTAGGTTCGGATTTAGGTTCTGACAATGGGCATGTTAAAAATAGAGAACAACAGAGTCTCTCTTTCTCTCATTGAAACCTGATATGGAGTGAGAGGAAGAGATGAGTCAATGCTCCTACTCATTTACAGTTTTTTTTTTAGGAGGAGGTAAGAATAAAATATTAAAAAAGCTTTTGCTAGAAGGATTTTTTAGTCCTAACCATATAAACCATCTAAACTCAAAAAATACATACAAACCCACCATATACATCCCCTTTAGAATGAGAAAACAACACTCAGCGGCTCCCTTAATACTCATATTACACTGATACTGATGGAAGGAAACATGCCAATGCATTATGCCAAAAGTATTTGACCAATCAATTTGCTAAACACAGAAATGCTGGCAAACAGGCTGAAAATCTTAAAGTGGTTCTAAAGCCTCTGTTTTTTTTACCTTAATGCACGCTATACACTAGGGTAAAAAATCTCCTCTGTGTGTCACAGACTCCCCCCTCACCCTCCCTTATACTTACATGAGCCACATCCCGATCCAACACTGTGCATGAGAGCTGTGGCTTTCCGAGCTTTGTCCATTCTCCCAGGGGAGATAGCAGTGGGAGCCAATGACTCCCGCTTCTGTCAATCAACTCCAGTGATGAAGAGATGGGGCCGAGTCCCGCTGTCTGTGTCAATGGACGCTGTCTGTGTCAATGGACGCTGCTCACTGGTCCATCCAGACTAAATATAGTTTGTAACAGAATAAGCTATTAGCCTGACACTCCTACTGTCAATAGATAAAGAAAAGGTGTTTGAAAGAGCAGAGTGGACATTATTGTTAAAATCACTATTAAATCTTAGATTAGGCCCACAAATGCTGCTTTGGATAGGTTCTTGCTACTCATTGCCGGGCTACAAGGGTGAACATTTAGGAGTCATATCATTCACTTTCTTAAATCTAAATGGCAACTTCCAGGCTTTCCCCATCTACTCTTGTGTCTGTTCAGGAAAAGCCATGGCATACATGGGTACAGGTGGGAACAAAACCCATAAACTTTTGTCCTTGCATATGACATCCTCCTCTGTATTGTCCCACCCCATATCACAATCCCAAAGCTTTGCAAATTTAGAAACAAACTTAAAATTTAACACAGGTCATTAAATAATATTACCTGCCCTCCTTCTACACTGTGCAAGTTCAAATATACGTTTCCTTTCTGCAGCAAAATCATTCAAATATCTGATGTAGATAGGTGTTTGGCTAGAGACATAGAGCGATTTAGGACACTGTGCTGCAGGGTTTTCTGTGCTCCCAATGGATTTTAGCTAAATGGGTTAACACTACCTCACCTCCATCCATTAGGGGGAGCTAACAAGCAGAAGCTCAAGAGACTTGATGATTGGCTGATTGGCAGCTCTGAATAATAGAAGTTTAGGAAGATGATTGGAGTACAATTTCTAAATGCAGGCTGGGTATAAAGGGAAAGAGAGCTGTATTTTCACACAAGCTGAATGCCAAGGGACTCTCTCTTGGCTGCGAGGAGACAGAGGTATGCACATCATTGCTCCTCTGTGCACATCAACTTGCTACAAGCCTGCAGCCGTGTGCTGAGGACCAGAGTCGTTCCAGGCAGATCCAGAAGTGAGCTGACATCCCCTATTACTGTATCACTGGGACTGGTGAGAGGCCGCTGCTGTTATTAACCTGTTGCTGCTAGCAGATATTGAGCACACAGGTACTGGCCATCTAACTAGCAACATTATTTACTGCATGCAGACTTCACTGGGACTGTACTCATATGCACCACCATAAAGACTGGGCCCCAAAGTTAGCTGGCTGAAGATCTAGGGCTAAAGACTGCTCAGTCAGATAGCTGCTTCACAAGAAATGTTCCTATTGTTCATAGTAAGAGGTACCTCTTTAGGGAGTCTTACATTTCTTTGCTGACATACATATACACTTTAAGCCTACTGCTTACAGAGGAGTTACCCTGGTATTGATTTTAATTGATATTACTGTTTTCTAATGCCGTTTCCTTTTGCTGATCTTGTGGATTACCAAGTTTACTCATTTATGTGCTATTCATTGCAACCATTTACAATACATTGGATTAATTTGCCACTTACCAGTCTAAAGTTTGCTTTTTGATATAGAACCTTAGCTGTATGCAGGGTATGTATATTTGTGCTTCCAGTAGCAGTGCGGTATCCATCTGTTTAACCTGGTGTGTCTATGGGGCTGAGGTTGTTCTCAGAGTCAAGGCAGTTGAACAGAGAACCCAATCTGTCAAGTGGCTCCTGCAGGGGTAGCACTACACAGTAATCTAGAAACATTACATTCTCTTTACCAAACTATTTATTATAGTCCTGTATTCCTTGAACTTTGAATTTGAATACAAAGCATGTTGTATATGTTAACACCTTGACTTAACATCCCCATCAGCCTGGTATCCTTTTTCCAATAAGGATCTTGTATGAATCTGTATATGTAAATCCTAAAATATTAACAATGAATTTATCCACAAGCTTGATTACTTATTTCTGTGTTACAACATTGTACACCAAGAAACCTACCTGTAGGGATGCTGTGAACAGGTCTCAAGGAAGTCTCTAATTTTCCATCTGCTGTAAATCAAGTGCAGAAACACTGTTAGACTTTGGAACTAATTACAGATTTGAAGAATTAAGGAGGGCTATTGCTCACTTGCCTGGGGAGGATTCATTTGTCAAAACTGAACTTCCACCCTAGGTCCTTGATTATCATCCAGATTGTACACATAGCCTTGCCCAGAAAGTTTTCCTTAACCTTTATTCAAATTTACCTTGACAAATACAGAAAGGAAGTCTGGGGCTATAAAATTATGTTGACAAGCAATTATTTTATGTTGAATCCTGGACAGTAATTATAGGGCTAAAGCTGAACTCCTGACAAATAACTAGTACATAGAAGAACTATGTATATAGGAATAGTTTACCTAATAAGCGGTTTGTATTTCTCTCCATCTAGTCCTGCGATCTACACAGCGATGCCTCACAATAAATTCTGACCTGGCAGGTGGCTGGGGAATACATGTGATCTTTATCTGATGCTGTTTCACGTTCACTTTCAGGTAATCTCATCACACCCAGCCTGTGACTGGACAGGGAATGGTGAAGAACACTGGTGAGCTCTTCTTTTTATTAGTCCTTTCCCCAGATTACCAAGGACTGGGGGCAAAGGTGATGCTCCGCAGCTTCCAGACAAGATCCACCACCACTCAATCTGTGAAGGGCTGTAAGGGGGTGTGTCAGCAGCAGTCTGAATATATTGCCAAGGGCTCGAGACAGAGACCTAAAACAATGTGACAGCTTCCACTAAGGCTGTTAAGGACAGAGATGTAAACTGACCACTACAGCATGAATCTCCCTCCACACTTGGAGTGGACAGTTTAAAACAGGAAGCAAGGGAACTGGCGGGATCAATGGTTATTTATCAGCAACATAAGCAATATTACATTAGAGGTTGCATATACAAATAACTACATCAATACACCAACACATTCATAGATTCTTAATTTTTAGGGTAGTATGCACATTAAGTTTAACTAAGGGAGCACTTGGAAAAAAACAATGTTGATTTATATGCTTACAAGTGATCATAGTATAATTATGAGAAACCAAAAATGAAGTACAACCGATGGAAATTGTCGACTTTTTCAGCATATTTGAGCAGGTGCACATTAGATCTTTATTGAAACAGTGCCTACAGCTAAAGATAATATATATGAAAAATTATTTTCCAATAATGTATTCAACAAAAAATAACATAAAATTGGTATCATTAACTGGTATTGCCCCCTGTAGCAGAAATGTCTTCTTGTATGCCTTTAGTATAACTCAGTGGTCTCCAACTACAACCCGAGGGCCAGATGTGGCCCTTTGCTAGCCTTCATCCCGCCCATGGGGCACTATTCTCCCACTAATATGAGACACTATTCTGCAAACTGACATCAACAATGGAGCACTATTCCACCCAATGATACCAAAGATGGGGCACTATTCCTCCCCAAGTGTGCTTATGTTTACTCCCACTGATGCCAAGAAAATTTCGACTATCGCCAGCCACGGTCTGGCCCTCCTAAGGTTTGAAGGACAATAAACTGGCCCTTTGTATACAAAGTTTGGAGACCACTGGTATAACTGCTCACTGGTATCTAACATTAGCAAGATTTTTGTGGGTTTACCTACATGATATTGCAAAATCCTCCTATAAAGGTTCAATATGAATCAATTCAGGGCTTTGACTAGGGTAGTCCAAGACTCCCTATTTCTTTTGCTAGCATGTTTTGGATTATTATTGTGTTGAAAGACCCATTTCTGGTTCAACTTTAGCTTTTGGACAGATGGTCTCACATTTTCATCAAGTCCACTTTGATCTGATGCAGAATGTAAAGTTGACTGTGAACTGCCCAGGCCCATGCTGAGACTTTCCTGGCAATGCAATACCAGACCCTACATATCTGTGGTTTTAATAAGACATATCAACCTGCTTAAGGAGATTTCTTATCTGGAATGTGCTTACTTTTTTTATATGACTAATCTGCATTTTTGTTAATGAAATCATCAAAATAAATACACAATGTCAATTCTTTGTGGATTTCCTCAAGTATGTCACCTTTGTATGTAGGCCCTATTTGAATCTAATCTAAATATAATCTAATCTGAAGATCTAATGTTTGCCTGTTCAAACATGTTGAAAAAGTCAGCAATTCCACAGGGTGTACTCTTTTTTTCACGACTGTATTTCTTGAACACGCATTTTCTTTAAAATCAACAATTTCATCTGTTTTTACCTGAAATTTGAAAATAAAAAATTTAAGTTAAAATCACATAAAAATATTCTCGACATTGCAGATAGGGTGAAATATATTTTTGCCATTTGCAACAGAAGAAACGTGTCCTGTTGAATGAAGGCAGGGACATAACGTATACCAGAATCAGATATTTCTGTCTTGAGTTTCAGGAGACTTCGGATTAAAAAACACTGCTATACTTAATAACAGAGTTCAGTCTACTACTTTAACACCATCATGTAAACACAACAGGCTACACATTAGATAAAGTTTCCATGAGAAAAAAACACGAAAGCTGTACTTTAATCAGTTACAATATAAAGACTCAAAATAACACAGCTTTGTAATCATTAAAATTTTATAAAAGTATAACTAAATGCAATTTTTTTTTTTTGTTTTGGATAGAGAGCGGGATTAAAGCCCTTGCTCTTTTTTTATTGCTGTTTGCCTATCAGGGGCGTTAGGGAGATTAATCCCCTCTATATGTCTCTTGTGTACTGTTCTAATCGAAAGTAACAGGAAATCTCAGATTTTGGTGAATTAGCAATAGAGAGGAAATCTTCCAATGGGGACACTAGTTCTGGTGACCCTAGTGACAACCAGGGATTCCCTCAATTTCCTCTCACTTCATGTTTTGGCTATGGGACAGAAACTGAAGGGAAATCTCCCCAATGGGACAAAGATGGCAAAAAAAAAAAAAAACTAGCAGGGGTTATGACCCTACCTTGTTCTATCCAAACCAGGGGTGGCCCGTGCATTGTGAGCGCATGGGTGCCACCCGCCCAACACCTCCGCCACCCTCCCTATCCATGTGCCCCTTTCTGGACTTCAGGCACATAAGTTCTTATGGCGTGGTGGGTGGAGGTGTGTTTTTTAAGAACCTGATTAGTGGCAGAAGCTTGAATAGGCTTCAAAATAGTGTGGGCTTGAGGTGCAGAGAGTGCGCCCCGATCCTATCCAATTGTGTAACCATAGCGAATTAACTTTCACTATTTTCACACTACAGTTACTACCCACCAATCAGGAGGCAGGTCAGTGTTTTGGCAAAAGCGCCAGGCGATCCTATCTGGTTTTAGTCTCTGTACAGCAGAGCTAGAGTGTAAGATAAAGAAGCAGTACAAGGAGCCAATTAATTCATGTTCTGACTAGAAGCATGCTGACAAGAAGAGTAAGCAGAGTGACAGAGAGAGATGAGCTCAGCACTGCACTGTTTCTCCTTTCACTTTCCAGTCACCAGTTGGGGCAGGTGCAGGACAACCTGGGCTCAGCGGAAGTGGCTTGAATGTTGCCAGTCATCAGACTGAGGACAGGAAAAAGTACTGCAAGGAAAATCCCTGGATTCAAGTTAAATATTGCAGTAATCTGGGCCTGGCGTGCTATCTTTTACAGGGCTATTAGTTTTTGTCTTTTTTTTCTTCTGGATCTCACCTGTAAATTAAAAGAATCTAAATAACAATTACAAATTGATATACAAGGGTCAGTCATATTAAGTTACCAGGATGTTTCTTTAAAAGAGGCATAGCAATTAGCACTTTAGTATTGTGTCAAAGCAACTTGAGGCAACCAAAAGAGTTCCAAAGATGGTAAGTTGTTGGTGATCAAATAGCTGCAAGAACCTGCAATATTATTTCATGTGTCAATGGGAACAGTCTAGAAATTAACATCACCTGCCAAACTTGGACAAACTATGTTGTATCAGGGGAACAATGGCTAGACAGCATGGCTAAATGCAGCACAAGCAGAGCAGAATGACGATTAGAAATCATTGGCTTCTAGTCTAAAAAAATGATGCTATAGGCTCCACAAAGCTATAATTTACAGGCTGCCATTTGGAAATTATCTTTATTCTAGACCAACACACACAAAGGAACACACAACATTTTGAAATAACCAAAGGATGCCTTCAACCTACAATGTCTGTTGCAACCTGTGAAATGTGATTTTGGCAGTTATTAGGTCCATTGATTTCTCCATATGATTAAGTCCAAGGAACATAAGGTCAGATCCAGGTGTGTCCTCTTGTGCTAACAATGTTCCCTAAAATATTTTCAGATTCCAGGCTGAATATATGCACACACAAGCTTAAAAAATAAAAAAAAAACGAATTCAAGAGAGGTATCAAGTATATCAGGATTAAATCTAAACTGCCAAACAAAAAAGTAATATTTCCAATTTACACTTTTTTTAAAGTGCAACAAAATTCCTGAAATTATCTCCATCTTCTAGCAATGCTAGTCTAATTGGACAAGGTTGAGAGTGTGAAATCACTCCCCAGCCTCTCCACCTCATCCAATAAAAGAATGCTTTGCATTCATTCAGAAAAAGCAAAGTATTCTCTGAATAATACCCGTGCTGAGAGGCTGACCTGTTTATGGGATGTAGTAGAGCAGTCTCTCGGCATCTGTCCCATAAGCTAGTAAAGATCCCTGCAGTAATAGTATCTACTACAATGGTTTCCATCTTCTAGAGGACTTCCATGGTTATGGTATATGCATAGTTACATTGGTTCAAGTTGGACCAATGTAACTACAGTATGTATAAAGTTTCCAAACCTGGAATTCATCTTTAACCACTTCAAGGCCTGACTGTTATATTTACATTGCCCGTTTGAATTTTGTATATGAATGATCTAACTCACGCTAACTATTCAAGTTAGAGGTGCACCGAACTGAAATTTTGGTGTCAAAACTGGAACCAATAATTCAGGATGCACGTGGCGGAAACCAAAACTATATATATTTTTATACATAATTATATTTTGTTCAACTTTTTAATCAATGTCATGAATTGAACCACTTCCCATCCGCCCGCTGCACTTATACTATGGCAGAGTGGCTATATTGCGCGAAACGATGTACCTGTACATTGTTTCGTGCATGAGATACTGTGGGTGTGCACCTGCTGCACACTGGGGGGGAGCGCATGCACAAGTCTGGTGGACTCGATCGAGGTACAGAGAGGCAGAACGGGGGTCTGCCTATGTAAACAAGGCGGATCCATGTTCTGACAGGGTACAACACTGAGATCTGCTGTTCCTAGTAATCCATCGATCTCTGTGTTGTCCCATTGAGCCCATCCCCCACGCAGTTAGAACACATGCTGAGGGAACACATATAACCCTTTGATTGCCCGCTAGTGTTAACCCCTTCCCTGCCAGTGTCACTTACACATTGATCAGTGAATTTTTTTAGCACTGACCACTGTATTGGTGTCACTGGTCCCATGAAAAAAGTTAAATTTAGGATCAGATTTGTCCACCGCAATGTTGCAGTCCTGCTAAAAATCAGCTCGCCACCATTACCAGTAAAAGCAATAAAAAAAAATTAAAGTCTCTAAATCTATCCCCTACTTTGTAAACGCAATAACTTTTGAGCAAACCAATCAATATACGCTCATTGGGATTTTTTTTTACCAAAAATATGTAGAAGAATAAATATTGGCCTAAATTGATAGATAAATTAGTTTTTTTACTTTTTTTTGGATGTGTATTTTAGCAGAAAGTAAAAAATATAGTTTTTTTTTCAAAATTGTCTGTCTTTTTTTGTGTATAGCGCAAAAAATAAAAACTGCAGAGGTGATCAGAAAGCTCTATTTGTGGGAATAAAAGGAAATTTTGTTTGGGTACAATGTCGCACGACCGCGCAATTGTCAGTTAAAGCGACGCAGTGCCGTATCCCAAAAAATGGCCTGGTCATTAAAGGGGGTAAATCCTTCTGGGGCTGAACTGGTTAAATTAATATGAATTTATTGTCGGCCATTATCGGCACCTTTAGCGCAAGAAAAGCTCAAGAAAAATGCATCCCTTTAAAATCTATGTAGGTCTTCACACTGGTTAGTTGCGCTTCTGTTATGGTGTTAAAAATCTTGCTTGCTGCATTTTTGGTCAGTAAAAAAAGACACACCAAAAACCCTAAATGCATTGAAACCGTCTTTTTTTTATGTGTTTTTTTGAGTCACATGACCTATGAAAAACACACCATAGGGGCGTGACCGGAAGCGGACCTGCATGGACGCTTGCTGAGGCAGCTCTCTCATCAGCCCAGCTACATAGGCCTTAAAGGGGGACAATCCGCACCCATCCGATGGGGAGATCGAGGGCCACCCGATCCGCGGCTAGCAGGGGACCCTCCGCCGCCCCTCCGGGGCCCGCAGCCGACCTCCGGACGTACTTTTCGCCGCCAGAAGCTCCGGCCGGCGGGCCTCCCAAGATGGCGCCGGCCGCGCCGGAGGCGACGCTACAGGCCCCATCCCCGGCCTCGAGTGTGTGGAGCGGCCACCGAGCGGAGATCGTGGAGGACGGGACGCCTCCTCCACCCAGCACAGCCGACCGGACCCCCGCAGCGGTGAGTGAAGTGCCGCTCCCGCCCGCGTACCAGACCGCCAGCCTAGGCCCGAGGCCTACTACGAGGCCCCTTACTCCGGCCGTCTGTGCACCCATCCCCCCCGGCATACGGAGCAGCACGAGGCCTTGAGGGATCTGAGCCCGCTGCGGTGGGGCCAGCGGTCCCCTCCACGCAGGGCGACCGACTGGGAGCAGGACGGGGGGGAGGCCTGGGGGGGGGCAAGAGGCCGCACCAGGCTGGATCAGCACTCGGGGTACCTGGAGCATGGACCCCCTCCCCCCCCTACGGATACCCAATGCACGGGGAACCTCCCTAGGTTGCTGAGGGCGACGTTGGACCCCCTCCTCTCCACTAGTTCACTGGAGTCCCCCCCTTCCATTGAGGACACTGACTTCCCAGCCCTCCCCCCTCCGGGAAACCCACTGCCCTGGCCTCGGCGGGGACATGGGGGAGTGGCGGAGCCCCGAATGGACCTAGAAGTCCGGTCCCCACCACCCAAATCCCAGAGACTGTCCTCCACGAGGGCTCCTGGCCCACAGCGACATCGAAGTGGCTCCCCGGCCCCTGTCGGCCGTAGTACTGGCTTGGACCCGCAATGGGTAGTGGGGCAGACCCGCACGACCCCCCTGAAGTCACAACCTCCTCAGCCCGGGGCGTGGGACTCTCACATTGGGCCCCCCCCAGATTCACGGGAGACAGCTTATGGACCCCATGGTTCTCCACAGCCGCCCCTTCTGATTCCTACTGGGGTTGACCCTGGAGGGCCCCCCCCGCCCCTACACCCGCAGTGGCAGCAATACCTACAAGCTATCCCCACTAAGGAGGACTTTAAGCAATTGATAGAAGATGTTAAATCAACCTGTCGATCGGAAATACAAATGTTGCACTCCGGTCTCAAGCACTTAGCGGATCGGGTCGAGATGGCCGAGGAGGAGATACAGGAAACTAAAATTGCAATCCACAGGACCCAAGCACAAGGGGCCGACCATCGAATGCTCTTGAGGGACATGCAGCGTCATGTGGAAGACCTGGATAACCGGGGGCGTCGGCATAACATAAGGGTGAGGGGGATTCCAGAGGCGGACGGGCCGGAAGATCTCCAGATTATCCTGCAAGAAATATTTAATAACCTTCTTGGGGAACCCCCCTCCCAGTTTATTGAAATGGACAGAGCTCACAGGGCCTTGCGCTCTAAAGGTGCGACCTCTACCCCCAGGGATGTCATCTGTAGAATTACTTCGTTCCACATCAAAGAGGACATAATGAGACAAGCCCGCCTGGCCCGGGTGGTGAACTTTCGCGACATCCAAGTCCAGCTCTTCCCAGACCTATCCTGGCTCACACTGCAGAAGCGCAGATTGCTTCAACCGTTGCTCCGCACGTTGCAGGACGCCCATATTCCATACCGCTGGGGATATCCGTTCGCTCTTACAGCCAAGCATCAAGGCAAGACGGCAACCTTGCGGTACCCGGAGGATCTCCACTCCTTTTGTGAGGATCTGGGGCTTCATCCCCCCCAGTTGCCGGACTGGGATCTCGTGGCTGCACAGCCTTCCGCCCCCACCCTGTGGCAGAAGGTCCCCTCCCGTCAACGCCTTCGTAACCGGGAGGCGCCTAAGAAAACGGCCCGCCAAGGAAAGGGCTGAGGCTCTGCAAGGCGGCAATCTTCGGGTACTTTCTTTTTCTCCTTTTTTTTTTGATCCCGTAGGCCCACGGGGCGCAAGGGATCGTGGCCCGTTTTGTTTTTTCGGTTGGCCGATGGACTGATGTCCGGACACTCCGAACTTGCCCTTTTTTTTCAGCCCCAAGAGTTTCCGTTTTTTATTTGTTTTTTCTCCCCCTACTAAGTGCCTTCATGTTGAGTTTTGTTTTCCTTAAGGCTGATGTATCTGTGAGATTGAGATCATGGGCTTCTCTCTGTCTCTGAGTCACCCCCCTTTTAACCGGATGCATTGGTGTTGCATCCGGGATTTTGGGAACTGCCTGGCGACTGTTGTCGCAGGGGCGTTCCCTCAGCTCCCCCCCACCTTACGTCAACGGCTTTATCTATGCCTCCTGCTGGGGGGGGCTGGACTCCCATGCGGCCGCCAGGCCCGACCCACGGGCTCGGGTTCTGGTGGCCCCCTGGGAATCCGATTGGACCTGAGCGATCTGCCTGTTCATGGTCTCCTATGGTTTAATTTTGTAATGAACAATGGTTGTTTAATTGCTGTGTACACCTTTATGTGCGATACTAACCTCTTCTCTCTCTTTCCTTTTCTACTTTTCCTTCTCCCTCTTCCCTCCCTGTTCTCTCACCGTGTCGTGGCTGGTGGGCGGCGTGGATCTACCTCTGGAGCCCCTTCTCCGGAACGAGCAACCTCCTGGCTCCTGGCGGTCGTCCTGCATGGTGGAATATGGGTAAGTCTCCGCTTATACTGTCACCCCCCTGACATGACCAATGGCTAAGATTTTATCCCTTAATGTCCATGGACTGAATTCTAACGGGAAACGGCATCTGGCACTTAGGGAATTCAGGCAGTCAGGAGCGGATATAGTCTTTGTCCAGGAGACACACTTTGATAAGGGGGGGTCCTTCGCTTTCGCCTCTAGATATTTTCCTTTAGCTTACCTATCCTCGGGCCCTCACAGGAAGGCCGGCGTGGCCATTCTGATACGTCGCGGAGCTCCTTTTACCTACCTCGATCACTATGGTGATCCCGGGGGAGGCTTCTTGATTCTTAAAGGCAACTGGGGTTCACAGCCGATCACCCTATGCACCCTGTACGCCCCCAACGTCCGCCAACATGGCTTTCTTTCCAAACTCATGTCTCGTCTGTTCAAGTCGGACCATGGTTACTTGGTGGTGGGGGGTGACTTTAACCTGGCTCACTCCGCTATTGCGGACCGTTTGGCGACGACGACCCGGCCTCCCTCTGCTAAAGCTCTTAGGGATTCGAAACTATTCCGCCAGTTGACCCGTAGACACGCTCTCTTTGACGTCTGGCGGGCCCTTCACCCGGCGGACCGCCAGTACACGTTCTATTCGGCCCCGCACCAGTTGCACTCCCGCATAGACTACTTCTTTACTAATAACTCCACGCTGAGAGTGGCCCGCCGGGCCCATATCCTGCCGATTTCATGGTCGGACCACGCGCCGATCCTGCTGACATTAGATCTAGCGGCCCCTGTAATTAGACCCTACAATTGGAAACTTAACACCTTTCTCCTGCAACATTCCCCCTCACAGGCGGAAATGACCTCCACCCTGAAACTTTACTTCGCTGAGAATGCGACCCCGGACGTTACTCTCCCCACTCTGTGGGAGGCCCATAAGGCGGTCATTCGCGGAAAGTGCATGGCTCTTTAAAGAAGGATGCAGAGGCCGCTAAATTGCGGACGGAAAGGGAACTGGGGCAGTTAGAAAGGGATATGCAGGCCTCTCCGTCACTGCGACTCCTCCGGAAGATCACTAGGCTTCGTATGGTGCTTAAGGACCTGGCGCTTCGCCGAGTAGAAAAGGCCATTCTGCGGGTTAGGCAGCTGTATTACGATAGGGGCAACAAGGCGCACTCTCTCTTGGCGAGGAAACTAAACGATAAAACCCTTCTATCCACTCCACATCAGATTAAATCTAAAAACAACACCGTAGTCTCTCACCCTAAGGAGATAGCAGACGCATTTGCGAAATTTTACGCGGAGTTGTACAACAGCGACGATATACCTAGTGCTCCCCTGTCGGAGGAGCTCTCCCAGCGCATGCGCCAATACTTGACAGACAGTGGGATCCCCCGCATCCGAGACCTGGATCTGGCCTCCCTGAATATGCCCATCACGGAGGAGGAAATAGAGCTGACCGTCAAGTCACTACCGGCTCATAAATCCCCGGGCCCGGACGGTTTACCCTACGAATACTACAAAACGTTTCTGCCCCTTCTGCTTCCTTACTTGAGCAGATTGTTTAATGCGTTTTTGTTAAATACCCCGGTCCCTCCCGATATGCAACGCTCCTTCATCACCCTGATACCCAAGCCCGATAAGGACCCCATTCTCTGTGCCAATTATAGGCCCATTGCACTCCTGAATACAGATCTAAAGATCTTTACGAAGCTCCTCTCCCTCCGGCTCAATAGGGTCCTCCCCTCCCTCATCCATAAAGATCAGGTGGGATTTGTCCCTCTTCGCCAAGCCGGCGACAATACTAGGAGGGTCATAAATTTAGTCGACGTGGCGAATAGGGGGGGCATCCCGTCTTTGCTTCTGAGTTTAGATGCGGAAAAGGCATTTGATAGACTGGGGTGGCCCTTCCTGTTCGCCACGTTGCAGCACATGGGGATGAGGGGACCGTTTCTGCGGGCCATACGCCACCTTTACTCTAACCCGTCCTCCCTGGTTAAAACCCCCTTCGCTACATCCTCGGCGTTCTCGGTCTCTAATGGCACGCGCCAGGGCTGCCCCCTGTCGCCTTTACTATTTGCTATCTGTGTGGAACCCCTGGCGGCGTCCATTCGGCGGAACCCGGATATCAGCGGCGTCCCGGTTCGGGACAGGGAATTTAAGGTGGCCTTGTTCGCGGACGATGTCATTCTCACCCTGACCCAGCCCAGGATATCCCTGCCTAACCTACATAGGGAGTTGGACCGCTACAGCGCCCTATCGGGCTATAAAATTAATGCATCCAAATCGGAAGCCCTCCCGGTAAATATGCCGCCCCAGGAAGTCGAACATCTCCGAGCCACTTTTCCGTACCACTGGAAAACTGATTCCCTGAAATACTTGGGGGTTCATATCACCCCGACCTTTGAATCTCTGTATCAGGCAAACTTCCCGCCCCTGTATGGAGCTATTAGGCACTTACTTTCCCAATGGCGGAAGCACCAAATCTCCCTCTTTGGTAGGATTGCTTCGGTGAAGATGACGATTCTCCCGAAGCTCCTCTACCTTTTCCAGACCCTTCCTATCCCAGTACCTTATCACCACCTGAGAAAACTACAGGCGGACCTGCTTGATTTTACATGGAATTACAAGCGTCATAGAATCCCTCGTTCGGTAATGACAGCCTCTCGCTCAGCAGGGGGATTGGCGTTTCCGGATCTTGTAAAGTATTTCCAGGCAGCTCAGCTCCGGGCAGTGACCTCTTGGTTCACCCAGAGGTCGTACAACCGATGGACGGAAATTGAGAAGCTCTGGATGGCCCCAGTGCATCCTAACAGTATGCTATGGAGCGCTCCAGCGTTGACTCCCCGGACCCAGCTGCTAGGATCTATGTCCCATTTACAGGGCCTATGGCGCAAGCTTACTAAGATACATGTCTTGTCCTCGGACAAATCGCTCCTGACGTCCTTCCTGTACCACCCTAAGATGCCAGACAGCCTGACGTATGCGATGTCCCACCCGTGGTCGTCCCGGAACCTCTTCCATCTGGGGACCTTAGTGGACCCCAGATCGCGGAGAATGTTGTCTTATGCTGATCTTCAGTCCAAATTTGACCTCCCGAGACAGAGCTTCTACAGCTACCTGCAGATACGGCATTTCGCCCAGACCATATCCTCTGACCTGCGATTCTCCCCTCCCTCCGCTTTTGAGACCATAATCCTAGAGGGCATGGCCCAAAGGGGATTGATATCAGCTATATATAAAATTCTTAATGCACCCCCGTTAGCTTCGGTACGCAGACATGCTTATATGCTCCGGTGGGAGGAACAGCTGGGGGAGGAGCTAACGGACGAGCAATGGCAGACGATATGGTCCCAGGCCTCGAAAAGCTCTCTATGCACGCTCTACAGGGAGAACGCGTACAAAATGTTGTTTTTCTGGTACATGACCCCAGACGTCCTTCACGCCATTTACCCTACCACCTCTGACAGATGCTGGAGGTGCTTGACTCACAAAGGCACGTTGTTCCACATTTTTTGGCAATGTCCCCTGGTGGTTCCCTTCTGGGAGGGGGTCCGGCGCCTTTTGTCGGATCTCTTGGACCGGCGGGTGGTTCTGGATCCTAAGACCTTCTTGTTGGGTATCCCTTTCCCTAAATTGACGAAGTCCCGCAAGACATTGTCACGACATATCCTGACAGCGGCGAGATGCCTAATAGCCCTACATTGGAAAAAGGTACTGCCCCCCGCTCTCGGAGCACTCCATGCTAGAGTTCAGGACGTGGAGTTGATGGAGAGGATGACCGCCAGGATCCGGGACAGGCTTGAGGCCCACGATGTGGTCTGGAGCCCTTGGAACTTACGGGAGCTCCGGAGGTGAAAATGCCGCAGGGACCACACATGGTGACTATACCCCCTGCCTTTCCTTACCCCTCCTCCCCCACGTTCCCCTCTCCCTCCTTTTTCTTTTCTCTTCTCTTTATCTCCTATGCTATTCTCTCTCTCATTCTCCTCACCCCTCTTATTTCCTATCCTTCTCGTCTCTGCTCTCGTTTTTCTTCTCTCTCTACTGCTTGGTATTCTTATATCTCTCTGCCAGTCTCTTTCTCCGTTTTCCTCATGGCTGGTGTTCCTACGTGCCTTGTTGCTCCTCTAGCGCACTACTTCGTAGATGCTGTTTCTCATGAGAAGTTAATACTGTTGGTAGCTGTTTATGATTGGGTGCGGGGCTACCCTACTGGACCCTGAGGTGGGCAATGCCACTTGTTGACTGACGGGGTCGGCCCGGTTGTTCGCGGGGGCCCCCCCCCGGGCTGGCAGTTGCCGGTCCTGGAGGGGCCTGCTGGAACGGGCCGCTGGATGGGTGGTCCCTGCAGCCCTCTATTATCTATTCTAACTGTTCTACTATGATGTAGTAATGCATGACGTGTAATGCACTCTTTGAATATAAATAAATATGTTATTTGGGAAAAACACACCATAAGCACATTAAAATCATGGTAAAATTGCAATAAAATCCCAGCAAGATTCAAGATTACGTGTGTTCTCGATGCTTTTCACCTTTTTCTCTATTGACAAAATGCCGATAATGACATTTTCAGTTCATATGTTTCGGTTGCTGAAATTTCGGTGCATCTCTAATCTAGGTACCTTTTTCCTAATCGATATAGAGCTGTCACAGGATCTAGCTCTTTCCCAGCCTGTCTGCAGGGAAACTTAAGCAGGATGAGCTTCTAGTCCTCTGCTGCTGGTCACATGTTTAAAAAAAAATAGCCTTTGAAATACAGCATAAAAATAAATAATATCAATAAACTATTTTAAATTGTCACACAAATATATATTTGAAATCAAATCTTTATTATTTTTGGCAATAACATGGTTGGGCAGATTTCTGCCAGTCACAGGCTGTGTCACGCTCCTCCAGCCTGTGTCTTAGAAAAAAAAAAACAACCCCCATTGTGTTTAGCCTGTTAGTGGGCATTGAGGAGGAGGGAGTGGGCTGTCATTAACCAAACTGCATATGCCCATATGTGTGACCCTATAGTCACATGGGCTGCACACACACATGTGATAAGGAGAAAAAGCTCAGCTTAGTAAGGCAATGAAGACCGAGCATGTGCAGAGCTGCAAGCACTGCTCAGCAAAATCATTAGCTGAAGTGGGGACTTAGACAGAAGGGAAGATAGAGAACAGCAGGATCAACCAGGTTTTTTGCAGAATACAGAAAATTAATCCCATAGTCACTGAGTGAGTATGAACAGCATGCGATACAACCTTTATTGATAGTTTTTTTTTTTTTTATGAGCTGGGTTTACTGGCATTATAATCACCAATAGTTTTTTTTATTTTTTGCTATATAAATAAAAAAAAGACTGAAAATGCGGAAAAAAAGTTTTTGTTCGTTTTTGTTCTACAATTTTTCAAATAAATATTTTTTCTTCACAAATTTAGGCCAAAATGTATTATTAAGTTAGTTAAAAGTGCTGAAACTTTTTGAAGAACCTATATATATATATATATATATATATATATATATATATATATATATATATATACTGTATATAAAAAAAATCAGTCCTTATGTACTGAGTGACTATCCCATTTCTTTAGGCCTTAAAATGGCAGGACAGAACAAATACTCCTAAATCACCCATATCTGGAAGGTAGACAGCCCAAGGTATTTAATAAAATGGTGAGATTTGGGAAATAAAAAAGTAAATACATTGTTTTCACAAAAATTGGAGATTAATAAATTATTTCTCGCACACAGAATAGGCATACTTGCAGTTACAGCCCAAAACACATTCTGCTATTCTTCCCAAGTATGGCAATATCACATTTGGGAGACTTCTTCACCTCCCAGCCACATAGAGGGGCACAACATTCAAGGATCACCTTCAGGCATTCTTAGGGCATAAATTATACATCTAAATTCCTTACTACCTCATTTGTGGAGGCCCCGAAGCACCAGAACAGTGAAAACACCCGCAAAATTACAACATTCTGGAAAGCAAATACTCCAAGGTGATTTCTAAGAGGCAAAATTTGTCTTTTGAAAATGTCATTTTTTGCCACAAGCGTTTGGAAAACGTGGAAAGAAAATAAAAATATTTTTTTTTTTTTTTTACAAAGTTGTCCAGTTATAACATATTTCTAATACACAGCATAGGCATACTTAGAATTACACCTCAAAACACATTCTGTTCTTGCCCCTCCGGCAGCGTGCATAGTATCTCATGCACGAAACAACGTTGGTTTGCTCAATAGAACCGCCCTGCCGGGGTATATGTGCGGCGGGCGGTTGGGAAGTGGTTAAATTTATGATATTATTAAAAAGTCAAACAAAATACATTTATGTATGAAAATATATATATACCACATGTATAAGACTAGGCTCACACCTATGCGTTTTGCAGTGCATTTTCAGTTTTGCAGAAATGTACAATTTACGGTAATGGTCTCCTCTGTACAAGTGGTCAGGAAATATAGTTTAGTGTAGCTTCACCTACAGAAGTCCCTGTTCCTATAAATCCAAACAGGACTAATCTACTGGCATGTGGCTGCCTCCATAGCACAATGCTATGTTTACTGGCCAGAAAGTACAGGAGGCTGAACAAAGGTTAAACAAAAGAGTACAAGTGATTGTAGGAGTACAGTTGTCTGCAGAGGATGAGTGGGACTGGTATCTCACAGGAACGTAGTCAGTGTGACATGCAGATGGGTTAGCACTGGGTACACAGACAATGTCAGCAAACAGGCAAGGGATTGGTCCAGGCAGCAGGCAGAAGCATGGTTGATAAACAGAACGGGGTCAGTTCAGGTGGAAGGCAGAGATGTGATCGATATGAAGGTAAAGGACCAATCCAGGTAGCAGACAGAACCTTGGTCAATTAACAGTCTAGGGTCAGTTCAGGCAACAGGCAGAGACATGGTCAGTATGCAATGTAATATTCTGAGGGCATTGCTGAAGTGTAGTGGCCTGCTATCTCTGGTGAGACATGAACACGGGGTAGAGGCTTCTTCTCACCTAAAGCATTTAGAAGCCTCTGGATTCCAGACTCTGATCTGGGAATTACAAGACTCTGAAAAAAACTTTTGCTTCGTTATCGCAACTTGCAAACACTACTCTGAAGCTATCATATAAATGTACTCACCAAGGCCAAGATGCTGAGAGCGTTTGCTGTTGCGACTCGGTGCAGACCACCCCTGAAGGTGGCACAGAGGATGGTTGCACCAAGAGGCACAAGCTACCAGTAGGACAGTCACTTGCTAGTAGATCAGCAGGTAGCTTGAGCAGAGCTGAAAGGTGATGTCCCGTGGGAAGGTCCAGAAGCAATGGTAGCAAGTCCATAAGGCAAAGGCAGAATCCAGAAGGCAGGCCAGGGGTCAAACACAGTCCAGATCAGTAGACAACAAGTACCAGGAATGCTGAGACAGAAGGGTAATCCAAAGACAAGCCAGGGGTCGAACACAGGAGATAGCAGGTAAGTTCAGATGCAGGCTGAGGGTCAAACACGTTCAGAAAGCGGGAATCCAAGGTCAAGCCAGAGGTCGAGTCAGGAGAAGATCAGCGAGGTCGATGAGGCAATCCAGGTCACAACGGGTAATACAGATCACAAGAGCAGACGTGGGAATCACAGGAAGCTGAAGATGAACCAGCAGTGTGTTTTGATGACCTCACTTCCTTTATAGGTCAGCGAGGGGTCACACCCTGTGTGTGTGTGCTCGTGCGCTTTAGCGCATTCCTATTGCGTACAGCTGTGCGCCAGAGCGCCTTACCCGTGCGCATCTTATGACAGAAGCCCTGACTCTGCATAAGTGAGAACCCTGTATTGTCTTAATTCCCCTTACTACAGTGGCAGCACATTGCACTGTCACAGCAGGTAAAAGATTATTCCATGCAGCAGGCATAAAACATGGTCAACAAACAAGCCAGGGTCAGTTCAGCTGGCATGCAGAGATGTGGTCAGTATTCAAGCAACAGGTCAGTCCAGGTGGCAGGCAGAAACATGATCGATTTACAGGTCAGGATCAGTTAAGGCGTCAGGCAGAGGCATGGTTAATATACAGACCAGGGTCAGCTCAGATAACAGGCAGAGGCATAAGGCAAAAGGGCAGTCCAGGCAGCAGGCAGAAACGTGGTTGAGAAAAGAGGCAAAGGGATGGTACATAAGACATCAAATACAGGTAAAATGCAGGTAGTCAGACATAGGAGAAACATCTTTACTATACCATTACTGATATCTTAGTGAGGTATAATAGCGACAGAAGCAGTCTCCTATGCAGAGGCTAGATTCTGAGGGACAATAGTAATAAGTGTCACGCCTTATTCCATCGTTGGTGACATTTTTTCTGGGGTCGTCAGCCTGTTTTGGTAGGAGGGATAATATCTTGGATGTGCCTCTCATGCAGCCTGCTGACTGCACCAGATATTAATGTTTTCAGGTGCTTGGCTTCCTAATAAGTAAGAGCTGTTACAAACTCCTCTTCATAGTGTAGGAAGGTACCAAGTCTTTTTGTGGACTTACAATAGATATTGTGTATGGCCAATTGATATATGGACACTTTTTTGTCTAATGGATGGATCTCCTGGTGGCTAGGTAAGGCTGCATTATTTGAAAATTATAATCTACACCTCCCATAAACTGATTGAAAGCATGTATGCAATCGCTTTCTTTGAATTGGGCCATGCTGTTTAGGATTTCCACTGAGGTATCTTTGTGGATGGAGGAAAGGACATACAATGGCTTCAAAAAGTATTCTTACCCCTTGAAATTTTCCACATTTTGTATGTTACAACCAAAAACGTAAATACATTGTATTGGGATTTTATGTGATAGACCAACACAAAGTGAAGTGGAAGGAAAATGATTGTGAAGTGGAAGGAAAATGATAAATGGTTTTCAATTTTTTTTACAAGTAAATATCTGAAAAGTGTGTAGTGCATTTATATTCAGCCCCCTTTACTCTTATACCCCTAACTAAAATCTAGTAGAACCAATTGCCTTCAGAAGTAACCTCATTTAAAATAGAGTCCACCTGTGTGTAATTTAATCTCAATATAAATACAGCTGTTCTGTGAAGCCCTCAGGGGTTTATTAGAGAACCTTAGTGAACAAACAGCCTCATGAAGGTCTAGGAACACACCTGACAGGTCAGGGATAAAGTTGTGGAGAAGTTTAAAGCAGGGTTAGGTTATAAAAAAAAACCCAAGCTTTGAACATCTCACAGAGCACTATTCAATCCATCATCCAAAAATGTAGAGTATGGCACAACTGCAAACCTACCAAGACATGGTTATCCACCTAAACTGACAGGCCGGGCAAGGAGAGCATTAATAATAGAAGCAGCCAAAAGGCCCATGGTAACTCTGGAGGAGCTCAGGTAGGAGAATCTGTCCACAGAACCACTATTACCCAAGTATTCCACAAATCTAGCCTTTATTGAAGAATAGCAAGAAGAAAGTAATTTTTGAAAGAAAGCCATTAGAAGTCCCATTTGCAGTGTGTAAGAAGCCATGTAGGGGATACAGCAAACATGTGAAAGAAGGTACTCTGGTCGGATGAGACCAAAATGAAAAACTTTCACCTAAAAGCAAAACGTTATGTGTGATAGAAAACTAACACTGCACATCACCTTGAACATACCATCCCCACCGTGAAACATGGTGATGACAGCATCATGTTGTAGGGGTGCTTTTCTTCAGCAAGGACAGGGAATGGTTTTGATCAAAGCATATTCATATGTTAGAATGGCCCAGTCAAAGTCCACATCTAAATCCAAATGAGAATCTGTGGCAAGTTTTGGAAAATTGCTGTTCACAGATGCTCCTCCTTTCAATCTGACAGAGCTTGAGCTATTTTGCAAAGAAGAATGGGCAAAAATGTCACTCTCTAGATGTGCAAAGCTGGTAGAGACATCCCCAAAAAGACTTGCAGCTGTAATTGCAGCGAAAGGTACTCCTACAAAGTATTGACTCAAGGGGGGCTGAACACAAATGCAAGCCACACTTTTCAAATATTTATTTGTAAAAAAAATTGAAAAGCACTTTACAATTATGTGCTACCTTGTGTTGGTCTATCATATAAAATTCCAATGAAATAAATTTACGTTTTTGGTTGTAACATGACAAAATGTGAATTTCAAGGGGTATGAATACTTTTTCAAGGCACTGTACTTTCCCTGCTTATCCTTTCATTTAAGGGACAAAATTTCTTCATTCTGCAAACTGGCTGTCTCCTCTCCTTTCAGCTTTGTGGCAGCCAGTCTTTATGAGAAGCCCTTGCAACTTGGTGGCACTTTATCACAATCTACAGTTTTCTGGAGATAAAGGTGGCAGAAAATGTAGAAGGCTGGTATAAAAATTGCCCACATAGACATGTTATTCCTGATAGGGATAGAATACAAGGTACCACCACACCATTATCCATCTGCTGCCCATATAATTTGGGCATCCAGGGCATCCCAGCTGGCTGGCTTTTTCTTTATAAACCCTAAAGTCATATATGTACTATGTGGCCCTCTCACAAACTTTGTGCAGCACTAACCCTCGAAGGAGCTGCTGGTTAGATTTGGGCTTACCGTTACCTTCTGTTTTCCTCGTTGCACGTCTAGGGGTGTCCCGTGGTAAATGGCCCAGTAACTTGAGAGACCGACAACAGATCCACTTGAATGGATTTTATTTTCAAACTTAGATAGTGAACAGTCTCTTAACCACTTGCCGACCGCCGCACGACGATATACGTCGGCAGAATGGCACGGGCAGGCATATTGGCGTATATATAAGTCCCTGCGTGCCCGCGGGTGGGGGGCCCGATCGGGCCCCCCCCCGGTGCCTGCGGCGGTCGGCATTCGTTCGGGAGAGATCAGGGATGAGGGGACGGCCATTCATTCATGGCCACCCCCTCGCGATCGCTCCCGACGAATGAAAATCCTCGGTGACATCACTTCCTCTCCTGTATTGTAAACACAGGCAGAGGAAGTGATGTAATCTCTCCTCGTGTCGGTCTTTTTCGTTCCGGCACGGAGGAGAGAGGATCGGTGAGTTGCACCTAACACTACACTAACAGTAGAACACGCCAGGCACACTTTTCACCCCCCCCCGATCACCCCCCAATCACCCCCCCAATCACCCCTGCCCCCCCAGTCACAGTGACACCAAGTGCATTTTTTATTATTTTTTTTTTTTTTTTTTGCATTGGTGTCATTTGTGACTGTAATAACTGTTAGGGCAGTTAGGGTTAGCCCCCTTTAGCTCTAGGGTGCCCCCCTAACCCCCCCAATAAAGGTTTAACCCCGTGATCACCCCCCGTCGCCAGTGTCACTAATAAGCGATTTTTTTCTGACCGCTGTATTAGTGTCACAGGTGACGCTAGTTAGGCAGGTAAGTATTTAGGTTCGCCGCAGCTTTTTATAGCGTCAGGGACCCCCATATACTACCGCATAGCCCCCTGATTGCCCCCCAGTTAACCCTTTCACCAGTGATCACCATATAACTGTTACAGGTGACGCTGGTTGGTTAGTTATTTTTTTTTTGTTTCAGGGCACCCGCCATTTATTACCTAATAAAGGTTTAACCCCCTGATCACCCGGCGGGTGATATAAGTTTGAGGGTCAGATAAGGCCTGCGTCGCCCCAGCGTCAGGTTAGTGCCAGTACCGCTAACACCCACGCGCAAAGCATACACCTCCCTTAGTAATATAGTATCTGATCAGATCTATATTAGCGTTGCCTTCATTTTAGGTTTCCCAAAACGCATTGTTAGCGGGATCAGCCCAGATACCCGCTAGCACCTGCGTTTAGCCCCTCCGCCCAGCCCAGCCCACCCAAGTGCAGTATCGATCGATCACTGTCACTTACAAAACACAACACACATAACTGCAGCGTTCGCAGAGTCAGGCTTGATCCCTGCGATCGCTAACAGTTTTTTTTGTAGCGTTTTGAAACAGTCGCTGACAGGCTAGGTGCTTTTTTACCTGTGAGTCTCACTAGTGTACCCCTAAATTTAGAGCCCAAAATGGCAAAGCGAAGGTACACTAGTGAAGAGGCCTACACGTTTCTGAGCATGACAGATAGTGAAGAGGACGTCACTCATCTGTCAGATTCAGGCTCAGAATACGATCCTGTAGAGGACAGCGGCTCCATGACAGATAGCTCTGACGACGGAGATGAGGCCGCTGCTAAGAACAGGTGTGCCCAATCCCGTATGTATTCTGTTGTTGAGGTGCAGGAACCGCAGGTCACTCGTATGGAGCAGAGACGTACTAGAGCCGCTCATCCTTCTGGTGAACTGGCAAGCACCAGCGGCCTAGTACACCCTGGACGTACATCCAGCACTGCAGTAACACGTGGTGACGTGGCGAGTCCCATAAGTGCAGTTCAAGCTGGCGAGGTGGCAAGCACAAGTAGTGTCCCGCTGCCACCAAGAAGAAGACAAAGACAGGCCCGTCGTACCCATAGTGCCCTTCCTGCAGAATTCGCCAATCCTATTTGGGTGCCCACATCTTCTGCAGAACCCGTACTTCCCCCATTCACTGGCCAACCTGGCATTAACGTGGAAACAGTTGATTTTAAGACACTTGACTTTTACTCACTGTTTTTCACCGAAGATCTCTATAGATCTATTGTGGACCAAACCAATTTGTACGCTGCTCAACACATCGCCACTATTCCCCAGTCCGCCCTTGCCAAACAATGGAAACCAGTTACGGTTTCCGAATTTAAAATCTTTCTGGGCCTCTCCCTCAACATGGGCATAACCAAAAAGAGTGAGTTGCGGTCATATTGGTCCACTGACCCAATTCACCATATGCGCGTGTTCTCTGCTTCCATGTCCAGGGCACGATACGAGATGATTTTGCGGTTCATGCACTTCAGCGACAATGAACTCTGTCGTCCTCGTGGAGACCCTGAATACGATCGGCTCTACAAAATTCGGCCCCTCATAAACCACTTCAACCAACGTTTTGCAGACATGTTTACTCCCCATCAAGTTGTCTGCGTTGATGAGTCCCTGATTAAGTTTTCTGGTCGCTTGTCATTCAAACAATACGTCCCCAACAAGCGTTCCAGATACGGGGTCAAGATGTATAAGCTCTGTGACAGGGCCACAGGCTATACACGTAGTTTCATGGTTTATGAGGGTAGAGATAGTCACGTAGAGCCGGAGAACTGCCCTGATTACATAGGAAGCGCTGGCAAGATAGTGTGGGACATGGTGTCACCCTTATTCGGAAAGGGGTACCACTTGTACGTGGACAATTATTACACAAGCGTGCCACTGTTTAGTCACTTGTTTGATCAGCAGATTGGAGCATGTGGCACCGTGCGACCTAATCGCCGGGGCTTTCCCCAGCGGCTTGTAGAGTCCCCTCTTAGGCTGGGGGAGAGAGCCTGCTTGCGCAGTAATAATTTGCTCGCTATGAAGTGGAGGGATAATAAGAATGTTTTCGTTCTTACCTCCCTTCATGCAGACACGACGGTCCAAATTCCTACGGCGACTGGTATTGTGGAGAAACCCCTCTGTGTCCACAAATATAACCTTAACATGGGAGGGGTGGACCTCAATGACCAGTTGTTGGCGCCGTATCTAGTTGCCCGTAAGGCCAGACGCTGGTACAAAAAAGTGTCTGTTTATTTATTCCAATTGGCTATACTGAATGCTTATGTACTACACAAAGCTTCAGGACGGACTGGATCCTTCCTCAAATTCCAGGAGGATATCGTCAGAGCCCTTCTGTATCCAGACGGTGCTCCACCTCACCTTCCCCTACCAGATGCAGTAAGCCGGCTGCATGAGAGGCGTTATCTTTATGTCCTCCCGAGTACCCCTACCCAACGAGCCCCCCAAAGAAAATGTCGTGTCTGCAGAAAGCGCGGATTTAGGCGTGACACCCGTTATTGTTGTCCCCGCTGTCCTGACAATCCTGGTCTTTGCATTGGTGAATGTTTTGAACGCTACCATGAACTAGTTGAGTATTAGCGTAGGGTACAGCATTGCACAGGCTAGGCACACGTTCACAGGGTCTCCCAAGATGCCATCGCATTTTGAGAGACCCAAACCGCTGGAACCGTTACAACAGAAGTGTTAAAGTTACATAAAAAAGTGTTTAAAAAAAAAAAAAAAAAAGTAAAAAAAACAAAAAAACAAAAAAAATATAAAATAAAAAAACCAAAAATAGTTGTCGTTTTATTGTTCTCTCTCTCTCTATTCTCTCTCTATTGTTCTGCTCCTTTGTACTGTATTCTATTCTGCAATGTTTTATTGTTAACCATTTTTTGTTTTCAGGTACGCCATTCTGCTGTAGCGTGGATTTATTTATCTTGACAGCAACAGCGTTTGCTCCCACCATACGTAAAGCCACGACTCCAGCGCTGTCGGAGGTGATTTCACCACCACAGTTAAAAAAAGAGCATATATGCCGAAGCATGGGGGCATAAGGGGTGGAGGAGCGATCTGCTCCTACCTTTTGCGGGAGGATGCCCCCATGCTTCGGCATATATATATTTTAGGCACAGATTGTGTTAAATGTGTTATTTTTTGCGATTTTTTTTGTATTTGCTTTGCAGGTATGGTACGTCTTACTGTTATACTGTAATGTTACTTTGTTTTATTGTTAACCATCATTTGCTTAGCAGGTACGCCATTCTGCTGCAGAGCGGATTTATTTATCTTGACAGCAACAGCGTTTGCTCCCATGATACATAAAGCCGCGACTCCAGCACTGTCGGGGGTGATTTCACCACCACAGTTAAAAAAGAGCATATATGCCGAAGCATGGGGGCATAAGGGGTGGAGGAGCGATCTGCTCCTACCTTTTGCGGGAGGATGCCCCCATGCTTCGGCATATATAAATGGTGCATGTATGCCCACCATTAGAAAGTGGGTGGATGAAGGGTGGTATCTAATGGTGGGCATACCCACCGATCAATATTTTTTTTTCGTTCAGCCCACAGGCTGCATGAAAAAAAAATTACAATATATGCCCAACCAGTTCCAGCAACATACTGGTATGTTGCGGGACTTTGAGTGCTTATACCAGAATGATGCCTGCAGGTTTAGGTATCATCTTGGTATCATTCTTTTCAGCCAGCGGTCGGCTTTTATGTAAAAGCAATCCTAGCGGCTAATTAGCCTCTAGACTACTTTTACAAGCAGTGGGAGGGAATGTCCCCCCCCCCCGCACCATCTTCCATGGTTTTCTCAGGCTCTCCTGTCCCAACAGGGAACCTGAGAATGCAGCCGGTGGTTCCGCCAGCTGACCATAGAGCTGATCAGAGACCAGAATGGCTCCAATCATCTCTATGGCCTAAGACACCGGAAGCTACAAACATTTCATGACTTAGATTTTGCGGGATGTAAACAGCGCCATTGGGAAATTGGGAAAGCATTTTATCACACCGATCTTGGTGTGGTCAGATGCTTTGAGGACAGAGGAGAGATCTAGGGTCTGATAGACCCTAATTTTAAAAAAAAAGAGTACCTGTCACTATCTATTGCAATCATAGGGGATATTTACATTCCCTGAGATAACAATAAAAATCATAAAAAAATATATATAAATGAAAGGAACAGTTTAAAAAAAAAATAAAAAAGCAAAATAAATAATAAAAAAAAAATTAATAAAAAAAAACACCCCTGTACCCCCCTGCTAAGGCGCAACGTGGAACGCAAGCGTTGGTCTGGTGGCATATGTAAACAGCAATTGCACCATGCATGTGAGGTATCACCACGAAGGTCAGATCGAGGGTACTAATTTTAGCAGTAGACCTCCTCCGTAAATCTAAAGTGGTCACCTGTAAAGGCATTTAAAGGCTTTTAAAAATGTACGTAGTTTGTCGCCGCTGCACGTTTCTGCGCAATTTTAAAGCATGTCATGTTTGGTATCCATGTACTCGGCCTAAGATCATATTTTTTATTTCATCAAACATTTGGGCAATATAGTGATTTTTAGTGCATTAAAATAAAAAAAAGTGTGTTTTTTCCATAAAAAATGCGTTTGAAAAATCGCTGCGCAAATACCGTGTGAAAAAAAAAAATGAAACACCCACCATTTTAATCGGTAGGGCTTTTGCTTTAAAAAAACACTTCATGTTTGGGGGTTCAAAGTAATTTTCTTGCAAAAAAAAATATTTTTTCATGTAAACAAAAAGTGTCAGAAAGGGCTTTTTCTTCAAGTGGTTAGAAGAGTGGGTGATGTGTGACATAAACTTCTAAATGTTGTGCATAAAATGCCAGGACAGTTCAAAACCCCCCCAAATGACCCCATTTTAGAAAGTAGACACCCCAAGCTATTTGCTGAGAGGCATGTCGAGTCCATGGAATATTTTATATTTTGACAAAAGTTGTGGAAAAAATACATTATTATTATTTTTTTTATTTTTTTTGCACAAAGTTGTCATTAAATGATATATTGCTCAAACATGCCATGGTTATATGTAAAATTACACCCCAAAATACATTCTGTTGCTTCTCCTGAGTACGGGGATACCACAAGTGTGAGACCTTTTGGGAGCCTAACCGCGTACGGTACCCCAAAATCCAAGCACCACCTTCAGGATTTCTAAGGGTGTAAATTTTAGATTTCATTCCTCACTGCCTATCACAGTTTCGGAGGCCATGGAATGCCCAGATAGCACAAAATCCCCCCAAGTGACCCCATTTTGGAAAGGAGACACCCCAAGCTATTTGCCGAGAGGTATGGTTAGTATTTTGCAGACCTTCATTTTTGTCACAAAGTTTTGAAAATTGAAAAAAAGAAAAAAAATATACATAATTTTTTTTTTCTTCATTTTCAAAAACAAATGAGAGCTGCAAAATACTCACCATGCCTCTCGGCAAATAGCTTGGGGTGTCTACTTTCCAAAATGGGGTCATTTTGGGGGGTTTTGTGCTATTTTGGCATTTTATGGCCTTCAAAACTGTGATAGGTAGTGAGGTGTAAAATCAAAAATTTACACCCTTAGAAATCCTGAAGGCGGTTCTTGGTTTTCGGGGCCCCGTACGCGACTAGGCTCCCAAAAAGTCCCACACATGTGGTATCCCCGTACTCAGGAGAAGCAGCAGAATTTATTTTGGGGTGTCATTTCACATATGCCCCTGGCATGTGTGAGCAATATATCATTTAGTGACAACTTTGTGAAAAAAAAATAAAAAAAAATAAAAGTTTGTAATTTTCCCGCAACTTGTGGCAAAATATAAAATATTCTATGGACTCAACATGCCTCTCAGCAAATAGCTTGGCGTGTCTACTTTCTAAAATGGGGTCATTTGTGGGGGTTTTGTGCCATCTTGGCATTTTATGGCCTTCAAAACTGTGATAGGTAGTGAGGCGTGAAATCAAAAATGTACGCCCTTAGAAAGCCTGAAGGCGGTTCTTGGCTTTCGGGGCCCCGTACGCAGCTAGGCTCCCAAAAAGTCCCACATATGTGGTATCCCCGTACTCAGGAGAAGCAGCAGAATTTATTTTGGGGTGTCATTTTACATATGCCCATGGCATGCGTGAGCAATATATCATTTAGTGACAACTTTGTGAAAAAAAAAAAAAAAAAGTTTGTAATTTTCCCGCAAGTTGCGGCAAAATATAAAATATTCCATGAACTCAACATGCCTCTCAGCAAATAGCTTGGGGTGTCTACTTTCTAAAATGGGGTCATTTGTGGGGGTTTTGTGCCATCTTGGCATTTTATGGCCTTCAAAACTGTAATAGGTAGTGAGGCGTGAAATCAAAAATTTACGCCCTTAGAAAGCCTGAAGGCGGTTCTTGGCTTTCGGGGCCCCGTACGCAGCTAGGCTCCCAAAAAGTCCCACATATGTGGTATCCCCGTACTCAGGAGAAGCAGCAGAATTTATTTTGGGGTGTCATTTCACATATGCCCATGGCATGCGTGAGCAATATATCATTTAGTGACAACTTTGTGGAAAAAAAAAATAAAAAATAAAAAGTTTGTAATTTTCCCGCAACTTGCGGCAAAATATAAAATATTCCATGGACTCAACATGCCTCTCAGCAAATAGCTTGGGGTGTCTACTTTCTAAAATGGGGTCATTTGGGGGGGTTTTGTGCCATCTTGGCATTTTATGGCCTTCAAAACTGCAATAGGTAGTGAGGCGTGAAATTAAAAATTTACGCCCTTAGAAAGCCTGAAGGCGGAGCTTGGTTTTCGGGGCCCCGTACGCGGCTAGGCTCCCAAAAAGTCCCACATATGTGGTATCCCCGTACTCAGGAGAAGCAGCAGAATTTATTTTGGGGTGTAATTTCACATATGCCCATAGCATGTGTGAGCAATATATCATTTAGTGACAACTTTGTGAAAAATTTATAAAGTTTGTAATTTTCCCGCAACTTGTGGCAAAATATAAAATATTCCATGGACTCAACATGCCTCTCAGCAAATAGCTTGGGGTGTCTACTTTCGAAAATGGGGTCATTTGTGGGGGTTTTGTGCCATCTTGGCATTTTATGGCCTTCAAAACTGTGATAGGTAGTGAGGAGTAAAATGACATATGTATGCCCTTAGAAATCCTGAAGGCGGTGCTTGGCTTTCGGGGCCCCGTACGCGGCTAGGCTTCCAAAAAGTCGACCACATGTGGTATCCCCGTACTCAGGAGAAGCAGCAGAATGTATTTTGGGGTACAATTCCACATATAACCATGGCATGTGTGAGCAATATATCATTTAGTGACAACTTTGTGTAAAAAAAAAAAAAAATTTTTTTTTTTGTCATTATTCAATCGCTTGCGGCAAAAAAATTAAATATTCAATGGGCTCAACATGCCTCTTATCAATTTCCTTAGGGTGTCTACTTTCCAAAATGGGGTCATTTGGGGGGGTTTTGTACTGCCCTGCCATTTTAGCACCTCAAGAAATGAGATAGGCAGTCATAAACTAAAAGCTGCGTAAATTCCAGAAAATGTACCTTAGTTTGTAGATGTGACAACTTTTGCGCAAACCAATAAATATACAATTATTGACTTTTTTTTTACCAAAGACATGTGGCTGAATGCATTTTGGCCTAAATGTATGACTAAAATTGAGTTTATTGGATTTTTCTAATAACAAAAAGTAGAAAATATCATTTTTTTTCAAAATTTGCGGTCTTTTTACGTTTATATCGCAAAAAATAAAAATCACAGAGTCAGTCAAATACCTTTAAAAGAAAGCTCTATTTGTGGGAAGAAAAGGACGCAAATTTCGTTTGGGTACAACATTGCATGACCGCGCAATTACCAGTTAAAGCAGCGCAGTGCCAAAGTGTAAAAAGACCTCTGGTCATTTACCAGCAAAATGGTCCGGTCTGAAAGTGGTTAAATTGCGATTCATGCTTAGCATGAATTTATCCACGGCGGCCATGGCCACCCCATATATATGCGTCCGGCTCCTTTCAGGACACCGGTTGCATGAACTACAGCGACGAGGGGTGTTTTTTTGAAGCACCTGATTAGAGCCATAGACTCCAATATGCTTCAAAATAGGGTGGACTTGGAGCACAGAGCATTGCACTCGGAGCCCACCCAGGTGTGTTTGAAAAGCAAATGAATATTTGCTTTTCTAACACTGAATCGCCTCTCTGCCAATCAGGAAGCGTGAGTCTTTCCCAATTGGCTGAAATGTCAGGCGATAATTACTGGACACCTAGGACGAAGAGGAGGGGGATGCATTGCGGAAAAGTGCCCTGATCCACCACAGGAGGAGGAAGAAAGCCTCCGGACATGGTGCCCACCCGGTTCCTACATGGCGTCTGATGTCCCAGCTGTCCTCCCGGGGGGGGGGGATATATAAATATATATAAATATAAATATATAAATATAACTATTTATATATACAGCGATATGGTATAGGAATGCTCTACCCTCTCCAGATCAATTTTTCCAAAACACAATTTTTCAAGCTCACATCTAACTGTGCATTAACCATTAACCTGTGCACCAGGAACAAAGTGCTTAATCCTTTTACTGGTTATCGGCTCCACTTTCTTGTCCCACATCAACTGTGTGGGACAAGAATTTTTTTATGTCACATGATATTTGCGCAGCCAATTATCAAATTTGTAGAGAAAAATAAATTGTATTGCACAGAAACTCAATATAATACCCATTTTTTTTTTTTTTATAAAACATAAAAGAGGATGTTGCATCAAGTAAATACATACCAAACATGTCAAGCGTATGTATGCATGCCTGTGAAATAGCTACAAACTATAGAACCTAAAATTATCCATTCTCATTCTGACAAGCAGTACGTTTTATTATATCTTTTCATGTGACAACACGGAAGAAATTACACTTTGCTACAATGTAAATGTAGCACCCTGGTGTTTAGGCAGGGTTGCTCCTAAATTTATTTGCCAGGTATGGCTACCTTGGCCTAATGTTAAGGATCAATTGATTTCACTCTAATGCCACATACACACAACTAGTTTTTCCGTCAGAATAAACTCTGACGGTCTTTCCGACGGAGTTCCGCTGAAACAGACTTGCCTACACACGATCACACCAAAGTCCGATCGTTTAGAAAGTGATGAAGTATGTTGGGACTAGAAAAAGGAAGTTCAATAGCCAGTAGCCAATAGCTACCCTTGCGTCGTTTTTGGTCAGTCGAAATAGCATACAGACGAACGGTTTTCCCGATAGGAATTGATTCCGTCGGAAAGATTTATTTCTAGGTCCGTCAGAATTTTTGAAAAAAAAAAAGTCAGATGAAGCCCACACACGATCGGAATATCCGATGAAATTATTCTGTCAGACTTTTTCTGCCAGAAAGTCTGACTGTGTGTACACGGCATAAGTCTGTAATTGCTGCACTTCTCTCTTTTGCCGCTAGGTGGCTGGGTACCTGGGGGCATTAGATACGAGAAAGGCAAAGCAAGGTCAAATTATGGGTATATGGAGTATCCCAGCCAATGAGCAGGGGTTTTCCTAAATCCCCTGGCCTGCTGGGAGAACCTATATATTTGGGTATAGTCAGGTAATCTATGTTCTGTGCCACCTGGATGGCTGTCTGTGGGGATGCGTGTTGTACTGCCCGGGCTGCTAAGCCAGAGATAGGGCCTATTTCGGGCACATCTGGCTGCTAGGCCGTCTGAGGGCCTATCCAGAAGCAAGAGAGCAGTGAATTGTTGGGACTGCAGCTTGCAGTCCAACCTGAAGTGACGGTTCTGCCGGCCAGAGAACCTGTTGTGGTTGGAGGTAGAGGGGAAGCTGTCACCAGTATGGGACCATCCGCCTTATTACCAGGGACCACAGTGAGTAACTGAAGCAAGTATTGGAGCACCATTCTCATCAACCAGGTGAAGAATTGGGAAACTTCAATGGGTATCAAGCCAGGGACCTAGCTGGCAGAGGTGACGCTTGCAGAGCAGCCTTTGTATGTCAAGCCAGGGCCTGAGCAGGCCAGTGGGGTGAAGCTTGAGAGGTATCTTGAGTGCCAAGCTAGGGACCCAGCAGAGAGGCGGGGGTGATGCTTCAGGAAGATACCACCTTGAAGATTGGAGGAGCTCAAAGGATTCAGTGAATCATCTAGTCTAGTGAGAGACTGGGAGCTCAGTGGGCTGAACAACTACAAGGAGTGATTGTAGTGAAAGCGAAGGAACTGTTACGTTTTGTGTTAGGAACTGTTAAAGACTGTTGCCATAGGAGACAGCATCCCTGCACGTGCAGATGTGGCCTCTTGCTGAATGCCTTTCCCTGCATGGTTGTCCTCCTGTTGAAGTCTCAGAGTCTGCCAATTGAACTTGCAACTACCCAAGGGTGTCCTGGCCCTAACCCTCTCTCCCCCAAACTCTCTTCTGCATTCAAGAAATGTCTGGCGACCCAATAACTTTAACTACTTTGCATCCCCCATGCCTCACAACCCACCATATACAGAAAGATGTCAGCTGTCTTTGGCCCTGGAAGTTCTCATTAGACTGAAGGAGGCCTGGGACCAGGGCCAGATTAAGAACATCATGGGCCTGGTGCTGAGGATTTTGGTGGGGCCTTTTATAAACAATAAGTAAAAATGCAAACTATTTTTTGTTATAACAAATTAAAGAGAGAGAGAGAAAGAGAGAGAGAAAGGGGGTGAAAGAGGTGTGAGGGGTAAGGGAGGGAGGATGAGAGAGAAAAGGGGGGTGGGAGAGAGAGGATGCACATGAGCATGTGTGGGAATGACAGAAACGCAGCCTGGTCAAGGCAAATGACGGAAGGCACAGAACCCAGAAGGATGCCCGGGTGAAGGTGGAAGTGCCCAGGCCCCGCCGGACTGATCACAGCACAGCACTGGAGGTCTCAGTCTGACAATTTATGTGTACCCTAATGTGCTATTATGCTGGGCATACTTGTACATTATGGCATAACCTACCCCAGGGCCTCTAAAAAGTAGTAATGTTAGAAAAGTTTACTACCGCTTTAATATCACAGGAGCCTCTCATGGGGCCCCTACTGACCCTGTGGCCCTTGGGCAGTGCCTAAGTACATGGTTGTCAACATTTCAAAAATATTTTCAGGGACGCTTTTTTTACAAGTGCTATATTTAGAGTAGCTGACATCCCCCCGTGTTCCTCTATACATCACAATAGTAATTACAAAATGAAATAAGCACTAATAATGGGGCAGAACAAATATGAGGACTGTGAGATTTCCTTTAGTTGAACTGACATAAGTGCCCATTCTAGAGCTGGTAACATTGAGGATATTCAGTATAATTTTAAAGAACAGTTTTTGTGGGTAAGAGGCATAGGGGAGGAGTATGGATGGTATAAAAGTGGGAAGTATGTGCAGGTGAGGGAGAGGAATGTGGTGGGCACTATGTACATGAGAGGAGTGCAGAGGGTATGGCAGAAGGCACTATGTCAGGGGTGTCCAAACTTTTTTCAAAGAGGGCCAGATTTGATGAAGTGAACATGCTCGAGGGCCGACCATTTTGTCTGACATTCTTTAAACCATTAAAATTCGATCTAAGTGTGTTCATCCGAGCACTAATACACGGCCCAACAAGAATTATCTTGCCTTTGTGCTGTGTGTGGTGAACAGATGAGCTCGGGTGTGTTATTTGGATATACTGTATTTAATCGGCTTATACCACGCACCTTAACTTTAAAAAGGAAGTCTCAGGAAAAAAATAAAAATAAAAAAATCTTACATTTTAAATAAAGACATGTAAAGCAAAATAAGGGTCAGTGCCCATCTGCAGCCCCCACCGTATTGCCATGAATGCAGCCCCCACCGTATTGCCATGAATGCAGCCCCCACCGTATTGCCATGAATGCAGCCCCCACCGTATTGCCATGAATGCAGCCCCCAGCGTATTGCCATGAATGCAGCCCCCAGCGTATTGCCATGAATGCAGCCTCCACCGTATTGCCATGAATGCAGCCCCCAGCGTATTGCCATGAATGCAGCCCCCAGCGTATTGCCATGAATGCAGCCCCCAGCGTATTGCCATGAATGCAGCCCCCAGCGTATTGCCATGAATGCAGCCCCCAGCGTATTGCCATGAATGCAGCCCCCAATGAATGCAGCCCCCACATTGCCAGGAATGCAGCCCCCACATTGCCAGGAATGCAGCCCCCACATTGCCAGGAATGCAGCCCCCATATTACCATGAATGCAGCACCCACATTGCCATGAATGCAGCCCCCACATTGCCATGAATGCAGTCCCCACATTGCCATGAATGCAGCCCCCATATTGCCATGAATGCAGCCCACACATTTTCATGAATGCAGCCCCCATATTGCCATGAATGCAGCCCCCATATTGCCACACATTGCCATGAATGCAGCCCCCATATTGCCATGAATGCAGCCCCCATATTGCCATGAATGCAGCCCACACATTTTCATGAATGCAGACTCACCATTACCATCAGTGCAGCCTGATTCATGTCCTCTGCAGCCTTGGAGGAGACAGGGAGGGGGGCGGGATGAGCGCCGACAGACATACAGGAGAAACTCCTGTTTCTATCGACGGCCTCTTTAATTGAAAGTCCCGCCTCCTGTGATGGACAAAACGGTTGTCCAATGGCAGCGCAGGACGGGACTTCCTTTTACACAGGACGCTGTCCTGTATCCAAGGCACTCGTCCCGCCCCCTCCATGGCAGCCAGCACATCTATCTTTTGTGGCCCCCGGCGATCGGGGATTCGTTGGGGGCCACAAAAGATATATATGGGAACATGACCAGACGGGCCGTCCGAAACCAGAATGCGGGCCGCGATTGGCCCGCGGGCCGGACTTTGGACATGCCTGCACTATGTACAGGAGAGGAGTGTGAAGGGTAAGACAGTGGGCAGTATGCACAGCAGAGGAGTGTATGACATTGGGCACTATGTATAAGAGAAGAGTGTGGAGGGTATGACAGTGGGCACTATGTACAGGAGAGAAGTGTGGAGAGTAGGACAGTAAGCAGTAATTACAGGAGAGGAGTGTGGAGGGAGGGTATGACGGTGGGCACTATGTATAGGAGAGGAGTATGGGGGGTATGACAGTGAGTAGTATGTACAGGAGAGGAGTGTGGAGGGTATAACAGTGGGCACTAGGTATAGGAGAGGAGTGTGGAGGGTATGACAGTGGGCACTATGTATAGGAGAGGAGTGTGGAGGGTATGACAGTGGGCACTATGTATAGGAGAGGAGTGTGGAAGGTATGACAGTGAGTAGTATGTACAGGAGAGAAGTGTGGAGGGTATGACAGTGGGCACTATGTATAGGAGAGGAGTAGGGAGGGTATGGTGGTGGGCACTATGTATAGGAGAGGAGTATGGAGGGTATGGCGGTGGGCACTATGTATCGGAGAGGAGTATGGAGGGTATGGCGGTGCGCACTATGTATAGGAGAGGAGTGTGGAGGGTATGACAGTGGACACTATGTACAGGAGAGAAGTGTATGACAGCGGGCACTATGTACAGGTGAGGAGTGTGTAGGATATGACAGCGGGCGTTATGTATAGGAGAGACGTGTGGAGGGTATGACAGTGAGCAGTATGTACAGGAGAGAAGTGTGGAGAGTATGACAGTGGGCACTATGTATAGGAGAGAAGTGTGGAGAGTATGACATTGGGCACTATGTATAGGAGAGAAGTGTGGAGAGTATGACAGTGGGCACTATGTATAGGGGAGAAGTGTGGAGAGTTTGACAGTGGGCACTATGTATAGGAGAGAAGTGTGGAGAGTATGACATTGGGCACTATGTATTGGAGAGAAGTGTGGAAGGTATGCCAGTGAGTAGTATGTACAGGAGAGGAGTGTGGAGGGTATGACAGTGGGCACTATGTACAGGAGAGAAGTGTGGAGAGTAGGACAGTAAGCAGTAATTACAGGAGAGGAGTGTGGAGGGAGGGTATGACGGTGGGCACTATGTATAGGAGAGGAGTATGGAGGGTATGACAGTGAGTAGTATGTACAGGAGAGGAGTGTGGAGGGTATGACAGTGGGCACTATGTATAGGAGAGGAGTATGGAGGGTATGGTGGTGGGCACTATGTATAGAAGAGGAGTATGGAGGGTATGGCGGTGGGCACTATGTATAGGAGAGGAGTGTGGAGGGTACGACAGTGGACACTATGTACAGGAGAGAAGTGTATGACAGCGGGCACTATGTACAGGTGAGGAGTGTGTAGGATATGACAGCGGGCGTTATGTATAGGAGAGAAGTGTGGAGGGTATGACAGTGAGCAGTATGTACAGGAGAGGAGTGTGGAGAATATGACAGTGGGCACTATGTATAGGAGAGGAGGCTGAAGTAATCTGGGAAGGAAAAATGTAAAGGTTTGTGGAAGGATGTTTAGGGACTGCGTGGTGGTTAAGCGGGCCATACATGGATTGAAATTACACCAATTAAGCAGAGACCAGCCATAGTCGATCTATGTATGGACTAGCTGGTTTTACACAAGTCAACCTATTAACCGACTTGAGTACAACCAGCCTGTCAGGTTTTCCCCAAAACAATCAGTGCTGCCAGCTATAGTTAGCAACACTAATCATTGTATTGACTGGCAGAACACAATAACACTGCGGAGTGATTGCCCCATTCACAGGTCAGCAGGTGAGAGGGTGTGTGGGGACAGGCTGGGGAGAGATACTAGTCAGTCCCTGGGTAGGCACTCGTTAGTATCAGAGCCAGATACACACAGGTTACATACGCCACCAGCGTTAGAGCGAGAGCAATAATTCTAGCACTAGACCTCCTGTGTAACTCTAAACATGTAACCTGTAAAAAAATGTAAAACATCACTTAGTACACAACAAAAAATTGTGCTAACTTTAGTGTTTTTTTTTATGAATGAAACAGTTTCTTTCCAACATAAAAAGTTGCAAAGACCACCATTTTATTCCATAGGGTCTCGGCTAAAACAATATATAATGCTTGAGGGTTCTGAGTAATTTTCTAGCATAAAAAAATGATGATTTTTACATGTAGGAGAGAAGTCTCAGAATGGGCCTGGGTGGCGAGGGGTTAATTATCATAAGTAATATACAAATAATTATAAGCTCTGTGAGGTCATCCTCTCTGTCTGCTGCAGAGTGTTCCAGCTGTATTTATACTGCCGCTCTGTATGTAGCTTCTGACAGGCTGTGCAAGGAGCCCCGTATCTCTGGAACCATAGATGATAGCAGCCTCATATTTTAACCAGTGCTGCAGTGGGTCTTTGTGACTCCTGATCGCTGAGCTACAATCCTCGAAGTCGATCTTTTTTTTTTTTTTTTTTTTTAGTATTTTTTTTTTTTTTTGGGCAAATGGGCCTATCTTGAGAAAGGGGCCTGGAGCTGCAGCTCCAATAGCCCCTATGTTAATCCGGCCCTGCCTGGGACCTTGCTACATAAAGTAGTGAGTGTACAGCTTGTATAACCATGTAAATTTGCTGTTCTTTCAAAATATATCAACACACATGTATTAATGTCTAAACCGCGGGCAACAAAAGTGAGTGCACACCTAAGTGAAAATATCCAAATTGGGACCAAAGTGTCAATATTTTGTGTGGCCACCATTATTTTCCAGCGCTGCTTTAACCCTCTTGGGCATGGAGCTCACCAGAGCTTTACAGGTTGCCACTGGAGTCCTCTTCCACTCCTCCATGATGACATCACAGAGCTGGTGGATGTTGGAGACCTTGCACTCCTCCAACTTCAGTTTGAGGATTCCCCACAAATGCTCAATAGGTTTCAGTCTGGAGACATGCTTGGCCAGTCCATCACCTTTACCCTCAGCTTCTTTAGCAAGGCAGTGGTTGTCTTGGAGGTGTGTTTGGGGTCCTTATGTTGGAATACTGCCCTGCGGCCCAGTCTCTGAAGGGAGGGGATCAGTTCAGTATGTCACAGTACATGTTGGCATTCACGGTTCCCTCAATCAATTGTAGCTCCCCAGTGCCGGCAGCACTCATGCAGCCCCAGAACATGACAATCTCACCACCATGCTTGACTGTAGGCACACTTGTCTTTGTACTCCTCACCTGGTTGCCTGCCACAGGCACTTGACACCATCGGAACCAAATAAGGCATCAGGCCACAGTAATCCATGTCCAGTAATGCATGTCCTTAGTCTGCTTATCTTCAGCAAACTGTTTGCGGGCTCTCTTGCACATCATCTTTAGAAGAGGCTTCCTTCTTGGAAGACAGCCATGCAGATCAATTTGATGCAGTGTGCGGCGTATGGTCTGACCACTGACAGGCTGACCCCCCCACCCCTTCAACCTCTGTAGCAATGCCAGCAGCACTCATACGTCTTTTTCCCAAAGACAACCTCTGGATATTATACCGAGCACGTGCACTCAAATTCGTTGGTTGACCATGGCAAGGCCTGTTCTGAATGGAACCTGTCCTGTTAAACCGCTGTATGGTCTTGGCCACTGTGCTGCAGCTCAGTTTTAGGGTCTTGGCAATCTTCTTATAGTCTAGGCCATCTTTATGTAGAGCAAAAATTCTTTATTTCAGATCCTTAGAGAGTTTTTCGAGGTGCCATGTTGAACTTCCAGTGACCAGTATGAGAAAGTGAGAGCGATAACACCAAATTAAACACACCTGCTCCCCATTCACACCTGAGATCTTGTAACACTAATGAGTCACATGTAAAAAACAAAAGGAGTAAAACTTGCGCTTGGTAAAGAAATAATTGATATGAGAAAAATCAATTAAGATAATAGCAGCTGAGCACAAAAAACCAGATACTAGGTCCAACTAACAGAAATGTGAAAAACAGTGCAGCGCTTAATGTGTAACACGTGACTAAATATAGTGAAACAATAAATCAGGAAAAAACTTTCAAAGATGATGTTTCCAAAAAGTAAAACATCAATAATAAACAATACACATGTGAATATTGTGCAATAAACAAAAAATGGGTTATTAAACCGAAAAAAGAGTAAAAAAAAACCCTTTTAGAAGGACAGAAAAATAATTATTTGAACTACAGCTTGGTGCTGTGAAGCACAAACTTGTGATTAAGTGAAAAAAACAAACAACAAAATTGAAAAACAAATCAAAACAAGTCCCATACTTTGGATAAATGAAGTGATTTACAAGGCCCCATACATGTGAAGATATAAGTTCATTAGATGGAACGTGAATGGAACTTTATGGTTGAACGTGAATGAAGCTTTAAAACTGGTCCCAGGTGTCACTGGTATAAGTGCTTGACCACGTAAATTCTTTCACTCTACAGTTTAAGTAAGTAGTAAAGGCTTACCAGAACCACCTTTAGTGGTTAATAATATAACTACCACAACGTTCTTCAAGAAAACCGACAGGAATAGCTATATTCCACTTGACTCCTGCCATCATAGGTCATGGCTCTCAGCGGTCCCCAAGGGCCAGTTTCTTCGCTTAAAACGCAATTGCACTTTTAATGATGATTTTCTTAAGGAGGCACTAATCTTAAAAGAGAGATTCCTAGCTAAAGGTTACAACAGTGAGTCCCTTGACTCCATCATAATGGAGGTCAACAGTAGGGAACGCCAAACATTGTTAGCTGAGAGACCACCCAGGATTGATAACATGGACAACTATGGAGTTTCTTTACTTACAACGTTTTCCAGCCAGCATTGGGCTGTGAAAAGAATTTTACGGAAACATTGGTCGGTCATCAAAAATGACCGAATCTTGGGCCCTGAACTTCCTGATAGACCAAATGTGATCTTTAGGGGTGCAACTAACTTGCGAAATATGATTGCTCCAAATGTCCCGGACCCCCCAACTAGACCCACTTTTTTTGGTGATTTGAAGGGCTTCTACCCCTGTGGGAAATGTAGAGCTTGTAGGCTAAACGCTCTACGAGGTAGGAGATTTACTGAGTTCACCTCGTCTAGCAATGGACTTACATACCCCATACGAACATTCATCACATGCACCACTAAGTGCGTTGTGTACTTACTTAGATGTCCATGTGGTTTGGAGTATGTGGGACGCACAGTACGCATGTTACATGTACGCCTGGGGGAACATATCACTAACATTTGTAAAGGATTTGACAAACATAACGTTAGTAAACATTACGACCTTAAACACAATCGGGACCCAAGAGGCACCACCTTTCTGGCCCTGGAAAAATATACTCCACATTGGCGCGGCAGTAACGCTAAGCGCACTATTTCCAGGGCAGAAACAAACTGGATCCACAAATTAGGGACACATATCCCTGGGGGGCTCAACGTCGAGTGGGACATTAATTGTTTTATTAACAACAGTTGATTTAATATTCCCTTTTTCCCCTTTTTTTGTACTGATTTTGTATTCAGTCTGGGTCTCATACACCATTTTCACTACTATTATTTGTACTTTTATAGCAATGTTTGCTAGGTAGTTCATATGATTTTTATGTAAACTTTATTTATGACAATAGAGTGATTGTAATGTTCTTCCTAAACCTGTTGGCTACGTCTCATCCATGTATTTCTTTAACTGGACTAAGGGTGATGGTGGGCAGCTAATGCTGTTTAGGCCCCCGCCTCAATATTATGGTTATTCTCCTCTCCTTTTTTTTTTTTATGGTAATTTATACGCATGTATTGCATATATATACATTTCGTATATTTTTTGAACCAAGTTACCCTTTTTGGGACATACACACAGTGAGACAGCCACCATTATTGTATTTGGCCATCTGTCAAATAAAGGTGATTTATCACAGAACCCATTGTTTGCTTTTTTTAGTGGTCATTTTCACTATTCCATTGTATATTTGAGTCCCACAATTTAGTTATGATGGTACTCAAACTTCATTTGAATTAACTGGTCGTTGACCGTTTTTTTCCCTTTTTCCTCTTTTCCATGTGTGGTAACCATTCCGAAGGGACTGGTCATTTGTGGGTTAATCCCATAAAGCACGGACGTTTTGGTCTGCACCTATGGCAGGGCTCCCTACCTCACCCATAGGCTATTTAAACCTTAAGCACGAGGGTGTGGGCGTACCCCTGATGACGTCAATCTGTGACGAAACGATCGTCGGGTAGATACGTCTACACCTCGTGCTAATTTTATCCGCTTTATTTTACATTTTTGCTAGCAATTTTTTTCGTTCAATTTTATACGACTCCATTGAGTCATTTGTATCTTTCAACGCCTATTTGGTTGGAAAATAAAGTACATATGTTTTAGACTTTATCACACGATTGGGCGCTTTTTTCCTTTCTCATCCATTTGGTGACACGCCAACATTTTTCGAACGGACCGGAACGGACGACGTTCAAGGAACACCCGAAGGTGTGGGTCATTCTTTACCTTCCTATCCGGAAAGGTGATTCGAGCCATCCATTCACACGAGGAGCGTCGGAGGAACGATCTTGTCCGATCCCAACACTTGGGGAGTTCGTATTTGCGCACACTAAAGGTGGTTCTGGTAAGCCTTTACTACTTACTTAAACTGTAGAGTGAAAGAATTTACGTGGTCAAGCACTTATACCAGTGACACCTGGGACCAGTTTTAAAGCTTCATTCACGTTCAACCATAAAGTTCCATTCACGTTCCATCTAATGAACTTATATCTTCACATGTATGGGGCCTTGTAAATCACTTCATTTATCCAAAGTATGGGACTTGTTTTGATTTGTTTTTCAATTTTGTTGTTTGTTTTTTTCACTTAATCACAAGTTTGTGCTTCACAGCACCAAGCTGTAGTTCAAATAATTATTTTTCTGTCCTTCTAAAAGGGTTTTTTTTGACTCTTTTTTCGGTTTAATAACCCATTTTTTGTTTATTGCACAATATTCACATGTGTATTGTTTATTATTGATGTTTTACTTTTTGGAAACATCATCTTTGAAAGTTTTTTCCTGATTTATTGTTTCACTATATTTAGTCACGTGTTACACATTAAGCGCTGCACTGTTTTTAACATTTCAATGAGTCACATGACACTAGGGAGGGAAAGTGGCTAATTGGGCCCAATTTGGACATTTTCTCTTAGGGGTGTACTCACTTTTGTTGCCGGCGGTTTAGACATTAATGGCTGTGTGTTGAGTTATTTTGAGGGGACAGCAAATTGACACTGTTATACAAGCTGATGCAGCAATTTAGAAAATGGATAAAAGGTTTAGCGCTGGGAAACACTTTTTGGAAGATAAAAGTGCATTTTATATACAACTATATAGATCAGACCAAAATGAGGGACAAATGAGGAGAAATGAGGGACATTGCTCCAAATCAGGGACAATTCCTCCAAATCAGGGACAGTAGGGAGCTGTGTGTGTGTGTGTGTGTGTGTGTGTGTGTGTATACATGTGTGTTTACATGCGCGTGTATGTATGCAAATTTATTTTAATCCTGACCCCCTATATGTGTACAATCAAAACTGATTTTTTTTTAGTGCTTGTTCATAGTATCAGCAAGAAAATTCCATCCCTCTGAAAAGCAATTTATGCTCAGATTACTTTTTCAGAGGTGGTAAAGGGGCAATATATTGTTTCCTCTCCACCTATTTGAACCCCCTAAATGCATCATCACTATGCTGCAACTGCATGCAATGCACACAGTTGCAGGGTGGTTGCAGTGCAGACCCATTCACCTAGGGGTGCCCTGACTGGAAAAAGATTGAGAAACACTGGCATAGAAAAACCGATCTCTCTGTTTTCCTCCTGCAGCCGCTGAATGCCTGCAGGAGGGAAAGGAGGAGAAGCGGGATAAAAATTGGGAGATCGGTTCCTTTATATGCAGCCACCCCCTCAGCTCCTCCTATGCAGCTTCTTTGTGCTGCCCCCTGTGTGCTCTCCAGCCCCTTGTGCTTATTCCTAACCTTTATTAAATTATTTTTAAAAACAATATTGTAAATAAAAAGAATGAAACAAATGGTTGAAAAATAAAATAAAAATAAAAAACGACTGACAGCAGTGGCAGAACTACCACACAAATGTTGCACTTGCGTTCCGCCACTGGGCTCAGAGGGAAGGGTCCTGTCTCATCCCTGTAAAGCATCATACACACTGCTGCTAGGTTTTTGTTTTGTTTTTTACTGAAAAAAACTGACAGCTCAGGTTGGAGCCGCTGTACTAACAATCAAATGTTAATACAGCAATTTCCCCACTTATGCTATTGTGTTCTGGCAGGGGGACTGAAGCCAACCATACGATTGGCTTCTGTCGGATCGGTTGGTGTACACACGTGCCGAATGGCAAATGTCAAATGCCAAATGTTTGTGTTTTACTTTTTGAATTTGGCGCCGTCCTCCGTCCCCGTGCGTCGCAACACTCGCAGGGAATGAAGCCCGTCGATGTAATATATCGAGAGGAGGACGGCTCGCTCGTACAGCGGGGGGACATCGCTGGATCCAGGGGACAAGGTAAGTAACCTCTTCCTGGATCCAGCGATGCGATCCCGAGTCTGGCTCGGGGTTACCGCTAATGGTACTAAATTTTCACCCCGAGCCAGACTCGGGAATACCACCAGGGGGGTTAAGGCTGGGTTCACACTGGAGAACACAGCGGCTCAAAGCAGGAGTCCGGTGCTTCTCCTTTCACCATTTCAGGTTCAATTTCAGCCCGAATTTGTGGCTGAATTCAGACCTGAAACAGAAACAGACCAAAAGACGCACAGGACTCCTGTGCAATTCACATAAAAGCCACTGCATCCAATTCCCAATAGTGTGAACCCAGCCTAAAGCGGTTGTACTAGCACATTATGTTAAACTTACCTTACAACGAACCCCTTCCACGCCGAGAAGTCAGCGCTGCCAGGGGCTCTCATCTTCACCCGTCTTGCGTGTGGGTTCCCCGACTCCGGCTCTGTGAATAGCCAAAGCCACGATGACGCCACTCCCAGGGGCAGACTGACCATTCAGCCACTCGGGCACTGCCCGAGGGCCCCGGGGCACTAGGGGGCCCCATCAGGGTTGCCAGCCTCAGTAAAACCAGGGACAGTATGTAAAAATCCAGAGATTATAGCTGCCCCACCTCTCCAGTACCTTCTCAGCCAATAGAAACATATCTGTGTATACTGTGTGTACATGTATGTGTAACCTGTGTGATTGTATACTGTGTCTGTGTATACTGTGTGGCCCCATAATCTCCTATTGCCCGGGGGCCCCATCGGTTGTTAATCCGCCCCTGGCCACTCCCGTGCATGCACAGCGCTCTGAAGGAAGGGCACGGGCTGCATGTACACTAAACGTCACTTAAACGGTACATATTTAGGAGATATTTACACTACCTATAGGCAGTGGCGGCCCATCCATTAGGGGCACAGGGGCGCCGCCCCCCAAGCATTGTGTTCAGCCCCTAATCTACATGCAGTGTGCCGAACACATGGATTCCAAAGGGTTTTTTTTTTTTAAAGCACGTGATTAGACCCAGAGACTCTAATTGGCTTTAAAAAAAGGTGGGCTTGGGGCGCAAGGGTGGGCTTGTGGCGCAGAGCAATGCACCCTGAGCCCACCCAGTTGTGTGACAATAGCAAATTAATATTCACTATTGTCTTCCTGATTCTCCTTTCCGGGCCAATCAGAAAGCGGGTCCTGAGACCCCATTTGGCCTGAGAGAAGAAGCGATCATATTGGCCGCCGAGGGAAGGAGGAGGGTAGCCACCGAGGACAAAGCCGCCTAGGAGGAAGTCGCCCCCATGGAAGAGGAGACGCAGGAAGTAGCCAAAGCTCCTAGATGGGGTAAGTGCGGGGCAGGTGGGGGGATGGATGAGCGAGGGATGGACCGATGGACGGACCGACGGATGGACTGACCGGGGGAGTGTGGTGACAGGTGTCTTGTTTGCTAACCCCCCAAAAATGTAGATCACCAGCTGCCACTGCTGTAGGTAAGCCTTATTATGGGCTTACCTATAGGTAAAAGCAACAGATGGAAGTTGCCTTCTTCTTTAAGAATATATACAAAAAGATTATATAAAACCAGAGTTTAGTATAACTGTAAAGACCAGCAATGGAGCAGATAAGAGAAGTTCATATCAGGAGTTACAAACACTTTAGTAAATACCTCTTGGTGATTTACTTAGTAATGACGTTTGCAAAGAACAATACATAGCTTCCAAAGGAACTTTACCAACAAGGAGCAGTTGCTATCTGGTGTAGGAATAGGTGTATTTTTAGCATTTTGTGGGGAGTTGGCTCCAGGTGATCGGTGCTGTGTGATGCACTGTGCACACTGACAGGCGGAGATACATCGGCTGATGACGCCAATCATCGTAGTGCTTACCGCGATCCTCTGCCTGCATCAGCCGCCCGGGTCCGCTATATAAGTGCGCCGCGCACACAGAGCCGGGAGTTGTCAGTAGGTACAGCCAGGAGGGGTGTATCTAGAGCCAAGCGCGATCCAGGAGACCTCCAGTGATGCTGAGCCCCTGCAACAAGCAGATCACAATGCAGACCAACAATGAGGAGAGAACGCAGGGCAAGTCCCAGCACTTCAACTTCAGGTGGCAACCACCTTATGGGCTCTTGTTGCTTCTCATCATTCTGACTTCATGGACCAGCATCTGCCAAGGTAAAGACACCCCTTATCCTGAGACCCCAAAACTCCCCCTTACTAATCACTGGGATATTCACTTGCACTGGGCAGACATCCAGTACTTACAGTATTTAATTCCCTGCACTCAGTACACTTTTTTTGGAAACTTTTTTTTATCTTAACTAGAATAAATGCAAGAGGGAGACCCAATGATCTAGTATGATTATCTTTAGCTATTTTTTCTGGTAAATCTTTGGATATATTTATTTTTGCATTTCTGGAGATGGATGCTGCATCAGGTGTCCTGTGGAACTACAGATCTCTGCATGTCTGCTCAGCATTTAGACTTATCCTGAATATATACTTTGAATACTATGGGGGTTATTTACTAAAGCAAATCCACTTTGCACTACAAGTACACTCGAAAGTGCACTTTGATGTGCATTCACTGTAGATCTGAGGGGGACATGCAAGGAAACTAAAAAGCAGCATTTTAGCTTGCATATGATTGGATGATAAAACCAGCAGAGCTTCCCCTTATTTCATATCTACCCCTCAGATTTACAGCGACTGCACTTCCAAGTGCACTTGCAGTGCAAAGTGGATTTGCATTTTGTAAATAACCCCCTATATACTTGAATACTGAATACTTTGATTCTTTGTAGTTGCAGAATTGTGAATTTCCAGATACAGGTTCAAAAGTCATTTCTTTGCCAAAGGTTTTAGTTTTTCAACCACTGAGGAGCTATAAAAGTTTATTTGAGATAGGGGTTCTCTATTTTTTTATGATCTAATGGGGCTTTTAACATGGCTGTAAACTCAAAAAAAACAACAACCTGCAAGACAAAGGCACAATGCGCTAGTATGGAACGCATACTAGCTCATTAAGAAATACTTACCTTAGATCAAAGCTGTTGCAACTGTCCCCATACACCACTGGGACCGCCAACATACCTCCTGGTTATTTCCGGGTTGACGGGCGCTGTGATTGGCTGGAGCGGCAATGACATCACTTTTACGCATGTGGGTGAGAGCCACCCGTCACAGCACAGCTCCTGAAGAAACGGCACTAGTGAGCCATTTCTTCAGTGCGATTGTCGCAATGACGTCGACACATGCGGATACAGTGATATTCTCCTAAATGGTGCAAGTTCAGGAGATATTCATGGTACCTACAGGTAATCTTTATTAAATCCTTACCTGCAGGTAAAAGTGGTAGTACAGGGTTTAAAAGCACTTTAATATAAGATAAGACAATCTAAGAATCTTTATTGATGTGTTAAAAAATAAACACAAGCTTTAGTCTTCAGTGGGTATTACTCCAGGGGAACCCCTAAAATAATTTTCAGGTCTTGGGGGACTCAAATGAATTGCATTGGAAGGCAATGGCAAAAATGCATCTTATGTTAGTGGTCAGTAGGAAGATTGTAATACTTACAGTAGTGGTCAGTATGTTCCCTTTTCAGACAGCTAAAAAGATCATTGGTGTCATGCCCCTGGCTTTGTCAAGCGCTGTTGGACCTTGAAACTATGTGGACACCTATCAGAAGATGGGGGTGTTAATCAGCTATTGTTCAAGGAAGCCCTAGCAACCTCTAGGATTCTTTGGAATTGGCTGGTCTTCAGCAACCTGTCAAATGTAACTGATTGTTTTCAAAGTGTAGTTTTGATGGGAGATTCTAACCTGGGAAGGGGCAGCAGGCTTGCTTTGCATAGGGCAGTGACGGTATGTGATATGCAGTAACTCAGAGCAACTAATGAAAGATACATTTTGATTGCTTGCTCTGGATTGCACCTTATTGCTATATGCCTTATTGAATACACCTGCAAGCTTGTGTTTGGCTTCTTGGGGAAAACCAACTTGGCACTTCTACTGGAATTGGATGGCTTCTAGAGCAGGGATAGGCAATCTTTTGAGCACAGTGTGCCTAAAAATGTTTTCAAAGTAATTGAGCGTGCCGATTTTATAACAAAAAAATGTAAATTTCACACTCTCTATCACAAAAAAGCTCATCTGCCCCACCACTGTACCCCCCTGCTCATCTGCAACACCACTGTACCCCCCTGCTCATCTGTCTCACCGTCTCACCACTGTACCCCCCTGCTCATCTGCCCCACCACTGTACCCCCCCCCCGCTCATCTGTCTCACCGTCTCACCACTGTAGCCCCCTGCTCATCTGCCCCACCACTGTATCCCCCTGCCCATCTGTCTCACCACTGTACCCCCCTGCTAATCTGCCCCACCACTGTAACCCCCTGCTCATCTGCCCCACCACTGTAACCCCCTGCTAATTTGCCCCACCACTGTACCCCCCTGCTCATCTGCCCCACCACTGTAACCCCCTGCTCATCTGCCCCACCACTGAAATCCCCTGATAATCTGCACCACCACTGAAACCCCCTGCTAATCTGCCCCACCACTGTGCCCATCTGCCCCACCACTGTAACTCCCTGCTAATCTGCCCCCCACTCATCTGACCCACCAATGTAACCCCCTGCTCATCTGCCCCACCAATGTAACCCCCTGCTCATCTACTCCACCACTGTACCCCCCTGCTCATCTGTCTCACCTCTGTACACCCCTGCTCTCCTGCCCCACCACTGTAACGCCCTCCTCATCTGTCCCACCAATACACTTCCTTTCACATCTGCCCCACTGCTTCACCCCCCCTGCTTTTCTGTCCCGCCACTGATCCCCCTTATCTTCCCCAACACTAAACCCCCCTGCTCATCTGCCCCAACACTAAACCCCCCTGCTCATCTGCCCCAGCACTGACTCCCCCCTGCTCATCTGCCCCAACATTGAACCCCCTGCTCATCTGGCCCAACACCGAACCCCCCTGCTCATCTGGCCCGACACTGAACCCCCCTACTCATCTGGCCAGACACTGAACCCCCCTGCTCATCTAGCCCAACACTGAACCTCCCTGCTTATCTGGCCCAACACTGAACCCCCATGCTCATCTGTCTCAACACTGAACCCCCTGCTCATCTGCCCCAACACTAAACCACCCTGCTCATCTGCCCCAGCACTGACTCCCCCCTGCTCATCTGCCCCAACATTGAACCCCCTGCTCATCTGGCCCAACACCGAACCCCCCTGCTCATCTGGCCCGACACTGAACCCCCATGCTCATCTGTCTCAACACTGAACCCCCTGCTTATCTGCCCCAACACTAAACCCCCCTGCTCATCTGCCCCAGCACTGACTCCCCCCTGCTTATCTGCCCCAACATTGAACCCCCTGCTCATCTGGCCCAACACCGAACCCCCCTGCTCATCTGGCCCGATACTGAACCCCCCTGCTCATCTAGCCCAACACTGAACCTCCCTGCTTATCTAACCCAACACTAAACCCCCATGCTCATCTGTCTCAACACTGAACCCCCTGCTCATCTGGCCCAACACTGAACCCCCTGCTCATCTGGCCCAGCACTGAACCCCCTGCTTTTCTGTCCCACTGCTGAACCCCTTTCTCATCTCTTCCATCACTGTAGCTCCCTGCACATCTGCCATGTCGCTGTACCCTCCTACTCATCTATCCTACCTCTGAACCCCTCCTGCTCATCTGCTCCACTGCTGTACCTTCTTCTCATCTATGATGTGCGTGATATGCAGAGTGGTGAAAGGAAGCAGAGATGAGACACATCTACCTCTCCTGCCACACTCATCCTGCTGATCCACCTCTCACATCCAGTCCACATGCTTGTATGTGATGTATTTGTTGTCACATGCAAGCATCTGGAATGGATGTGCAATGATGAGCTCAGGTCAGGGGCATTTTCAGAAAGCAGTGGGCCAGTGTGCAGGATCATAAGTTGGGCCCCCGCAGCTGAGAAAGTGTGTCTCTCTGCGCCACAGCAAAAGTTGGGTGTGTTTTTCATTGCGCTGAATACTGGCTTTGGCTTAAAGGGACACAGAGTGCAGGGGTTCAGTAGTAAGTGACGGAAAGGTTCAGGAATCATTTCAACAAAGTTCCCAGAAGCTCAACAGTAATTCCACAAACTGCCACAGTGAAATTGCTCCTTTCTGAGATTGGTAGTGGCAACCAAGCGAGTCATCTTCCTCCAGATGGTGGGCGGGGCTAGCAGAAGTGTGATTGGCTTTAGCAGTGACCAATGGCAGTCCTCCTCCTCCTGAGCATAAACAGGGACAACAACCCCCCCCCTCCCCCAGCAGAACTGCACCCAATCTCTTCTCTTCCCCATCACAAAAGCTGACGATCACAGCTACAACAAGGTTAGAGAACCACACAATGTTTCCCATCTTTTACAATGTGTGGGGGCACAGTGCCTCCCCCTCAGTGTAGGTGCAGTGTGAGGGAACTCTGAAATTGGAATGCATTAGGGTCTCACTGACACTTCCCTGCACTGCTCTGCAGATGGGGGAGGGAGTTGAGTGCCAGCAAAAGAGGCTTTGTGTGCCGCTTGCCTACTGCCTAGTTCTTGAGAGATATTATATAATTTTGCATCCCTCAAAGTTCTAGGTCTGTCTTCGTAGGTTTCCCTCCAGCATTCTACTGCTTTCTTTTAGTGAGCTGTTTACCTTCAATAAAGATACCTGCTTTTTTTTTCCATTTTGGATAGAATGAGGAAGGGTCAGACCAGCCTTTCCTCACCAGGGTTCTGTTGCTCCAGAGACTGGTGTGGATTCCTTAAGCCATGAGCAATTTCTGGCCCTTAGATAAGTAACCACTTATAGCAATGATCTTTTTTTCATTTTTTTTAACAGATAACCAATGATCTTTTTGGCTATATAAAATGAGAAATTGTTCTCACTGACCCTCATCCCAGTAATCAGTGAACTGTAAATGTTGTAAATTATTGGCAGTTGTTGCTTGAAACCAGAAAGTTATTTCATGGGTTCCTTTATGTCAAAAATGTTCAAAAAGGCTGGGTTAGATCCTGAGTCAAGTTTATTTTGATGTGTTGCCATTGAGGACATTGGCCCCTTTATTTGTACTGGTGATGACAAGAGTTTTAACCATTCCCTACTTTACCCAAAATGAAAAAAAAAGTTTTGTTGATAGATACACCTTAGGTGGTTTCTAATAATTAGGAACATTTTTACATTAGAATATCAAAAGGTTATAGTGTTTTTAATGTCTGGCGATAATTATAGTTCATACCAGGTTTTTAACTGTCCGGGAAGCTATGGGCAGTATATAAATGCAGAATGATTGAGGTTTTTTGAAAAGTTAAATTTCTATAAAAAATATTATCTTTTCTAGTATTCGAGGACCAGCTATTTTATTTTTTTATAACATGAAAACATGGCACACAACTGAATATATATTGGGTGTTGCCTCCAAAACAAGACAGAGTGCTTTCTACAGAGTAATGCCAACCTAGCATTAGTCCTGTTGTTCACCATAGGAACGTGTTAAAGGGGACCTTTCACACCTTTTTATTAAAGGGCAACGTAGCATCTACTTTTCTACACTAATAAACAGTTAACCTTTGCTAAATTTAATAATATTTTTTAAAGCTAAATTCACTTACATTAACGCTTCTTCCGCTTTTTCCCAAGTGACATAGCCACTGCCTCCCAGCTGCCTCCTCAGAAGCCTGTGGCACTAGGTCAGTGATGGCGAACCTTGGCACCCCAGATGTTTTGGAACTACATTTCCCATGATGCTCATGCTCTCTACAGTGATGTTGAGCATCATGGGAAATGTAGTTCCAAAACATCTGGAGTGCCAAGGTTTGCCATCACTGCACTAGGTAGTTCTCGAAGCTGATAAGCGGGATCTCACCAAATCTCAGAAAAAATCCTAATTTATTTCTTTCCTGCACAGATGATGTTGCTTTGCATTGGCTAAACAGTCACAAGCCTCAGCAGATCAAGCACAGGTGTCATTTTTGGGTCAGCCCAGTAGGAGCTTGTCACCAATGACAAGAATTTAAGATGGCAGAGCACTCTAATAGAATGCAGGGTGGACAGAGCTATGGGATCTTGAATAATACAACAGTGGGAAACAAGTAACTATGACTATGTTGCTATATTTCTGCAAGAAAACATTACCATTACACTCTTGGAGGGGGGTAAAAACAGTTTGTAAGAAGGGGTTAGGTCAGTAGTGGCTTCTGCTATGGTGTCCTGTTCCTTGTGGATGTGGTCCTCTCCCCTTGCAGGTGAGGAGTTCATATGCGGTAGAGGATACCAACAGACTTTCAAAACAAGGGTGTGAGTGTCTATGGGACTTTTTCCTTCCCATTTGGGGGCACCCCCATAATAGGGACACGTTTCCATAATATGGACTGATCTAAATTGTGGAACGCTGATTAGGCCCGAGCATTACCAGATTACTGTGCAATATAGAACTAGAATGGAGGGAACACAGTTGGCTTGGGACAGGAGCAGTGGTAGCTAGTTGATGGAGAGCTCTGATGAAGATATTGTCTATAGAACCAAGACACATCTCTCTTGGGCAGCTGGGCCACTGTAACCAGTCCTCAACTTTAGCTCAGGACCCGGCATAGGGTCCCATCTGAAACCACAATATAGGCCGGCCTCGCAAGTGTCCATAATGATTAATGGCTCCTGTCCTAATAAGTCTCCTGTTATTGCTGTTCCATGGATCCCGTGCATGTGATGGAGAGCTGGGAGGGCTCTAGTTCTGTGCATTTCAGAAGGAGAAGTGTAGATCAATGGAGTCAGATCACAGCTCAGCAGCCTGGTTGAGATAATATAATCACATAAATGATCGTAGGAGTCCCATCCTCCAAGTAAGGCCCCCAACACATGCCTTGGCCATGATGGCCTCCAGTCGCTAGGGTGCTCTTACATGTACAAGTACTTTTTTTGAAAGACAGCACACCACAATGGTGTTGTACCATGCTCGTGGTGCACTAAAACACATGTGCATTGGCAAGATTCATTCGGGGATCATTAAGAACTGATAGCATCTCACCACAACAAGTGCATTTTCACAGATTGCAGTAACATGCATACTATCACGTGTGTTCTCGCATTGTAAAGGTGTGAACAGAGCTATCATTGCAGAACATTTTGTATTTTTTTGGGGGGATGTTTCTTTAAAACATTTCAGGAGATTGTTTTTTTTTTTTTTTTTTTTTGACAACTTTCACTGATGAGGTTTTAAAATTTGACTGAACCTCTTGGATTTATTTTTTTGCTTGCTGTAGCTTATACATTGTTTTAACAATCAAATAATGAACCATTTACTTCTTTCTGTTTTCTTTTCATTTAGCTTCCTTTTTGCTAGTATATTTGAATTTCTGCCAATGTTGTTGTTCTCTATAGTTAGGTAAACAGCCTACTGTAAGGTTTACAGCGCCTCCAGATACATACTAATTTCATTGTCATACTGTCTTGTTGTGTGGATTCCTCTTGGCTGCTTTGCGTCCTGTATATCTGTCAGTGGCTTTCCTGACTTTGCCCAACCCGTTGACCTCGCAATAGACACATGGAGAATTCCTCTTTCCTGTCTGTTCTCATAATTTGGTTTTCTCCAAATACTGCTCATTAAAATACTATACATTACAGAAAGTAGGAACTGACAGCCCAGTAAATGAGATTATTAGGGGCATTGTGTGTATGTACCTAGTTGTGTGGGTAGAAACTAATATTGCTAGGCATTTTAGAGCTTGTGCGTATTCTGGGTCACATTATTTTGGGGAGATATTTTTAATTTTAACGTTAAGCATCTAGAAGGAATATCACTGTTTCTCTACTAGAAAGGCTTTGCAATGATTACTGTATTACCTAATAGGACTTAAATGATATTCATATATACAAAACAACAACAGCAAAGTCTGTAGGCACCAGCCCACAAATGGAATTACTCATATCTGCTTTTCATAAATGGCAAGTCTAATGAAAGTTATATCTTTGTATTGCGCAACCCTATAAGAACCGCTGGTAGTTTGGACTTATTTCCTCCCCTCAACACGCACACAGCAAGGCCCACAGTATTTTAAGCAGTCTTTCTCTGGCTCAGGAATCAGTCTAGGGGTTTCTTATTTTTACATTTTTTATTGAGTCATAATGAACTTGGATGGAGATAGGGAGCATGGGATACCCGGAACTGCAGGACTGCTAACTACTTGCTGTGGTTCCACTTGTCCAACTCCTGACAAAAGATTTATACACCTTCAGCTGCACCTGCACAGCACCTGACAGTATTGCACCCCTGATTGGATGTACTGACATGATTCTAGCTGCACGTCTCCCAGAGAATCCGTCACAACCAGGGGTCAGGCTTGAAAACTAGTTGCTATAGCAGTAGCAGAACTACCACCAATTTGCAGGATAGATACACAGGCAGTCACCCTGGTGAATGAGGCAGGCTCACCTGAGGTGTGGAGTCTAAGTACTCCAGGAAGTTCATGGGAGGAACAAAGACTTCAGCTTTCAAGACAGGATCATTCAAGGTGTGGTCCAGGCAACTGTCCATCATTTCAGATAGCTCAACAAGAAGAGACATTCATGACAACAAGCTATGCAGTGGAATAACGTCCTTACAGGATGTCTCCAATTTACAAGCCAACCTCAATGCTCTGTCTAATTGGGCGACTATGTGGCAGATGAGGTTTAACCACTAGAGATCCGCGCTATAGCCGAATGGCGGCTACAGCGCGGACCTGCTTTGCCGGGACAACGTCTATTGACGTCGTCCCGTGCACGAGCGGCCTGTGCGGCCCCGGAGGGGTGCACACGGCGCGCTCTGTGATCAACGAGTCAGTGATACTCGCCTGATCACGGATCGAAGCAAGGGGTCGATCCCGACCCCTTACCATGTGATCAGCTATCAGCCAATGACAGCTGATCATGTGATCACAACAGAGCTGGTAATCGGCTATTTTGCTCCTCGTGCTGTCACGCGAGGAGAAAAAAAAATCCGATCACCGGCGGCCGTGAGAGGGACTTCAGTCCCGATCACGGCCAAGTCATCAGTGCCCACCTGCCCCCTGCCAGTGCAACATATATATAGTAAAAGTGCCACCCATCAGTACCACCCCTTAGTGCCCATAGTGCAGGGCTCGACAAACCCCGGGCGCCTGGTCGCATTTGCGCCTAGAATTCGTGTCCTGGCGACTGGGGCAACGCTGCTGGGGTATCCCGTCTCCATTTGGACCCCGAACTCCGCCGCGCAATTGCATCGGGCCGCGCCGGCCAGTAATTGAGGCCGCGGCTTTGCGGCCTTCTAAAATCTTTCGGTAGTCTGGCGCCATCTTGTGGTGGATGTAGAAATTACACCCTATTCCAATAATGCTAATTCCTAATGGAGTGAAGCTCCCCTGCCTGTTTTTCACTGCCCGCCCATTTCCTTCCCAAAGTGAAGAGAAGGAAGTGATTGCGGGCGTCATCTGGCGCCTTTTGCCCAACGGTGAGTGTGGTGGCTGGTAAATGGCTTCTCATTATATTATATATATATTATTAATTTATTTAATTATATATATATATATATATATATATATATATATATATATATATATATATATATATATAATTTTTTATTTTTTTTTGTAAAAAGTAAAAAAAAAAAAAATATTTAAATTAAGGAAAAAAAAAGGGGGGGGGGGGCTGCGGCGCCATCTTCCCCTCACTCGTCTCCATGTCAGGCCAGGGACAGGTCCGGATCGCCGTTACCGACCTGGCTCCTAACTTTTTAAGCTGGCTCCTAGATTCCAAGCAAATTTGTCAAGCCCTGCCATAGTGCCACCCATTAGTGCCCATAGTGCCACCCATCAGTGCCCATAGTGCCACCCATCAGTGCCCATAGTGCCACCTAACAGTGCCCACAGTGCCACCTATCAGTGCCCACAATCTGCCTCAACAACAGTGCTGCACCTCATATGCCACATATCTGTGCCCATCAGTGTCATCTACCAGTGCCCATCAGTGCCCAGCAGTGCCGCCCATCAGTGCCCAGCAGTGCCACCTATCAGAGCCACCTATCAGTGCCACCTATCAGTGCCCATCAGTCCCATCTATCAGTGGTACCTATCTGTGCCCATCCGTGCCACCCATTCGTGCCATCTTATCCGTGCCCATCTTTGCCCATCAGTGTCGCCTTATCTGTGCCCATCAGTGCTGCCTTATCTGTGCCTATCAGTACCGCCTTATCTGTGCCTATCGGTGCCACCTTAACCATGCCTATCAGTGCCCACCAGTGCAGCCTATCAGTGCCCACCAGTGCAGCCTATCAGTGTCCACCAGTGCCGCCTCATCAGCGCATTTCAATGAAGGAGAAAAATGACCTGTTTGCAAAATTTTATAACAAACTATTAAACATGATTTTTGTATTTTTTCTTATTTTGCATCTTTTTTTATTTGTTTAGCAAAAAATCAAACTCCCAGCTGTAATTAAATACCACCAAAAGAAAGCTCTATTTGTGGGAAAAAAATGATAAAAATTTAATTTGGCTACAGTGTTGTATGACCGTGCAATTGTCATTCAAAGTGCATCAGCGCTGAAAGCTAAAAATTGGTCTGGGCAGAAGGGGGGTTTACGTGCCCAGTAAGCAAGTGGTTAATGTTGAGAAATGTAAAGTTATGCACTTGGGGGCTAAGAATATGCATGCATCACACATACTAGGGGGAGTACAACTGGGGGGATCCATAGTAGAGAAGGATCTGGGGGTTTTGGTAGATCATAAGCTCAATAATAGCATGCAATGCCAAGCTGCGGTTTCCAAAGCGATGCAAAGTCCTTTCTTGTATTAAGAGAGGTATGGACTCCAGAGAGAGAGAGATATAATTTTGCCCCTGTACAAATCATTAGTAAGGCCTCATCTGGAATATGCAGTTCAGTTTTGGGCACCAGTTCTTAAAAAGGATATTGGGGAGGAACTGGAGAAAGTGCAGAGAAAGGCAACCAAACTGATAAGAGGCATGGAAGAGCTCAGCTATGAGGAAAGATTAGAGGAACTGAATTTATTCTCTCTTGATAAGAGGAGATTAAGGGGGGGATATGATCAACATGTACAAATATAGAAGGGGTCCATATAGTGAACTTGGTGTTGAGTTGTTCACTTTACAGTCAACAAAGAGGACAAGGGGGCATTCTTTACGTCTAGAGGAAAAGAGATTTCATCTCCAAATACGGAAAGGTTTCTTCACAGTAAGAGCTGTGAAAATGTGGAATAGACTCTCTGCAGAGGTAGTTCTGGCCAGCTCAGTAGATTGATTTAAGAAAGGCCTGGATTATTTCCTAAGTGTACATAATATAACTGGGTACTAACATTTATAGGTAAAGTTGATCCGGGGAAAATCCGGGGGATCAGGAAGGAATTTTTTCCCCTGCTTTAGCAAATTGAATCATGCTCTGCTGGGGGTTTTCGCCTTCCTCTGGATCAACTGTGGGTATAGAATTGGGTATATGGGATTGTATGGTATTATTTATTTTTTTTGTGGTTGAACTGGATGGACTTTTGTCTTTTTTCAACCTGACTAACTATGTAACTATGTTCTGGGTTCAAATCCAGGCTTTGTATTCACTAACCGGCTGATATCCATCAGGCTCTTTCCCTTTTGAAGGAGGTGAAGACTCACTCAGCCTCTGGACAACTCGGGCTCCCTCCTACAGCTTCTTTCCTAGCTTTCCTCCAGTGAGCTTTCACCCAATTCCTAAGCTGAGCTGGGACCCAGGCATCTTCAGACTGGCTTCTCCCAGGAGGGCGAGACCCTGGAATGGTGCCTTACACCAGCATGCTGAAATCCCTCTTGTGCTGCTCAGACTATTTATGGGCTCTTCTACCCACCTTCTGGGCAACACTAGGGAATGGCTAAAGTTACATAAATAATCAGACTGCAGTCTCTTCTCTCCCTCCCACTATGTTCTATAAATCGCCAGTAGAGCAGCAGCCGGTGAAAACCTGAGCTGCCCTAACCAATCATCTCCTGCTCTACTGATGACAGTGGAGCCAAATTAAATTTACCTACCAATTCTTCTTTGCCATTAAGGTCATACCAGGTATACCCTTTAAACTTTGAGTTCGTAAACAAAGCAGAAAGTTTAGTAACCCCACTTTGGTCGAGAAATAAAAATTCCCCTTTGGGTGATCCATGTGCATTACACGGATTTTAACAAACTTTGTTGCAGATTCCTGCCTTTTGTTATTGTGAAGAAATCCCTCTGTGTTTGTCTGTGTCCATGTGAGAAAGTGAATAATTATCATAATTTCAGAATTATCAATCATCTGCTGCAGCTGCAGACCTCTAATGAGGAAAGCTGCTGGGTCTGCATCCCTTTAGATGCAATTTGCTATTAGGAGTATCTCACCAAAAATAAAAAATGTTGTTGCAGGGGATGCTTGAAATCTGACTTGTAGCTTAGGGCGCACTTCTGGGAAAATCAGCGAGCCAATCACACAAGCAGGAAATTATGTTTCTGGGGGGGCATTCTGTACACATTCTGTGTACAGAACACCAGGTAGCCATATTGCATTGCCTTTTACAGAAAATTACAGAGCTGCAGATTGAAAAGGAAAAGTCATTTTTAATATCATTCAATTCATGAAATTGAAATTGAGCTGGGCACATACATCTGCAGTGTTTTCTTATCTCTCTCCAAAGCACTATATCCCATAGCTGTCTCTTGCTCCGCAGCTCTGTTATCAGCCTGATAACTTCTCACACGTTCTCGGAGACAGGAGATAGAAGTGTGTGTCGGGGGGGAGGTTGCAATAAATAGATTAGCAGTCAGTTTGCTGTCTCAGAGCAGACCTCTGCACAGTCCTTTCTTCCTTTGCCAATGAGGAGAGGGGGTTGTGCCTTTTCTCCAATCAGCTGTCTTGGCTGTATGCCGATAATCCACTACCAGTGCTAACCAGGAAAAGAAAAACTTTAACTGGAAGAACACTTTAAAGGATGTATACAGATGAAGACAGCAGATATATAAGTAAAACTTATATAGGGAGATTTGTTTCATCTCTGGGTACCGTCTGAGGCTGTTTACTTCACTGGGTATATGTGAGGGTTTAAATCCACTTTAAGGCCCCTTTCACATGATCGGCCCGCTCGGATCTGATGTCCATTTTTCAGGCCGATACGAGCGGGCCACCAGTTGATTTCTATGACCAGGCTGATGTCAGCGGATATGCGCGTTACGTTCACCATCCATCCAGCAGATGGGATACAATAAAAACAGATAGGCTATCCTTTTTTATCCGATCTCCCCATGGAGAACAGCAAGGCTCTGACAGGTCCGTCTCTGCACAGTGAGTGGAGACGGACCTGTCATCTGTCTGCTCAGAGGGGATCAACAGATCGATTCCCCGCTGAGCTAGGGAAGTCCGTCCCAAATGGCTCAGTCCAACATTTCAGAACAAAGGAGATAGGGGGTTATTTACTAAATGAAAATCCACTTTGCCCTCACTCAAAGTGCACTTGGAAGTAAAGTCGCTGTAGACCTGAGGGGGACATGCAAGGAAAATAAAAAACAGCATTTTAGCTTGCACATGATTGGATGATAAAATCAGCAGAGCTTCCCCTCTTTTCAGATCTTCCCCTCAGATTTAGAGCAACTGCATTTCCAAGTGCACTTTCAGGTGCACTTGCAATGCAAGTGGATTTGCCTTTCGTAAATAACCCCCATAGACTCTGTTTTCAGGAGCGCATCCTGTATACAATGGAAATTTGTGCACAACGGATCTGCTCCGTGTGAATGGGGCCTTAAAGTTCATCTCCAGGAATCATGTAACCTCTGTAAACTATCAAAACAAATAACACGTTGGCTTCTCTCTCCATGCTAAAGTTGCAATTTAAAATTTGACTGAATTATACCTTAAGGGCCCATTTACACTTTTGTGGTGCATTAAAACACATTGGGGGTTATTTACGAAAGCCAAATCCACTTTGCACTGGGCACTTAAAATTGCACTGAGAGTGGACTTGGAAGTGCAGTCGCTGTAGATCCGAGGGAGACATGCAAGGAAAATAAAAACAGCATTTTATGTTGCACATGATTGGATGATAAAATCAGCAGAGCTTCCCCTCATTTCAGATCTACCTCTCAGATTTACAGCGACTGCACTTTCAAATGCACTTTCAGTGCAATTTCAAGTGCACTTTGCACTTCTAGTGCAAAGTGGATTGGACTTTTTCGTAAATAACCCCCATTATGTTGCATGGTAACGTGCATTGCAATAATGCATCCCTTTGAAATGAGTGGACTACCAAAGAACACTGAGATCCTGAAAATTAGACATGGCCTTTTTTGTAAGACAACACATCCCAATGCACTAAGGTGCCCTGATGCATTAGAGCCGGTTCACACTGGGACGACTTGTCAGACGACTTAGCCGCCTGACAAGTCGCGTCCTGTTCTGTACAAATTAACCATTCTAATCGAAGCAACTCAAGTCGATCCAACTTAGAAAAAGGTTCCTGTATGACTTTGGGGGCGACTTGCATTGACTTCTATAGAGAAGTTGTTTTGCAAGTCGCCGCTGCTGTCGTGTCCAGGTCGCCTGAGGCAGTCGCGCTGCAAGTCGTGCTGCCTCAGTGTGAACCGCCACTCAGGATACCATTTAAACATCATGTTTTGATACCATTCAAAACATGGACCTTCATTGTTGCTCATTACCACAACACAGACATGTAAATTGGACTGTGAACACTAATTTTTGTTTTATTTGCCACAGTAAACAATACTTAATAAAGAAGCAAATTACACAACTAAAGCTGGCTATTCAGTAGATGGATCGAAATTTAGCCGGTTCAGTGCGAACTGGCCGAATTTCAACCCATCTATGACCTCTCCTGTTAAAAAGATTGGCTTATCAAATCAAATTTCCATTTGATCAGCACTTACAACCAAGCAGCTGTAGTGCTGGTCAGCGGGGAGGATTTCTGCATCCCCATTGAATGTGTGGATGGGGAATTGGGTCCATTTTTTTTTTTTGTTCAACCTGCTGGCTGAAAGAACAAAAGTGAGGCATGTATGGCCAGCCTAATGGGAAAATAAATACAGTAATTATTTCAGGATAATATTAATAGTTACAATCCTTGTAAATTGAATATAGACTGAATAATCCTCTCAGCCCATTATGTGTACATGTAGGTGTAGTATACCTAAGCAGATCATTATGCCAAGTTCCAGCTGCTACTTTGCTGTCAGATCTTCTTATAATATCAGACACATCACACAGTACTAATAACTATACCAGTACATATATAACGTTACGTTTTATGTTTTTTTTTCAGAAATACAATAACTATTTATACTGAAAACCATAAGTGACACACTGATTCTTTTGAAACTGACATTTTCACTCCAATATAGCACCATAAATGTGCAATAAAACTGTCATTTTTGGACAGGTCCTACGGGTCTTCTACTATGATGAGAAGAACAATGTGATGTATCACCTTTTTAATACCGGCTCGGCTCTCATCACACTGACTATAAAACAAACAGCACTCAATTAACATTCATTCTATGTTTATTTTTTAACAACTGTTGAGATAGTTAAGATATCAGGTACATAGGGGGAACATTGTTCAATGAATCGTTCGACTTCTTGACTTACATTGTGAGAAGAAGCAGTAAAGCAAAACCTTAGTAATTAGAGATAGAAAAGAAAATGCTTTACCGCACCGTGGACTCTTTCTTAAACGTTCTTCAGCGAAAAAACGTGTCAGAGGTAACCCCTCCTGCCATTTTAATAAACAAGAAGAGTTGCTGTAGCCTGGAGTGTGGTGATTCATTTTATTTTCTGACTAAACACACAAGAGTGTAATGAGCTAGAATGGCACCCAGATTTTTTGGAGCCTGTGGCGAGCAGTATACATATCTTCTTTTGGAACTTGTATGTAATGAGCAAATAATGCGGCTCCATAAAATTGTAATTAACAACGAACTATATAAATGATATTAATGAATGTGCACTAAAGAGATGATTTATTACGTACTGGATTTATTTCAAATTTACTGCAGATCTAAAATAAAAACTATACATTCTTTTTGAAAGGGAATCTTTAATGGTTTGGGGTTATATATTTTTTTGTTTTACAAATTACCATTGTATACAGGATGCACTTCTGAAAACAGTCTATCTCCTTTGTTCTGAAATGTACTGAGCCCTTTTGGGGGAGGGAGATAGGGAGTTGAGTTACTAGCCTAGCTGATTTACTTCTGTTTTTACATGTCAGCTTGAGCTATTGGGACCTGTAAACAGAATGTAAGGCGAGACTGAGGCCGGGTTCACACCGCTGCGATGCGGGAACGCCGCGAATCCGCGGCGTTTTCCCGCATCGCATTACTCCCGCCGGCAGTTCACACTGCCCTATGCGGACGGCTGGGAGTGTCAATGATATGTTAATGACACCCCCAGATCCGTCCGCATATCGCAGTGCGATCTGCCGACTCGCACAGGAATCGGATCGCATGGTGTGAACCCCCATGCGATCCGATTCTGTTGCGGACCAAAAAAAGGGTCCCGTGCGAGTTTGCTGCGGGAGCGATGCGAATTCAGCCATACTATCTGTATGGCTGAACTCGCATCGCTACGGAGATCGGATGTGATTTGCACTGCAGTGCGGTGCGAATCACATCCGGATCTCCCCCCGCAGCAGTGTGAACCCGGCCTGAAAAGCACAAAGGTCAAGAGCAAAGCTGGAAAACATACAAGCAATTAATTGCCTATATAAAGTGCTTATATAAAGAGTAATTCCACATTTGTTGAGGAAAAAATGATTACCTCTGGGTAATAAATGCACATTGCAGGAATTTTAACAAACTTTGTTGTAGATTCCTACTTGTTTTTGCTCTGAGGAAAAAGCCGTTTGTTCCCCTGTGTCCTTTGGATACTCTTTTAATACCACATTACAATTGGGCTTGTGCAAGTATTTTACTGTATATTTCTATATAATTGATTTTGTATTTGATATATTTATTTTTTCACAAACGTGGAATTAACCTCTAAGGTTTTTACCCATGCTAAGCAAAGTAACAGTCAGGCTGCATAGCAGGAACCATAACATCTCTGTTCTTATCTGCATTGCCTCAGTTTACCATCACTCTGGCACACTCTTTGTCACCTACCTGGTTGGAGTCCGGAGTGCTGAGAGGGCTCCCCTTGCGGCTGGGTGCAGAGCACCCCTGAAGGTGATACAGGAGATGCGGTGCACAGAGAAGCATGGGTTGCCAGCTGTGGTAGCCTGAAGAGCTCAGGAGCTTATCACCAGATAGTGGCAGGAACAATCAGGATGCACAGAAGTTCCAGGCATACTTGGGAGCAAGGCAAGGCAGGAAACAAGATCCGGAGCTAGGCCAGGGTCATGCACAGTTGATCAGTCAGGAGCAGAGGCAGATAACAGGAACAAGCCAGGGTCATACACTGGTAAACAGGCAGCAGCAGAGTCAGTAATACAAGCCGGGGGTCAAACACAAGTTATCAGGCAGCAGGAGAGTCAGTACTACAAGCCAGGGTTCATAGCCGGAGATGGAGAGTAGACAGGTCAGAGGCAAGCCGGGTTGGTAACAGGGAATCCAAGATCAGAATACACAGCACCAGCATCTATCATGTTATGCGTGTGCCAACAGATACGCGCATTCACCGATTGGTGCCACCACACATGTGCATGTGCCAATTTACCACGCTGCGTGCACCAATGTGCATCGGGGTGCACCAGATGTGGTCATGCCAAGTATTGGCAATATTTCCACTTCTCCTTTGGCTATTCTCCTGACACTCTTATTTTCATGCCCATTTAAAAAAATATATATTTTACATAGAGTCTAATTAACGGTAAAACTTTCTGGAATGTAGGGTAATTAGAATACTTGTCAGATTTTTATTTCTGTTAGTAAGATTCATCCTATTTGTCCTGTTTACCATTATTACCGAAGGTGAAGGAAAGACCCAAATGTTGGGTTTCAACAGGATGGAAATAAAAAGGAAATCTTCCAATGGGGACACTAGTTCTGGTGAGTCTGGTGACAACCATGGATTCCTTCCCTATAGAGGGATTTCCTCTAGGTTTATGTTTTGGCTGTTGGAAAGGAAGTGGTGGCAAATATCTCCAATGGGACACAGATGGTAAAACAACTGCCAGGGGTTATAACTATGGTTGCATCGATACTGTTTTTTTTACCGGGGAGTATGAGTACCAATACTTTTGGTCAAGTACTCACTGATACCAAGTACTGATACCTTTGTGGTGTGGTTTGAGCCCAGACAAAATGAATGGGCTCAAACTACACTGCAAATAATCACATGCGATTTGAACAGGAATGCAGTGAAATTCCTGTCCAAATCGCATGCTATTTTCATCACCGATGCTGTATGATCCCAGTATAGGCAGACAGGGAAGTGCCATCTTATGCCGCGTACACACGAGCGAATTGTCCGGCGACTTAGTCCGCCGAAACGCATTTCAGCGGACAATTCGATCGTGTGTGGGCTTCAGCGGACTTTTCCAGCATAAAGTCCGGCGGACTTAGAAAGTAGTTTTGCACTCCAATCTTTCGACTTGGGTTTCAGCGGACAATACGTTCGTGAGTATGCTAGTCCGGCGGACTAAGAATGATGCATGCTCAGAAGCAAGTACGAAAAAGGAAGCTATTGGCTACTGGCTATTGAACTGGACTAAGTACGCCGGACAATTCGATCGTGTGTACGCGGCATTAGAAGTGCAGCAATGGACAAACAGTTTATTTAAAAATGTTGTTATCACATAATATATCTTGCTTGTGGTGCTCACAGTGCTGGAGGAGATGTAGGAAGTTTGGGGATCCCTGCTGGTATAGGACAGAAGGGAGGTCAACTTGAGGATGGGCCGCCTATGCATCTCCTCCAGCCTTGTGAGCACCGCAAGCGGCCGTGGTTTTGGATTTGACATGCAAGATATATTATGTACTTTTACCTTGTGTACTTTTACCATGTGACTTGTGATAACATAACATTTTTTAATAAACTGTTTGCCCATTGCTGCTCTTCTTAGATGGTACTTCCCTGTCTTTCTATACTGGAATCACACAGGAGCGGGGGAAACCATATGTTATTTGGACAGGAATCACATTGCAGTCCTGTTCAAATCACATGCTATTCTTTGCAGCACAATTTGAGCTCATTCATTTTGTATGGGGTCAAATCACACAACAAAGGTATTGGTTTTGGGTATTGGGAACATGAGTACAAGTACTTTTGCAAATACTTGGTATTATCACCAATATTAAAACTGGTATTGGTGCATTCCTAGTTAAAACCCTTCCTTACTCTATTTAGTTCCACTTTAAAGTGGACCTTCACTGTCTCCATCAACATTGAATATTATGCTGCTAGTTTGCCTGAAGTTTGCCAAAGAGCACCCTGGCAAACGGCAATGCTACTGGGAAATTGTTGTGTGGACTGATTAAACAAAGGTTGAATTGTTCGGGAATAATACTGAACACTTAAGTATAGTGCAAAATGGACACAGCTTACGAACATCAAAACATCAGCCCAACAGTGAAGTACGGTGGTGGGAATGTAACAATATCCTACAAGGTAATGTCAGGATGGCTGTGCCCCAGTTGAAGCTTGGTAGAAGTTGGATCATACAGCAGGACAGTGGCCCTAAGCATAAAAGTAAATCCACTGACTTCTGAAAAAGTGTGCCTTTTGGAGTAGCCAAGTCAAAGCTCAGACCATAACCCCATAGAGATGCCGTGGAATGGCCTCAAAAGAGCAGTTCACACCAGACATCTATAAATGTGTCTGAAGCAGTTTTGTAAAAAATTGTCAAAAATTCCTCCTGAACATTATGCAGGTCTGATGCAGAACTACCAAAAGTGCTTACTTGAATTCATTGATGCCAAAGGAGGTTCGGCCAGCTTTTAACTCTAATGCCACGTACACACGATCGGATTTTCAAACCGTCTTGCATACACACGGTCACACCAATGTTGGCCAACCATTACGAACGCGGTGACATAGAAGACGGACGACGAGCCGAGAAAAAGGAAGTTCAATGGCCAGTGCAGCTCCTTTTGCTTGATTCCGAACATGCGTAAACTTTTCTGTGACTGACTTGTGTACACATGATCGGACTTTCCGACAACAAAGTTTTGCTGGTGGAAAATTTGAGAACATGCTATCAAACATTTGTTGGCAGAAATTCCGACAGCAAATGTTTGATGGAGCATAAACACGGTCGGACTTTCCGACAACAAGCTCACATCCAACATTTCCCGTCAGAAAATCCACCCGCGTGTACGTGGCATAAGAGTTCACTTACTTTATCCTCCAGCACTGTGAATGTGAAATAGGTGTGTTTTATAAAGATGCATGTATTAACAGCTTAAGCACATTTTATGGCAAATTACTGCAGAAAACCACTTAATTTCAACAGGTTCACATGCTGTTGTGTGTGTGTGTGTGTGTTTTATATATATATATATATATATATATATATACACATACACACAGTATCTCACAAAAGTACACCCCTCACATTTTTGGAAATATTTTATTATATCTTTTCATATGACAACACTAAAGAAATGACACTTTGCTACAATGTAAAGCAGTGAGTGTACAGCTTGTATAACAGTATAAATTTACTGACCCCTCAAAATAACTCGACACACAGCCATTAATGTCTAAACCGCTGGCAACAAAAGTGAGTACACCCCTAAGTGAAAATTTCCAAAATGGGACCAATTAGCCATTTTCCCTCCCCGGTGTCATGTGACTCGTGTTACAAGGTCTCAGGTGTGAATGGGGAGCAGGTGTGTTAAATTTGGTGTTAACACTCTCAATATCTCATACTGGTCACTGGAAGTTCAACATGGCACCACATAGCAAAGAACTCTCTGAGGGTCTGAAAAAAATGAATTGTTGCTCTACATAAAGATGGCTTAGGCTATAAGAAGATTAACAAGACCATGAAACTAAGCTGCAGTACGGTGGCCAAGACCATACAGCAGTTTAACAGGACAGATTCCACTCAGAACAGGCCTTGCCTTGGTTGACCAAAGAAGTTGAGTGCACGTGCTCAGCGTCATATCCAGAGATTGTCTTTGGGAAATAGACGTATGAGTGCTGCCAGCATTGCTGCAGAGGTTGAAGGGGTCAGCCTGTCAGTGCTCAGACCATACGCCGCACACTGCATCAAATTGGTCTGCATGGCTGTCATCCCAGAAGGAAGCCTCTTCGAAAGACGATGCACAAGAAAGCCTGCAAACAGTTTGCTGAAGACAAGCAGACTAAGGACATGGATTACTGGAACCATGTCCTGTGGTCTGATGAGATCAAGATAAATGTACTTGGTTCAGATGGTGTCAAGAATGTGTGGCGGCAACCAGGTGAGGACTACAAAGACAAATGTGTCTTGCCTACAGTCAAGCATGGTGGTCTGGGGCTGCTGGCACTGGGGAGCTACAGTTCATTGAGGGAACCATGAATGCCACCATGTACTGTCACATACTGAAGCAGAGCATGATCCCCTCCCTTCTGAAACTGGGCTGCAGGGCAGTATTCCAACATGATAACGACCCCAAACACACCTGCAAGAAGACCACTGCCTTGCTAAAGAAACTGAAGGTAAAGGTGATGGACTGGCTAAGCATGTCTCTAGACCTAAACCCTATTGAGCATCTGTGGGGCATCCTTGGTGGAGGAGTGCAAGGTCTCTAACATCCACCAGCTTCATGATGTCATCATGGAGGAGTGGAAGAGGACTCCAGTGACAACCTGTGAAGCTCTGGTGAACTCCATGCCCAAGAGGGTTAAGGCAGTGCTAGAAAATAATGGTGGCCACACAAAATATTGACACTTTGGGCCCAGTTTGGACATTTTCACTTAGAGGAATACTCACTTTAGTTGCCAGCGGTTTAGACATTAATGGCTGTGTGTTGAGTTATTATGAGGGGACATCAAATTTACACTCTTTTACAAGCTGTACACTCTCTACTTTACATTGTAGCAAAGTGTATATATATATATATATATATATATATATATATATATATATATATATATATATATATATATATATATATAATTGTAATAAAGATGTTTGAATTCGCCCCCCTAACAAAACACCGCTCTGCACCCTGGACAAATCTAATCCCTACGATCACCGAGTAGCAAATATGAAATGTAAATGAAAATTTAAAGTGGAGGGCCATCCTAAAAAAAGAAAATACATTAAAAATGAGAAAAAAATCATTTAAAAAAAAATGAAAATTTTTTATTTTTTTACTTACCAGAAATGTTGCTAGGCACATCATCCTAATCTGCCTCTTCCTCCTCAGCGGAGATCTTCTTTCTTCTCTCCTCCGTGCGGCGTCTTCTGGGTAATGGGTCCCATTCACAAAGCGCTGCGCGACTCGCGCATGCGTAGTAGGAAACGGGCAGTGAAGCCGCAAGGCTCCACTGCCTGTTTCCCTTACCCAAAATGGCGGTGCCGGGACCCGAGACAGAGGGACGGGTCAGCCTCGGGCGGCCGACATCGCGGGCGCCCTGGACAGGTAAGTGTGCTTATTAAAAGTCAACAGCTACGGTGTTTGCAGCTGCTGACTTTTAAAAAATGTTTTTCAAAACCGGCCCTCCTCTTTAAGGCAGCAGTTGCTTAAATTTAATACATAAATGTGAATGCAATATATAAAAAAAGAGTCTCAATAAAAAAGTCCTTCAAAATATTGCAGCAGCGCTTCCTGTCCGATAATATCGTCTATATCAGCCGAAGTCAGAAAGTGATGAAACGTGTCAGCCTTGAGATCTACCAGAAGTGACGTGTGCGCTCCACGGGCCGAGCAACTAGGAAGCACACCGCTGCTGTACACAGCGGATGCGCTCTCATTATTTCTGGCGACCGGGAAAATCCACAGGCACAGTGCACTTTATTTTTTGCTTCATTTTAACTTTGATTTGGTATGCTTAACTTGTATAAAGGGGGTGTTTATGATTAATACATTTTTTTAGCAGTATTACACTATATGGATATTTTCATTCCACTCACATAGTTTGCTGGAGCCCCTGATAGCGTGACTGACATCTGGTGGAGGTTTGTGGGGGAACGGCGGAGAGGCATGTTTATCATTAAACTCGCAGTTTTGCTGTATTTCTGGTGAGAGCATCCCCATAGGGGAAGTTTCCGGCACATAGTGAAGTGTATGGTGGAAGTTTCTCTTTACAAGAACACAGCAAAAGCTATAATAGATTTTCTCTGTCTCCTTTGTGCGCTCATGTATGGACTATACATGAAAGCTTGTCTGGTCAATTAGATCAGACAGGAAGCGCTGCTGCAATATTTTTAAAGACTTTTTTATTGAGACTCTTTTATATATTGCATTCACACACACATATATATATATATATATATATATATATATATATATATATATATTTATACACCAAATGAGCCATCTCATCTAAGGAATTGCTGTGTCACAGGGTTTTCGTTGACTAAAATTCATTTTTCCAAGCAAAACAATACTAATAAGAGAAAATCTGTAGCTGATGTAAAGAAAACGAGAAAATGAATGGTGTGGCATAGCCTTAGGGCTAAACGACTCAATAAATGCAAGCATTGTTATCGATTTTTAGTGTAACTTGCCATTATCCATCCAATTTTGATGCGCTAGATGGCTATAACAAATGCCTCAGTCAGCCGGAGGTACTCTCTTTTATTGCAGAAATATTTGTGTAAAGTGGTAAACAGCTTAAATTAAAATGAAGGTCTTCCATCATCTAACAAGCAAAAATTCTGATATTTCAAAAAGACAAGAAAAAATGCATAAGATCTACTATTTTACTTTCGTCAAAATTATATTTATTACAAACATAATTTCTTTCTTGCTTTTTTACTGTTTTGTTTTCTCTTTTTTGCTTAAAGAAAACAAATCTTAACAGCAGTTTCCCTTCTCCGATAACCACAGTATGTATTACTGAAAACTGAAATAACTCTATATATGTGCACTTGACATTTGCCAGCCCTACTTCAATGTAACCACATTATTAGTTTATCATGCAGGAAATCTGACATTATGGAAATACAGTAGATTGGAGAGCTAAGTTAAGCAATATATTTTACTAGTTGTCATATCGGTGAATCAATTAGTATCAAGATCTGAATGCATCAACATATTCATTAATTGTTGCATATTTATACTGTCAAGTCAGTGTAGACTATCAGCAGCCTGTAGCCCCCAATGACATCAGTGTACATAGCTAATTATATCAGAGCTGCCTAAACATAAATTGAATGAATGAATAAAAACCCAGGTGGCATTTCCCGTCACGTATAATCTGAATAAGCATCCTGGTCTCTGACCATCACCAGCATTCTTGTTGGATGTAGAGGTAACCAGGTCTGAGTTATCGTCCCTCAGTTTAATTGGGTTTACTTTTTAGGCTTGTAAAGGTATCAGTCCTACTGCTTATGGCAAAAGATCTGGTCCCATGTCAAACAATCATGTACTGTTCATTTGTTTGAGTTTCACATGCAACTTCATACGGTGTAATAGCAAAAAATTCCTAAGGCCATATTGAGACAATAAGCTACCCCAGGCCATCAGTAGTGCTATCTGAATGATACCTGCAGCTTCAGGCATCATTCAGATATCATTTTTTTTTCATTTGGCGATTCCCTACACCATAAGAACAATCATAGTGGCTGTTCAGCCCCTTGATCGTTCTTACAGGTGGCAGGAGGGGATGTCCCCCCCCTCTCTTGCCGCCCTCTGGTGCTTCTCCCTGCTCACCCATGCAATCGGCGAGCCACTGAAGGAATCCGCTTGTGCCAGAAGAAAGTCATAGAGAAATCCAAGGGACAGATGATCTCCAGCAATCTCTGACTCTTGGAGGTCCAGACGTGGCGTTATGATGTCACGTCTGGACCGGCGGAAGGAAAACAATCCTGGGGACTCAGCAGGAAAGCCTGAGATCATTCTTTTTTTTTTTTTTTTTATCTTAGGCTCTACAGCTTGGAGGAGAAATGTGGGGTCTTATAGACCCCACATCTCTCCATAAAGTGGACCTGTCATGCCCTCTTCCTATTACAAGGGATGTTTACATTCCTTTTAACAGGGCATGATAGTCGCCATGTCAGAACACATTAGTACAGTGGGGGAGATCACTGCACTAACGTCGCTTAGTATAGCGACCTCTCCGTTTTTTTTAATTTAGCCCGCTGGGTTGCATGAAAAAAAAACTTCTAGTGTGTACTTGCCATAAGGTGTTTTTTTTGTCCAAGCTTTCTCCTTTGTGTCATCTGATCACTTTAGTAAAAATGTTACAATACTCTATTAGAGCTATCATTTGATCTGCAATACATGTAGCAGCCAGCCAGTTGCCTTTAGTGCCATCTAGAGACGTTAGTTTTCATCAAGCCATAAGGGACACATGTATTGATTACAAAGACCGAAGCAATGCTCATTAACGCTCCTATAGCATTTAAGGTGTGTTTATAGCATGTTGTGTTTATGAAAGGTTGAAAAAGCTTCAAGAATGCTTGATAAATGCTCATTAAAGTGATGCTTTTCTGGTGGGAAATGCTTAAAGGGGAAGTGCTGTAGAGAAAATAATATACTTTAAAGTGTACGTTCACCTTACAAATCTGTTAAATCTGTTAGGTGGTGACGTGGTGGTCTTATGCCATTCCGACCTTGCACCTGACCAGCCTGGGCCTCCCTATCTTATCTTCTCTGCCCCCTGGCCTGGGGGAACCTTCTCCTCTTCTATTCTGCGCTTCTTTTCTCTCTTCCTATTCTGTGATCTCCTCTCCCTTCCCGCTTCCCCCTCTGCCACCTGACCCTTTCTCCATTCCCTTTCCCCCCTCGTGTTTTTTTTTTTATTTTAGTTTCTCCCCTCCCTTTTTACATTCTAAAGGGAGGGGGTGGTGGTACAAAAGGTAATAGCTGCAGATAATGATTTGATGGGGGTGGCTCGGGGACAGTTAAGTGGGTGTGGGATAGGCTTCCCTGAATAAATTAGTTTTCAGGGAACTCCAAAAAGGTGGACAGGGTAGAGGCTGATCCAGCAGACTGGGGCAGGGAGTTCCAGAGGATGGGAGAGGCTCTGGAGAAGTCTTGAAGGCGAGCATGAGAGGAGGTAACAAGGGAGCTAGCGATATATCTTTTTCTTTTATATTAATAAAAATATTGTACCAGAAAAATCTGTTAGGTGACCTTACACTGGACCCCCTCTCTATCACATCTGGTCCCGCTGTACCAGAGCCCCACGATCCCCCGCTGTCAGATGCTAGCAAGCTGTTTCACCAGTCCTGGGATTTAAAATTAACCCTTTATGCAGTGCTGTGCCAGGTCCAAGACGTGGCTGCCTCATTGACAGGTGGCTCTGCCTTTCAGCGTGCGGCTGAAAGCCAGAGCCAGCCATGCCCACCTCCTTTCCAGCTCCAGTGAGCTCTGGCTCTGTAGGGGCAGAACAGAGAATGATGACTGACAGTCACTGCTCTTCACTTAGAGCAAACTAAGAACTGAGCAATCAGAGATCGTGTCATTAGGTCCCTCAATTCTCAGTCCTAGAGCCAGCGTGGAATAGCTGCAGCATTACACAGATCCTGCAGCATGGAAGTTCATATTTATGTTTGGTATTTTATAATGCCATACGTCTTCTTTAAAGCAGTATTAAACCCAAAAACAGAAATGTATTACTTTGCAGCTTACCACCTTAAATGTGGTTGCTGCATTTGTTTTGTTTTTTCTTTATTTTTTATGGCTTTTTTCCTCTCTGTTCACCTAGGAATCTGGCCAGTAGCAAACCGATTGGTTAAGGGTGGCTCCACTTTTCATGAAGGAGCAACAAGAGGGTAGCATTATACAGCAGCCAAGAGGGTAGCATTATATGCACTAGCAGATTTAGATAAACTTGACTAACACATTAAAGCTGAACTCCTGCTAAAAATCTTTTTTATTTTTTTATTTCTTTGCACAGGATTGGGTGTTCTTTGTAATTTACATTACTTTGCTTCACCCCATTCACTAAGATAAGTGAAAATTTACGTTGGAAGTGAACGTGCTCTACTTTCTTGTTTACATTTGCTCTTGAGGTGTCGTAAAAATACATAGTTGAGCCATGTTTTTACTGCCCCCTAACTGCTCTCACTTAAGCATCGGATTGGGAGGTGTACACATGCTGCAACCAGAACGCGTTGCATCACAGAGCAGAAGACATTATCTCCCTTTGCATTCAGTGGGTGACAGCGCCTGTCCCACAACCACGTGCTATTCATGTGGATACAGTGCAGTGGTGCAGCTTTTTAGGGGTTAAAACAGGCTGTAAGGAAGGCATATATAACGCTTCCTCACTGCTTGTCAAATGCCCTCTGAAGAGTGATCTTCAGGGGGGTAAGGCTAGTATAAACTAGCCCTTAGTAAATCAACACAACCATATTTATTGCCAACATAAGTTTTGCGTGCCTCAGGAGCAGCGAATATTTGCCAAGCCTTCAGTATAATTTCAATGAATAAAAAAATCATATAAATAGAGATTAAAGTTTGCTGACTTGACGAAGAGAGATGGGCACTTTATGATTGGTTAGATCTTGAGTCAGATCTTGTCAAATGTTATTTTCTGATTTTGGCTTCTAGAACCTGGAATTGGTGTAAGCCATTGATTCCAGGAACAGAACTAATCATCACAGTAATAAAATCATTGTCTCCTTCTGTAATTATATTTATAATAATCTAGGCAATAAGCTGTAACCATATCAAATAATTAATTAAGAGTAACTGTTCAGGATTTATATCTCCGCTTTAGCTTACATAATTAGCATCTGGAAGTTTTCTGCAGGAGAAAGTGTTAATGGTCTCTCCAGGTAGACAGACCGAGCAAACTATTATGGTTCTATAATCACAAGATTGAAAATGTTGTCAGATGACAATTTACTTTACAGCACTTGCGATATTAAAAACAATACTTTTGATTTACATTTTAATTCATGAAAATCGTACCATTTACTGCTCTATTATAATGAAGGCTTTTTAAAGTGCCTGAAGCATTCTTGTCCTCCATCTGTGCAAGACGGGCCCTGCCCACTGTGCCCTTTGCGGATCTGCCAAATTAATGTGGCGATACGCCTGCCCAAATTCATTGTAATATATACGGCAGTGACATTATTGTATGCCATTATTGATGCTGAATGGCATGAGTGATATGAATTACATCATACAACAATGTGATTCATTTTGTCATTAACTACTGTATTTATCGGCATATAACACGCACAGGCGCATAAAACGCATCTTAATTTTAAGAGGGAAGTTTCAGGAAAAAATCTTACATTTTAAATAAAGAACTTTGAAGCAAAATAAGAGTCAGTGCCCATCAATGCAGCCTCAGCAGTTCCCATCAATGCAGCCTGGTCAATGCCCATCAATGCAGCGTCACTATTGCCCATCATTGCAGCCTGATCAGTGCCCATCTGCAGCCTCGCCATTGCCCATCATTGCAGCCTGATCCGTGCCCATCTGCTGCCTCACCAGTGCCCATCATTACAGCATCAACATTGACCATCGTTGCAGAATGATCAGTGTCCATCTGCAGCCTCACCACTGCACATCATTGCAGCCTGATAAGTTCCCATCTGCAGCCTCACCAGTGCCTATTAATGCAGCGTCACTATTGCCCATCATTGCAGCCGGATCAGTGCCCATCTGCAGCCTTGCCATTGCCCATTAATGCAGCCTCACCATTGCCCATTAATGCAGCCTGCTAAGAGCCCATCTGCCGTCTCTCCATTGCCCATTATTGCAGCCTGCTCAGTGGCCATATGCAGCCTCACTATTGCCCATTAATGCAGCCTGCTCAGAGCCCATCTGCAACCTAACCATTGCCAATTAATGCAGCCTGCTCAGTGCCCATCTGCAGCATCGCCTTTACCCATAAATGCAGCCTCACCAGTGCCAGATTACACAGAGTCTGGATCTCCTGTGTACTTAGCGCTTACAGTCACTCACAGTTCCACCTCCTTGCCCGGTTTCTATGATAGACAGAACACTGGTCCAATGCCGGGACATGTGATGTCTATGCTAGGAGCTGGGCCAGGAGGTGGGACTGTGAGTGACTGCGTGCTCAGAGTACACAGGAGATCCCGGCCCTGGTAATCCGGTGGCAGTCGCCCCCTCCTTCCCTCTGAGGCAGCCAGGTATCGGCGTATAACATGCAACCATTATTTGCCCCCTATTTTCAGGGGGGAAAAGTGTGTGTTATATGCCAATAAATACGGTATGTTTTAATTTAAAAGGGCTTTTTAAAGGTGTGTGTGTTTATTTACTTATAACTCTTTGTTAGAATGGGAAAGTATCCTGTACTTATTCCGATTGAAGGAGGTGAATATTTGGGCACCTCCTCTTTATAAAGGGGGCATGCAGATTCCATAATAAACCCCCCATTACCACATCTTATTGTTGCAGCATCGGGGGTGGGAACAAGCTCTTTTCAAGAAGAGTAGGCTTCCCCCCCCCCCCTGCAAAGTACCCCCCCATGTCGCAGGACATGTCATATGATCTGGCACAGGAAAAGGGGTTGCACACTCGCTGCTCTCCCCTTCCTGATGTACCAGGCTGCATACCTGCCACTGATGCAAGACGTATGTCAGTGGCTGGACAGCCGTGTATATAGACTCCTGGCTACAATAGAAGCCAGGAGTCTGTTTACATTTCATTAGTCAGCTGATTGACAGTTTTTTAATGAATATGTTTCTGGTTAATGTAAAGCCTTCCGATTACTTCTGCAGGTATCGAAAAATGCTGGCCCTGCACCGCATACTCTACCCCCCTCCCATATATCAGCAGCATGAGCAGAGGAAGAGCAGCAAGAAGCTAGAGCTTCTCACTACTTCCAATTTTAGAGCTGTCATTCCCTGACCAGTCTGTGCTTGATTAGCTGCTGTGTACTGCACTGGAGACCTTAGAAGTCTAATAGATTCAATGGCCCACTTGTGATAGCAATAAAGTTAATAATAAAAAAAAGTTTAATAAAAAATATGTAAAAAAAAAAAACACAAAAATGTTTAATCCCTTCCTGCCCAGCCTTCCCGGTCTGAGTGGATGTCATATGATGTGCCTCAGAACTGGCCGCTCATGTGTGACTCTGGGGGCATGCAGCATGGCAATCCATGGTGTGGTGGGACCCTCGGGCCCTGTGTCCAATCACAACTGATCACAGTGTGAATAGGAAGTGGCGGTTATTGGCATTCCTCGCCTCACACAGACAGCGCATAAGGAGAGCCAATAAGCAGCTTTCATCACAGTGATCCATGTTGTCCATCAGTGATGCCTGTCAGTGCCCACCAGTGATGCCCACCAGTGATGCCAATCAATGCCCAGAAGTACTGCCTTTCAGTGCACATCAGTGATGCCTGTCAGTGCCCATTAGTGCCTTCTCATCAGTGCCCATCAGTGCCGCCTATCAGTGCCCATCCGAGCTGCATATAAGTGTCCATTAGTGCCTCCTCATCAGTGCCGCCTATCAGTGCCTTCTATCAGTGTCCATCAGTGCCACCCATCAGTGCCCATCAGTGCCACATATCAGTGCCTAACATTGCCCATCAGTGCCGCCTATCAGTGCCACCTATCAGTGTCCATCAGTGCCTATCATTGCCCATCAGTGTCGCCTATCAGTGCCCATCAGTGCTGCCTATTAGTGTCCAACAGTGCCACCTATCTGTGCCTATCATTGCCCATCAGTGCCACATATCATTGCCCATAAGTGCCGTCTAGCACTATAAGTGTTGCCTATCAGTGCCCATCAGTGCCCATTGCTGCATATCAGTGCCCATAAGTGCTGCATATTAGTGCCTCGTCATCAGTGCCGCTTCATCAGTGCTGCTTCATCAGTGCCTGTCTGTGCTGTCTAATCAGTGCAGCCTATCAATGCCTGTCATTGTAGCAACACCATCGCACATCAGTAAAGGAGAGAAATTAGTTATTTTAAAAAAAAAATTGGATCTTTTTTCTTTTGTTTAGCAAAAAATAAAAAAACCCAGTGGTGATTAAATACCACCAAAAAAAATCTCTATCTGCCTCAAAAAATTATGCAAATTTTGTTTGCGTACAGCGTTGCATGAGCACTCAATTGTCATCCAACGTACGACAGCGATGAAAGTTTTTGGTACCAATATACTTGATGTTATCTCATCAAATTTTCCTGAAAAAATGGTTCATTTATTGTGTTAGTGTTCCCTATACTTGTGTAACAGGCTGAATTTAAAAAAATAATAGAAAAAATAATAGATTCTTTCAAGCGTACGATGAACAATTGAGGTTGATGGAAGAATCCCCTCCCCTCCACCTGAATGGAGGAATCCCCCATCCACCCCACCTGGATATTGCTGCACCCACCGCTGTCATACAATACACTGAAAAGGAGCTGCAGTCAATTGGCTTCAGCTGCCTATCAAGAAAAATTTTCCAGCAAGTCCGTTCAACAGATGTAGATCGAAGTATCGACTTCTGTCAAGCAGGGGCAGTAACACACTGATCTAAATTCAGCTGGTCCCTGCTCAATCAGCCGAATTTCAATCATTCTTAATGTAGGGAGAGGGATGAGTCTCATTTTTACATCTGTATTCTCAATTACCACTTAAGCTCACAAACCTGTATACCCTTTATGGACCAAAGACATTTTTAATTTCTGCTATGGGCCAGTTCTTCAATAACATACTGTATATCACTTTTTTCAGGACAAAAAAATGCTTTCTTTTGATTAAAACTGCAAACTATTAGCAATGATGTAGAAAAATGCTGTAGATAAATAAAAAAAAAGTATCATTATAAAACTACAATTCTGGCACAAAGCAATGCAAAATGATTTACAAATTAAATAAATGTATATCTATATACTGCATATATACACAGCACTGATAAATATTAAATAACTAAATGTACATTTCATATACCATTAATAACCTAAAAAAAGGCAATCCCAATAATATGTGCAAATTACTATACCATAAAGTGCAGTGTGCTATGAATGAAATAAATATGAATAATTAGCAGTGTCCCATGTTTCATAGTTTCATAGTTAGTAAGGTTGAATAAAGACACCAGTCCATCCAGTTCAACCTGAGTGAGTGTCAACAATTGTCCCTGTACATTGCACACTCACATCAGTCCCTACACTCAAAGAGCCCACACTCCAAGGTCCCCATTCATATACTAGGGTCAAATTTGGACAGAAGCCAATTAACCTACCTGCATGTCTTTGGATTGTGGGAGGAAACCGCAGTACCCGGAGGAAACCCACACAGGCACAGGGAGAACATGCAAACTCCAGGCAGGTAGTGTCATGGTTGGGATGTTCTAAACACATTTCTCAGTGCCTCAGTCCTTTAAAGTGCAGAGTGCTTATTACCAGCCCATGGAACTTTTCATAGCTTGCTTCCACCAATTAAATGTTTCAAAAATGTGCTCATCAACTTTCTGTGCAGTTGTCCATCTGTGAAACCATTGCTTTCTCTTCCCCTCCACATCATTGGGAACACACCAGACCATTTGACTCCTACATTTCAAGTTGGTCACTAGAGCTTTTCCCCACGGGAACCAATCCACTCTGGTCTTCCACAATTTTATTTTTTGAAGTCCAACCTGTGTGACTGTTCTCCTTCTGAAATCTCTAAAACTGATCTAGTCGCGATGAGATAGCGTTCATATACAGTCTTAGTAGCTTGGTAAACAGTGACTCGATCCAAATGACATCTTGCAGATTATAGAAAGCTTAAATCCAAAATTTGTGCAGATCATAACAGATGAACATCAGGTAGGTCAAAAAATTATTATATGTCTAGCCGCAGCAATAACGTGCTCAGAACAGTAACTAAAGACACACTAAAAAGAGAATGGGACTTACTACATAGAACATCCCTTAGCTATGGACTGAAAGAGGGACAAAATTATTAAAGGCAAACAAACAGACAAAGACTTTGTAACATGATAGTGACCACCATGGTTGGACATCTGGATGAGAATAAAGAGAAAACGAATGCAACCACTACATATGAGAACTGATAAGCTGCAGTATATTACATTTTAGTTTTTGGGTTTTGATACAATTAAAAATAACAATGAATATTACACAGCTCCGCCACTCTTTATACAAAAACTCCTAATATTAGTCTGTTTTATGAAGGCAGACTAAACAGCAGTGGTGGCGCGTCCATTAGTCACCCGCCTCTATGGCTAATTGTTAGATTCATGCATTACATGAATCTATCCATGGCCGCCGCTGCCACCCCCTATTCAGGTGTCCGGTCCCTTTTGGATGCCGGGCACCTGAATTGCATCAATGCAGGTGTATTTTTTGAAGCACCTGATTAGAGCCTTAGGCTCTAATAGGCTTTAAAAAAGGTGGACTCATGGCGCAGAGCATTGCGGTCGGATGCCGACCAAGGTATGTTAGAAAAGCGAATGAATATTCGCTTTTCTAAAACTGAACCGCCTCTCCCCCAATCAGGAAGCGTGGGTCTGTTGCACATCACCTGACTGGCTTAAAGAACAGGCGATGAGATTGGACGCCTATCAGTAGGAGGGGAGGAGACACATGGAAGACACAGCTCGCCACTGCAAGGTCCCACAGCTCGCCACCGTCAGCCGCTGCCTGACCCGCCACCAAGACAGGGTAAATGCCGGGCAGAGGGCGAGCGGACGGGGGGTTACAGTGGTAACGTTTGATAGGCAGAGTGGCGGCATTTGATGGGGCACGGTGGCAGCATTTGATGGGGCACGATGGCAGCATTTGATGGGGCACAGTGGTGGCATTTTATGGCACAGAAGCAGCATTTGATGGGCACAGTGGCTGCATTTGATGGGCACAGTGGCTGCATTTGATGGGCACAGTGGGGGCATTTTATGGGCACAGTGGGGGCATTTTATGGCACAGTGGCTGCAGTTGATGGGTACAGTGGCTGCAGTTGATGGGCACAGTGGCTGCATTTGATGGGCACAGTGGCTGCATTTGATGGGCACAGTGGCAGCATTTAATGGGCACAGTGGCAGCATTTGATGGGCACAGTGGCAGCATTTGATGCACACAGTGGCTGCATTTGATGGGCACAGTGGCTGCAATTGATGGGCACAGTGGGGGCATTTGATGGCACAGTGGCGGCGTTTGATGGGCACAGTGGCTACATTTAATGGGCACAGTGGCTGCGTTTAATGGGCACAGTGGCTGCAAATGATGGGCACAGTGGCTGCATTTGATGGGCACAGTGAGGCTGCAATTGATGTTTTTTTTTTTCAGTTTGTTTGCGCCCCCCAAAAGTTTTGAGCACCAGCCGCCACTGCTGAACAGTAAAATACTCAGACTGCTGTCTTGGCCAGTCCATTCTTCTAGCCTGGTGGAAGATATTGCATTGGTTTAGGGCTTAACTAGACACTAAAATACTATCACACCATCAGAACATAAACACATTCAGTTGGGAGTTTACTGCAATGAAATAGATGGAAAGATTTACCATGCATGGTGAACACCTCACAATTTCAAACCCTGGATACCAAAGCAGACTTTACAAGAACATAACATTTCACTGCAAAAGTAGAATCAATATAAGGTTTGTAAAATTAAATTACATTACGAATGTGCCATACTCACTTGTATACAATCGCATAGATAACAAGGATAAGAAAATGCTGTATTTGTTGGATTGATAAAGCTACTTTATTTTATTGGATAGCTTGGTGGTCACAGATTATTAGGTTTGATCATATTTTTCCTTTATGATGAATAACTTTGCTCCAAGAAGTAAGGTGGATCTGGTGAGCTAAATTTGGTTGTAATATAGCTTGAGATTTTGGTTTCCCATGTCTTATGTGGATTTCCCTGCCTTGGAGTATAATTGTTCTTTTTACAGTTGATCTTTACGGTTGTTTCCTGTAATGCACCACACACATGGTCGGACTTTCCGAAGGAAAATATGCAATCGGATCTTGTTGTAGGAAAATCCGATCGTGTGTGGGCTCCATCAGACTTTTTCCGTCGGAATTTCTGACACACAAAGTTTGAGAGCAAGATCTAAAATTTTCCGACAACAAAATCCGATCGTTTAAATTCTGATCGTGTGTAGACAATTCCAACGGACAAAGTGCCACACATGCTCAGAATAAATTAAGAAACAAAAGCTATTGGCTACTGCTCTCTTTATAGTCCCGTTGTACGTGTTGTATGTCACTGTGTTCTAAACAATCAATTTTTCTGACAACTTTGTGCAACTGTGTGTATGCAAGACAAGTTTGGGCCAAAATTCATCGGAATGTCTGACCGTGTGTGTAGGCATTAGACTGGATCACATTAATTAAAAACTATGCTAATCCACCTTCCTTAGCCCACATAAAATATATATGTGTTTACTTATTTCAGTTTGGCAAATTTGGTCTTTACCAGTTTTTCCTCCTCTGGGCCGCACTGACCACACCTACTTTAGCACTGATTACACCTACAAAGTAAGCTCTTATAAACTGCATGCTGTACCCTGAGGATCTTTTGGAGTATGGTCCTGAACAAGTCTGTGGGGGTACACTACACAGTTGTGGCTAGCTCTGAAGAAAATGTTGGTCCAGAAAAAATAAAAACCTGAGGAGACAGAGGTACATAAGCAACTGGGTTGGGGTGCTGACTTAGTTTATGTAATGAGGTTAAGGAAGGTGGACTAATCTAGCTTTCCATAAAAGTAAACTAGTCTTTCAAAAAACACCAGAGAAAATGCATAGTACACATGGAAATCCAAAATATATTCCCAACAGAGTCCTCCAAAATTTGTTTTGGTGTTTTATTTCTTTAACTTTAATCTCCCAAGGAATGGATATCAATTTTAGATGGACGGACCATTTAAAGTTGAAATCCAGCCATGTTAGGAATTCCCCCATCCCACATGTGCTTTGTCAGTCACTGGTATCACCAGATCAGGAAGTTTAGGTGAATCTATAAAATGGGCATAAAGGCAACAGGATTTAGAGTGACAAATTCTTACTGTCCTGTCTTGCTGAGTGGTACCACCAAGATCTCAATGGAAAGGAATGGTCAGGAAATGTTGCCTCAAAATTTCTCTACGTCTTTTGCCACGTACACACGAGCGGACTTTTCAACATCCAAAGTCCGACGGAATGATTCTGTCAGACTTTTCGATCGTGTGTGGGCTGCAACGGACTTTTGATTCGCAAAAGTCTGACGGACTTTAGAAAATGGAACATGCTTCAAATTTTTCCGACGGAACTCCGTCGGACCCGGTCCCTCCGAAAAATTTGCTCGTGTGTATGCTATTCCGACGGACTAAAACTGACACTAGGGCAGCTATTGGCTACTGGCTATGAACTTCCTTATTCGAGTCCAGTCATACGTCATCACGTTCGAATCCGTCGGAGTTTGGTGTGATTGTGTGTGGCCAAGTCCGCTCAGTCGAAAAGTCCGTCGGAACTCCAGCAGAACTCCGGCAGAACTCCTTCGGAAGTCTGTCGGACATAAGTCCTCTCGTGTGTACGGGGCTTTTGTGTTGAGAAGTTGTGTGGTTGAAGTACAGTATTTGGTTCAAAGTCTTTTTTAAGCCCAACTCCAGTGAATGATACTTGACATCATCCACCCTGGAAGACCAGCAGCAACAGCAGGACAAAGTAAAGCTTATGGAGGCAGTGCCATGAAGGAAGTGAATATGGCAGAGAAAGCTTTTTTTTTATTTCATTTTATTTTTTAAGTACTAGGCACTGTTTTTTTTACTATCCTGGAGTTTGGCCATAAAGACCATGGGGGCACTCATATGGTCAGAACTTCTTACAAAAAAAAAAAAAAGTTGAGTAAACTACAACCCCCTAAAGAAAAGTCAACTTTCCGTGTTAAAATACAAATGATAACTCATTCTGTATAAGGGGTTGTTTAATGGCTTGTCTTGTCATTAAATTTGCATTTTAGTGTTGAGTCAAAGTTTAATGTAGATTATCTGCTAAATGTTCTGTGTCTTTCGGTGGAACTAGTATTGTGATTTATGTTAAATTTAACGTGATTAATGTTTTATTTTCTGCAAGGAGACTAGACGTTAGTCTGCTGATATTTAAATTAAAAATATATTTTGTGCAACATTACTCTTGGATTTCCCAAATCTCTGCAATTACTATGTTGGAGATGTTCTATTGACTGCGCCTAATATATTTCTAACAATAACTATTTTGAGATACTGCTACAGATACTGCAAAAGTTGCTCAGGTGACGTACAGTAGTTCTTATTTTAGATGTGCTTGTATACCAGTTTCACTGACAAATCGCAATAATGAAAGTTGTCGTGGACATCATATCATACTTTAGACAGCTTGAAATGTAACCCCTTGACGCTGACGTAATGCAAATATGCGGCCTTCAGCTTCAAGGGGTTGTACCGGGGTGATGCCATTTTTTTGAGCAGACAGTTGGCTTACTTGTAATGACAAACGATGCGGCTAAATTGCTGATTGGCTGTTATTACAAGCAGCGGGAGGGGACATCCACCCTGCTCGCACAGGCTCTCCCATCCCACTGGGAGGCCCAAGCAACCAGCCGGCACGGCCGGACACACAACCAATGCCAGAATCGACTTTGATCGGGTCATGGATCTAGAAACCTGGAAGCAATGCCATGACATCACTTCCGGTTTACTGAAGACTTAAAGGCACCAAACTTTTGAATGCTTTTAAGTGCAAAGAAGGGATTTGGGGTCCTAAACCCCCGATCCCTCCATAAAGAGCACCTGTCACTGCCTATTACTGTCACAAGGGATATTTACATTCCTTGTGACAGCAATAAAAGTGATCAAAAATAAAACATTTAAAGAGACAGTGTAAAAATTAAAAATAAGAAAAAAAGATTTAAAGAATCCCATTCCTCCGTGCTTGCACGCAGAAGCGAACGCATACGTAAGTCGCGCCCACAAATGTAAACAGTGTTCAAACCACACATGTGAGGTATTGCCACGATCATTAGAGTGACAGCAATAATTCTAGTGCAAGACCTCCTCTGTAACTCCAAACAGGTAACTTGTAAAAAAATGTAAAGGTTGTAATGCAATGCATTTATTTAAAAAAAATGCATAGTGTGTTTTAAAAGTACAGCAGTGTGAAATTATATGTGCTGCAATATAAAAAGCACCCTTACTCTAATTGTCCTCTATGACTACTGACTGAACATGAGGAAATATTCAACATTTTGATTTGGCACCAGTGCAGACACAGAAGTTCCAATGGGGACACCTGTTCCCAGGGCTGTGACAAGGAGGGGCAGCTGCCCTGGGCACTGTGGTATCATGTGAGGTGGGGGGGTGCCGCATAGGAAATGGGGGGGGATTTGTGTTGGAAGACGTAATTTGGGGGGGCGTCAGAGGGTAAGTCTTGTTCTGGGAGGGGAAATTTGAGGGGGCGGGGCTAAAAGTGGTTATTTAAAGAAATTTGTGTTGGGAGGGGGGATTGGGAAGGAATTTGTGTTTGTATTTGTCTTTTTTGTAAGGGGGGCATTTGAGCTGGGGGGATTTTGGGGTATAGGTGGGGCAAAGATGTGTGCTGAGAGGGGGGGTACTGGGAAGAGGGGGAATATATGCTTAAGGGGTAAGGATGCAATTTAGTGCTGATACATCTTGCGGGGGGCGGGGGGGGACAGTTTAGCATGTTTGCCCTGGGCTTTAGATGACCTTGTCCGGGCACTGCCTGTTCCGCCAGCAATGGGTGCACTTCTCTAATTTTAGAGAGATTTTCTCTCACATCCAGCTGTGTCTAAAGAACAGGATTAAAGGGAAATCTCCACAGGGAGAAATAAAATTGTGTCTTCAGATATACTTAGTATAGTTTATAGTCTTTTCCATGTAATATACATAATATAATGTTCATTTGCTTGTTTTTTAGGGGACCAAAGTTTTCTTTGATATCATAGCTTATAAGAAGATCTTTGACAAATTCAGTTTGAATATTATTATAGAACATTACAGTGGTTTACCAGTAAAGACCTAATGAAGTTTGATTTGAAACTCATGTTTTGTAGGTGCTCCCTTTTCATCTCTTGTGCTTCGAGCAGATCAAGAGCTTCAGCTGTGGAATGAGGTAAGCTTAGACATCTGTTCAATCCTGAAAATCCGAGTTTGCATCTCTGTGTTCTACATTTTTCATCATTCTGAATTCAGTAGGAATTCTTTTTACCCATTCCCAGGTCCCAATTTACATGGTGAATGTAAAAGCAGGAATTCAGGACTCTTTGTTTAATTACAATTAGTATGATGACAAGCGCTGTACTCTCCGGGAAGCAGGCTGCATGGTCTGTTCAAAGCTACGGTTTGGCTGGGGGTCGTACCAACTTACAGTACTAATCAGAATTCTTTATTTTGTTTTTTGATGCAGTGGGGAAATCCCAGAACTTCTCTGAGATTTTTTTATTGCTGGTAATGTTTTTGCCAGGGAGATTTCCCATCACTTCTTTTCCCAGAGACCATTGGTGTTGGAGGGACAGGACATTATGGAAATTATCTTCAACTTCCAGACACCTATGAAAAGCTAACAGAGGTTCTAACCCTTTCTTGTTGCTATGAAGTCCTTTCCTGTTGCATTATACTATAGACCAGGACCAGATGATTTTTTAATAACCAGTGAGGATGAAAGGAAAGATTTTGGTGAAATCAATTCCCTGTTAAATTAGCAATTTTGCCACAAGGGGAAAATGTACTGAAGAAAAAAACTCCTGATTTTGCTCACTAAAGTATATCTCCAAGCTAAACCTTTTTGTTTTCAGTTTTGGATAGTGTGGGCAAGGGTTAGTCCCTCTATCAAGTTTTTATTGCCGTTTCTATTCTCATTAACCACTTCAATACAGGACACTTTCACCCCCTTCCTGCCAGGCCAATTTACAGCTTTCAGACTTTGAATGACAATTGCATGGTCAACCCAAATTACATTTTTATCATTTTTTCACACAAATAGAGCTTTCTTTATTCACCACTGGGTTATTTATTTTTTGCTAAAGATGTTATAGATGTGAGTCCAAATGTATACTGCTACATTTCTTTGGTGAAAATAACCCACATTCGTGTATATTATTTAGTCTGTAGGAAAGTTATAGAGTCCACAAACTATGGTATTTGAAAATCTATGGTAAAACTATGGTAAACTGAAAATCGATCAGTCCTACCGACAGCCTGACAATCTCATTTCTTGAGGCCTGAAAATGCAAGGAAAGTACAAATGTCCCCCAATCGACCCCTTTTTTGAAAGTAGACAGTGCAAGATATTTAGTAAGAGTTGTAAGCATGGCAAGTTATTTGAAGTTGTAATTTTTTTGTCAAATTTTTTTGAAAAATAAAGAGATTTAAATAAATAGTTTTTTTTCACAATTTGTTTACATTTTTTACATGCTGTCACCAAATAAAGCATCATCATATAACTGGCGTGTCAGTTATCAGGGACACTGACTGGTGATAGTATGCAAAATTTTTTCCTTTTTTTTTTTTACATTTTTATTACAGGTTTTTACATACAGTAACACTGTACTAGTCTGGGAAGGTGATCTTTTTTTGTTTGTGTTTTTTTTTTACACACTATGATTGCTTATAACAGTGAATTTCACTGTTATAAGCAACATTTTTTTCTGAATGAAATCCATTCATTCAGTGTTTACTATTGTAAGTTGCTATGATTGGCCACAGCTAATCACATGGTACAGATGGGCTATGATTCACCCTGTATGTACCATGTGTTTACTGTGACCAATCACAAATCAACACAATAGTACACAATGAATGGCATAAATCAAAGCCATTCATTGTGTACAATTGTCATGTGATCTGCTGAGATTGGTCACAACAATCACACGGTACCAGCAGCTGGCTGGTACACTGATCCCTTGAGGGGCATGTGGGAGGCATGATCCTGGGAGAATGTCATATGATATCCACCCAGGATAACAGGGCTCCGGCCTGGTCCCTTTTTTTGTAATGGTGAGCAAATGAGGGGAAATCCATAATGTAAGCCCTTGTACACATGGTCGGACATTCCGACAACCAAATCCGTCGGATTTTGTCCGACGGATTTTGTCCGAAACTGTTGCATGCACACAGTTGGACAAAGTTGTCAGAAAATCCGATCGTACTTAACGTGATGAAGTTATTTCGTTAGGACGGGACTACGTTCAGGCTAGTAGCCAATAGCTTTGGTCTAGGAATTTGATATGAGCATGCGTGGCACTTTGTCCGATCGGAATTCTCTACACACAATCGGACAAAGTCCGATCGGATCATGTTGTCGGAAAATTTTATAGCCCAGCTGGAAAACTTGGTCCGTCGGATACTCCGACGGAAACAGTCCGATGGAGCCCACACACTGTCGGATTATCCGACAACACGGTCCTATCGGACATTGTCCATCGGAATGTCCGACTGTGTGTACAAGGGCTTAGAGTTGTCCCCAGAACAAGAGTTAAGAGGAAATCCCATAATGGGGAGACTTATTCTGGAGACAACTGTCCAACGCTGGAATTCCCTTCTCTGGTAGATTTCATCTAACTCTTCTGCACTCAATGCAAAACTAGTAAAAAGGATTACATACACTTAAAAGCAGTATTAACTGCTTGCCGATCAGCCGTCGTCATTATACGTCGGCTCCTTTAAAGTGGTTGTAAACCCTTACAAACCACTTTGACCTACAGGTAAACCTAGATTAAGGCTTACCTGTAGGTCCAATAAATATCTCCTAAACCTACGCGGTTTAGGAGATATTTGCCAAAAGACAGGCACCGCTGTCTACGGCGCATGCAGCATAAACAGCGGCGCGCAGGCGCACTGAGCACGCCGTTGTCAATGGTGACATGCCGCAAGTGGCGGCTCCCGTGCGCATGCACGGGAGTGACGTCATCGCGGCTCCATTGAATGACAGCGCCGGAGCAGCGAGACGCACCAAGAAGATTGAGGCTCCGTACACAAGGGGACAGCAGTGACTTCGCTGGCTCCTGTGTCAGGTAAGTGACACATAATGGACTACTATGCGATGCATGGTAGTCCATTATGCTTTACCTTTGCAGGGAATCAAAGAGGAAGTAAACCCATTTAAGCGGGATAGCTGCACTGCTGGGGTGCCGATGCTTATGGCCGATGGTCGTGGTGGCCCACAGTGATGACCGCCGGCCACAAGCAATTGCGTCGCACAACCACACAGTGCCATATCGCAAAAAATGGCCTGGTCATTAAGGGGGCAAATCCTTCCGGTCCTTAACCACTTGCCGACCAGCCGCCGTCATTATACGGAGGCAGGTTGGCACAATCCTGCGAGCCATTGTAGTTATACGTCGGCTCCTTTAAGCAGGATAGCGTGCCCACTGCAGGGGTGCCAATGCTTGTGACCGACGGTCGTGATGACCGCCAGCTTCGTGCGATCGTGGGCACGAGAGGCAGAACAGGGACGTGTGTGTGTTCTGTTCTGAGAGGAGATGCAGATCATGAGTTTGTAATAGCCAGGAACCACTATCTGTCATCACTTATAGCAAGTCCCCTCCCCTTACAGTTAGAACACACAGTCAGGGAGCACAGTTAACCCCTTGATCACCTTGAAATATTTCAAAACAAGCAAAAAAACACTGCACTATCCAAACAAAAAAAGCAGCAAACACACTAAATTGGATAAATTCAGTTCAACTAAACAGTGTACAAAAAGTGTTGCGCTAGAAGTAAATACAATATGAAAGTGTAGTAATAATGACTAAATATCACACTCATTTATATTTAAAAATAATAAACGTCAAAAACAGTGCTTAATAGCAAATGAACTGTTAGACAAAAAGAAAGAAAGACCAAGAAAGTCTTTTGCTAGAAAATCATAATTGTGCTCGCCCTTGGTGCAGACAAAGAGATGTGGGAATGTTCATTCCATCCGTGGAATATTTGATCCAAAGAAACACCCTGGTGCTGACACCACCACACACAGAAGAAAGATGTGAGCTTACCGACTCCCAATGACCCCAACGAGCATACGCTCCAGGGGTCAAAAAACACTTTCCAATTATATCGATAGGAAATCCTCAGGTCAGAAAAGATGAACTTCCAATATTGATGGTAACTCCTCTGTTGTTCAAATTGAATTGGACAAGGAGACAATACTCCCAGAAAGATCGTACTCTCATTCACGGAACCATATGGGACAAGAAAAATTGGGCCAAATAGCGTAATTCCGTACAATAAAATACATTTATTAAAATAAAATCACACTTACATTGAAGCAGTGAAATAAGCGCTTTGCAAATAGAAAGGCAGCAGTATAGTCCTCCCGACGCGTTTCATCTCATTAGACATCGTCTGGGGTGTCACTCCACTGCTGCACCACTTACGTTTATAATAATAATGATTGAAATCCCCTCCCGGTGTCACTACAGGCCACTTCCAGTTTCGGTCCCAAAATGGCCACCCCGCGTGTGTTTCAAGCCTCTAACCCAACTCACAATGCATCATCTCTGATCCTGGGATAAAACACACAATACATAACCAGAGATGTGGGATAGAAAATGGAAGTATATGTACTCGCATACATCTACATAGGTACATAGACATAAGGTTTCACATAACAATATTAATTAAAAATAAGAATCATATTTCAAAGTACCCACAAAAATTGGAAAATTTGTAGAAATTATGAAGATTAAATAAAATTAAAAAAATTAAAAAATTATAAGAGGTCCACCCGATCTTTATTCATAAAGTTGCATAAACAGCAACTTAAAAATTGCACCTTTATTGATGTTATATATGTAACCATACTAAAAAAATATATTTTTTTAAAGTTCTTTATAAACTCCAAAATTAACCTCACATGGCCAGGAACACTTGCCTGCCTAGTGTATCGCCCATTTTATTCGGATATAAAGCAAGGGTATTTTTGTGGCCTGTATTGACAGGGAAGAGAGAGATCAACTTTCAATAAAAACAATATACAGACATGAGTGTCAAAAACTTAAAATACAATACAGAATGTATGAACCCAAACCCTATGTACAAGAAAACATTTTGATGAAACATAAACGGAAAATATGTACCTCCGTCAGTAAAAAAATAATAAATATTAGACAAGAAAAAACCCATATCTCATGATCATTTCTTAACACAATGTCAGGATTCATTGATGAACGCATTAATGTCCCATTCCACGTTCAAACCGAACGGGAAATGGGTCCGGAGCTCATAAATCCAATAGGTCTCCAAACGAGACACTCCCCTCGTTAAAGCACCGCCCCTCCAAGGGGGCACATATTTATCTATGGCCACAAATTGGGTTCCTATTAAATTGCTGTTATGGAATTCCCTATAATGCCGGGGGACTGTATGTTTAGAGACCCTCCCTTTAACTAGGGAAATATGCTCTCCCACTCTTACCGAAAAAAAACCTTGATCACCCCCTAGTGTTAACCCCTTCCCTGCCAGTGACATTTAAACAGTAAAAAGTGCATTTTTATAGCACTGATCATTGTATAATTGTCAGTCGTCCCATAAAATGTGTCAAAAGTGTCCGATGTGTCCGCCATAATGCCATAGTCACGATAAAAATCACAGATCGCCGCCATTACTAGTAAAAAAAAAATAATAATAAAAATGCCATAAATATATCCCCTATTTTGTAGACGCTATAACTTTTGCACAAACCAATCAATATACGCTTATTGCGATTTTTATTACCAGAAATATGTAGAAGAATACATATCGGCCCAAACTGAGGAAAAAAATTAGCTTTTTCTTTAAAAAATTGGGGATATTTATTATAGCAAAAAGTACAAAATATTGTGGGTTTTTTTTTTCAAAATTGGCGCTCTTTTTTTGTTTATGGCCCAAAAAAAAAAACTGCAGAGATGATCAAATACCACCAAAAGAAAGCTCTATTTGTGGGAAAAAAAAGGTGTCAATTTTGTTTGGGTACAGCGTGGCACGACTGTGCAGTTGTCAGTTAAAGCGACGCAGTGCCATATCACGAAAAATGCTCTAGTTGTTATTTCACCTAGTGATATACACTTCCTGTCTTAGGGTTCCTGCATTCTGGATGAGGTAGTAAAGCAGACTCCTTTGGAGAGCAGCGTTGACAGTCTGGGTAGCAGGTAGTGTTAGACTCTTTTTGGAATAAATATGTTTACATAAATAACAGCTGATCACTGTAAGCACCCCTGTCAGTGGTAAATGGTTTGTTTCATTCCTCTAATTGCTACTTTGTCTGGACAGCTTGTTCTGTTAAAGCGGTCCTTCAGTCATTTTTTCAACTTTCCATCTATTCAATTTTCTGCCCTTGTTGTTAACTTTGGAAAGTAAAAACATTTTTTTGTCTGCCAGTAAATTCCTTATACAGCCTTCTTCCTCTTTCTTGTCTGGTCATTAGCCTAGGCTTATGGCATCATGCACAGCTCTCTCTCACTCCCGTGAGAGTTTACCAGGAAGGGAGGGGGATGAGTCATAAGAGGGCCAATGAAAGCTGCAGATCTTGAGGTGTGCCTCTGTGTGTCTGTGTAAATCCAGGAAGTGAACAGGCGGCAGCTTCAGCTGCCCACAGTTAAAATGGCTACAGCCAGACTCAGTGGAGGGAGATTTCTGCAGCATATTTGGCAAGTACGTAATCACAGAATATAAAAAATAATATGCAAAGTGGTTGGAGGGAAGCTTCAGAATGGCAAAGATGTTTTTATTACAAATTATGTGAGCTGGCTGCAGTTCCTCTTTAATGTACCATATTTATCGGCATATAACACGCACCGGCGTATAACACGCACCCCAAGTTTAGGAGGGAATTTAAAAGAAAAAACTTTTAGGAGGGAAGTTTAAGGAAAAAACTTACATTTAAATGCCCATCAATGCAGCCTTATCAGTGTCATTTGCAGCCTTGCATTGCAGCCTTGTCAGTCAATTGAAGCCTTGTCAGTCGTTTGCAGGCTTGTCAGTCGTTTACAGGCTTGTCAGTCGTTTACAGGCTTGTCAGTGTCATTTTAAAAATGGCGCCGCCGAGATACAGAGCGGATGTCCTGTGTATCTCGGCGGCGCTCGTTCTCGGCCGTTCTCGGCGGCTTTCGGGTATTGTCGACCGCACTCGGGTGTTCTCTGCTATTTTCGGCCCTTCTTGCCTATTTTTGGCCGCACTCGGCTGTTCTCTGCGGCTTTCAGCTTTCCGAAAGCTGCCGAGAATGGCCGAATGCAGCCGAGAACGGCCGAAAATACCTGAAAGCTACTGAGAGCGGCACAGAAGGTTAGGAAAGGAGGGGGATCGGCGTATAACACGCACCCCCGATTTGCCCCTGATTTTAGGGGGGGGGAAGTGTGTGTTATATGCCGATTAAATACGGTAAGTTGAAAAATAATAGACTTGCCAGCTGGATTGGGTGAAAATAAAGGAAAAAAAGCCTAATTAAGAAAACGAATGCAGACAACACCTCTAAGAATTAGTGAGCTGCAATTTAATATGTTTTTGGTTTTGGGTTCAATACAGTTTTAAGCTGCTTAGGTACAATTGTCTCCCCAATATGACAACATTATACTGAAATATCTTTTTCTATGTAATTTTGCATGTTTATAGTGAATGCACAGAACTATATAACAATGAAACACCAAAGCAACCACTGTATACTACTGCATTCATTTCTTTCTGTCTTACTGCCCAGTCCTGGGAAGCACAGTACAGCAGTAACAAATATACAACCTTATAGAAAGAAGAAGAATCTCAATGCCCAAAACCCTGACTGTGCTTAAAATGATTGTAAATGATCAACTTGTAAAACAATTCATTCAGTTTAAAACAGAAATTAAAGACAAAACATTTGTGTATAGATATAAAAAACATTATAAATACATTTTTTTCAGCTTTTTATAAGTGATCACATTCCCTCTGTTTTCAGGTGCATAAAGAGTTGGGGGGAGGAGGAGAAGCAGCAGCACACTGAGCTTTCTAATGAAAGGCTGTGGGTGTGTTAGAACTAGTCTGACTATTGGAGGAGAGTAGTCTGAGCACCCAGCATAACTAGAGAACTGGCCACTGTGTGATCAAATGCTTAGTGTGGTCAGTTTTGAATAGGAAATTATAGGGACTGGCAGGAACACCAGGGATTTCACACAAAGAAAGCAATACAAAGAGAACAGGATACGTTTTCATACAAGTACATGGCACAGCAGGCACATATCAGTAATATAAAAATGTTGGGTTTACATGCTCTTTAATGCTTTACACCTTGTCTGTATATGTAATTTACAATCGCTCCATATTATAAAATTGGCAAAGTAAAAAAAAAATAGGTTTGCAATTTTTTTGTTACAGTATTTTTATTTTAAAGCCCAACTATGGGCATAATAATCTTTCCATGCTTCAAGCAGGTATACAATCTATAGCCTGAAAAGAAACCCAGTAATACTGGCTTTCTTCTACATAAAAATCTGCTGGTTTAGATTTCTGAGGGGGGAGTACAGCAGGAGCTATACTTCTGGGATGCTCAGATGTAAGCACTGCAGGTCTCAGACCTCAGCGGTATGGTCATGTCTCATCCCCAGAGCTGTATCCTGCCCTAGGCGGGCAAAGCCTAGGTCTAGGGCAGCACTTTGCAAGGGGGGCAGCACGAAAAGAGTCCCCACCAGCTTGCGCTACACTGTTATGCCGCGTACACGCGATCGGACATTCCGACAACAAAATCCTATGTTTTTTTCCCCGACGGATGTTGGCTCAAACTTGTCTTGCATACTCACGGTCGCACAAAGTTGGTTGGAAATTCCGAACGTCAAGAACGTGGTGACGTACAACGAGCTGAGAAAAGTTCTTCTGCTTGATTCTGAGCATGCTTGACACTTTGTGCATTGGAATTGTCTACACACGATCGGAAACTTAATTTACGGAAACAGATTTTGTTGTCTGAAAATTTGAGAACAAGATCTCAAATTTTGTTCAATGGAAATTCCGATGGAAACTGTCTGATGGAGCCTACACAGGATCGGAATTTCCGACAACAAGCTCCAATCGCACATTTGCCGTCGGAAAGTCCGAACGTGTGTATGCGGCATTAGTGTAGCGCCAGTCTTATGGGGCAGACTGGGCTGAGAGGCAAATTAATTTAGTGCCCCCCATAAAGTGGCCGCACTGCTTCCAGTATGCGAGCGGCCGGCATTCCGCAACCCACAAAAACATTTCTCCTACAGAAATTGGAGTTCAGCATGTGGCTGTTGTATAATGGAGCAGAACAAACGTTGCAGTAATACTGTATATAGCAACAGGTAGAAATTTTTCATTTCTGTGTTCATGTTTTCAACCAATGAAATGTAATAAAATCTGGCTTACTGTTCGTAAGTGACTCTGCTTTATCAAAAAAAAAAACAATGAGGAAGGTCTTGTCACTCTACTTATATGACATCCTGTTTGAAGGCCAGCTTACTGGAAATGCTTTGTTAGCTTTATTAGCTGATAATAGAGGATAACATATTAAAGTGAAGTAGATAACAAGATTGCATGCAATTTTAACTTGAACTACCATGCTATAGAAGCATACATATATAATTTTTGATTGTTTAATGTTTCTGTTATTAAATTAAGTTTTATTTTGGGAATAATAATTCTATGATGTATACTAGTAATAATTTCTAGTTACAAAGAATATGGCAATCCAGTATTATGACTATAACTCCAAATGCCCAAGAGGCACCTATGTAGTAAGAATATGTTTTTCCTTTTTTTTGTGCGTTTTGGCCATTACTGGTAATAATTATTCAATGTTATTTTTTTCAGGCATGTTATTTGGGAAAAATTTGAATATATTGTTCACCTTGTTAAAGGGTCTACTCTTTTCCAGCCTATTATCACCTCTTGTACTTTGTCATAATTTAAAGGGTATTTAAAGACAAAAATGTGTATTTTTTTAATGTAATGTGAAAAACATTTTCCTTGGAACTCATATAGACTGGTGCAGTCAGATTTTGTGGAAGTGTCTCACATGTGTTCTGAAAGTGGAGCAGTGTGCCCCAAATTCATGTAACGGTCCAGAACTTGTCCTTGAATTTGGCTCTAGTGGCACCACTTTTAGAACACATTTGAGACACTTTGGTAAAATCTGTCTCTGCACACCAAAAGAAAGTTGGTCCTAATTATCTCCGCTATTGTATGATACAAACTGTTTGATTAAAATAGAAAATAGAAAAATAAAAATAAATTTGGCACAGGATTGAATTTGGAACTTCTACACCACAATGTACAGTGAGGGAAAAAAGTATTTGATCCCCTGCTGATTTTGTACATTTGCCCACTGGCAAAGAAATGATCATTCTATAATTTGAGACAGAATAACAACAAAAAAATCCAGAAAAACCTATTTCAAAAAAGTTATATATTGATTTGCATTTTAATGAGTGAAATAACTATTTGACCCTTAGCAAAACACGACTTAGTACTTGGTGGCAAAACCCTTGTTGGCAATCACAGAGGTCAGACATTTCTTGTAGTTGGCCACCAGGTTGCACACATCTCAGGAGTAGGGATGAGCTTCGTGTTCGAGTCGAACATACGTTCGACTCGAACATAGGCTGTTCGCCCGTTCGGCGAATTCTGAATGTTGTGGGGCGTTCGCGCCAAATTCGTGCTGCGCTCACGGCCCATAATGCGCTGCGCCATTGCAGTGCATTGCTGGCTCGTGATTGGCCAAGCATGCACTGTGACCCCGCATGCTTGGCCAATCACAGCGTCGGCAGCGAGGAGAGCCATGATTGGCCACAGGCAGGATGCCTGTGGCCAATCATAGCTCAGGCTGTGTAGTACACGCCCCACACTATATAAGGCCGCCAGCGCGGCGACCTTGTGTAGTGTGTTGGCGTCTGCAGGAGTTAGTGGGTGTTCTGTGTACCTTCAACACAGTATACACCGATCGTTATAGGCCGATTTTTTCGTTCTTGCTCTTCTGTAGTGGTTGTTGTCTGCGTGCCATGACCGCAGTATACACCGCTATATTCACCTATATAGCTAGCTATCTTGCTTGTTTTAAATAGAGCTTAAAGTCAGTGGTAGGAGATTGTGCGTGCTGTCTGCGTGTTCTGAACCCAGTATACACCGCTATATCCACCTATATAGCTAACTATCTTGCTCGTTTTAAATAGAGCTTGCAGTCAGTAGTAGGAGATTGTGCGTGCTGTCTGCGTGCTCTGAACCCAGTATACACCGCTATATCCACCTATATAGCTAACTATCTTGCTCTTTTTAAATAGAGCTTGCAGTCAGTGGTAGGATATTGTGCGTGCTGTTTAACAGGGACATGTAATTACAATTCTTGATATAATATTTCACAGGAGGGCCCGTTCCTGTGCCCACCCAGAGTAACTGTGAGGACTTATAGTGTTGTGGCACCAGCACCACAACCACCAAAGGTCAATTTTTCTACCACTGTTCAACAATGGCATGTAATTACAATTCTTGATATAATCGTTCACAGCAGGGCGCTCCAGCGCCCACCAAGAGTCACTTTGAGGGCTTACAATGTTGTGGCAAAACCAACACCTTGTTCCGCCATTTCTGCAGAGCATATAGGGCAGGCCCCTACTTTCAAACATCCAACTTACAAACATCTCCTACTTGCAAACGGAAGGAGACAACAGCAAGTGAGATGAAAAAAGACGGACGGCAAAACAAATTATACAGGGGTGATAACCCTTCCCTATGTTTTCCAAAAAGCTTAAAAATAGTTTTTTTGACTGGAGCTACACTTTAAAAATGTACCAGTTGAAAATTACAAACAGATTCTACTTAACACAACAAATCTACACAGTCCCTGTCTTGTTTGCACCGCCTGTATACTGCTGTTCTGAGTATATAGGGCCTGGGGGCCACACGTATTTCCTTTTTTTAATATGGGTACGGGGTTCCCCTTAATATCCGTACAAGACCCAAAGGGGCTGGTAATGGGCAGGGAGGGCTACCCATGCCATTTTTCTCAATGATTTTCAACCATATTGCAGGAACCAGATATAACATTAAAACCGCAAGCAGTTTTAAATGACGTTATTTCCATTAAATGTAATTTTGTGCAGGGACTGTTCTAAACACGGGAAACACGTGGCACTTCACAGGCATACTATAGACACTCCCCAGGCACGATATTTAAAGGAATATTTCACTTTTTTTTTCACTTTAATCGTCATTAAAATCAGTGCTCCCGCCAAAACGGCCATTTTTAAAAACATTTTAGGCATTGACCCATGTCCCCTGGGGCAGGAGCCAGGTCCCCAAACCCTTTTTAGGACAGTATCTTGCATATTAGCCGTTAAAATTAGCACTTTTAATTTCGAACGTTCAAATTCTCCCATAAACTTCAATGGGGTTCTAACCTTCATACGAATTTGGGGTCCGTTCGAAAGTTCTGGTGCGAACCGAACCGGGGGGTGTTCGGCTCATCCCTACTCAGGAGGGATTTTGTCCCACTTCTATTTGCAGATCCTCTCCAAGTCATTAAGGTTTCAAGGCTGACGTTTGGTAACTTAAATGTTCAGCTCCCTCCACATATTTTCTATGGGATTAAGATCTGGAGACTGGCTAGGGCTTTGTTGTCTTGGCCGTGTCATTGTCATGCTTGAATACCCACCCATACACGATCCATTTTCAATGCCCTGGCTGAGGGAAAAGGGTTCTCACCCAAGATTTGATGGTACATGGCTCCGTCCATCGTTCCTTTGATGCGGTGAAGTTATCCTGTCCCCTTAGCAGAAAAACACCCCTAATGCATAATGTGTCCACCTCCATGTTTGACGATTGGGATGGTGTTCTTGGGGTCATAGGCAGCTTACCTCCTCCTCCAAACACGGCGAGTTGAGTTGATGCCAAAGAGCTCAACTTTGGTCTTATCTGACCACAGCACTTTTACCCAGTTCTCCTCTGAATCATTCAGGTGTTCATTATCAAACTTCAGACAGGCCTGTATTTGTGCTTTATTGAGCAGGGGAGACCTTGCACGCACTGCAGGATTTCAGACCTTTACGGCGTAGTGTGTTACCAATTGTTTTCTTGGTGACTATGGTCCCAGTTGCCTTGAGATCATTGACAAGATTCTCCTTTGTAGTTATGGGCTGATTCCTCCCTGTTCTCATGATCATTGAAACTCCACAAGGTGAGATCTTGCATGGAGCCCCAGACCAAGGGAAATTGACTGTTATTGTGTTTCTTCCATTTGCGAATAATCGCACCAAATGTTGTCACCCTCTCACCAAGCTGCTTGGCGTTGGTCTTCTATCCCATTCCAGCTTTGTGTAGGTCTATCAATCTTGTCCCTGATATCCTTGGACAACTCTTTGGTCTTGGCCATGGTGGAGAGATTGGAATCTGATTGATTGGTTGCTTCTGTGGACAGGTGTCTTTTATAAAGGTAACGAGCTGAGATTAGGAGCACTCCCTTTTGAGAGAGTGCTCCTAATCTAAGCTTGTTACCTGTATAGAAGACACCTGGGAGCCAGAAATATTGCTGATTGATGAGGGATCAAATACATTTTTTACTTATTAAAATGCAAATCAATTTATAACTTTTTTTAAATGCATTTTTGATGTTAATCTGTCTCTCACTGTTAATAAAGCTATCATTAAAATTATAGACTGATCAATTCCTTGTCAGTATACAAACGTACAGAATCAGAAGGGGATCAAATACTTTTATCCTTCACTGTAGAAGTGGAGCAAATTAGAACTGCCTGTATTTGGGGCAAGAGTCACTGCCAGAGCCAAAACTGTCACAGAAGTGGTGGCCAGAAAAGTGGTGCAGCATCATCTTTAATATGTAAAGTGATTTCCATTTTCTCTCCTTTTTTGCCAATATGCCTGTTGGTCCTACCAGTTTCATTGTTCTAGGACATTTCTTGGTTTAGGGTGACAACAATGTAATGGCAACACTGATACATTTCAGATAGCATTGTCACCTTGATAGCTTTGTCACCTTTTCTCCAGTGAAACGCCACTATACATATATATATAAATGAATAAAAACTGATCATGACCCTTTAAAATGCCCTGCACCACATCCAGAATTCCCTGCCTCCCATTTCAGTAACTTAAACAGTGTTTGTCTAGCCCCTATGTAATGAACATGAGGTGAGGAAGTTATGCTGGTAGTCCAGATCAGAGGAGCAGCCTTGAGTAACAACATTGTTCTTCCATAGACAGAGAATAGTGAATGATCCCCCCCCCCTAGGACGGGAAGTGTATTATTTGCAGGATAACCTAGTGAAAATAAAGGCAAAATAGTGCCTCTTTCTCTGCTGGTAAGTTAGTATACAGCTTGGGAAAAAAGAGAATGACAGCACCATCTGAGGATTCTAACACAGGCATTTTGCACAAAACAGTCATTATAAAAACAGTGACTGCAATGATTCCAACCCAGATGGCAAGCAATTGAGCTGCAAGTTTGAAAATAACTTGATAAGCTATTGCTAGACTTGCCAGGCTTCACAAGTTTTTTTGCACAGCTCTATTTTGCAAACATTCTGCAAGTCTACTGCAAGTTCTGGTTCAGTTATGTAGTGCGATAGTCATCCCACCACAGGGGTCACTATGACTTGCAGAGCTCTTGCTGTAGACTCACTGCTGCAGCTTTGCTCTTGCCTGAGACTTGCCACTTACATTTGCTATAAACTGGAAAAGTGTCAACTAGAACAAGTACTCTGCTAGTGTACAACTTGCCAGTGAAAATGTGCAAGCCTTACAATTCAACACTGCAACAAATTTGTGGCAAGTTATCTTTGCTTTCTGGGAAATTAGATACCTTTAGTAAACCAGTACGCTCCATCACCTCTCATTAGAAGATACCCTAGGGCATGAAAGACACCTTACTGTCTGCTATCATCTATGATAAAAGTGTTATGTCCCAATGCCCTCCAGCATGTGAGCACAATATAAGATGAGGACCATCTCGCCTATAAGAGATCAGTACTGCTTTTCTCAGTAGAGTTAATGCCTTGAACTTTTATACAACAAAACTGTATATTTTCCAAAATATGTTGCTTACAGAATTGCTGATGATCAGCATGTTACATTTTTACAATCCTTTGTGACTTTCCTGTCTACAGATAGATGATGCATGCTCTGAGGTGCTGTCAGATTCCCATCTTGAGGTGAGCCTGTGTTAATTATCTTTTCTACTCACTACAGTATAAAAATAGAGCTGTGACTTAACTATCATTTTTTGAATGCAGTTATCCAGCACTTTAGAAGAACTTTGCTTTGTGGTCAAGGGGATAATGCAGAAGTCTCAGGTAAGCCACATGTGTCCAAAACCAGTTTAAAATGTATATAAAGCAGGGGTCTCAAACTGGTGGCCCTCCAGCTGTTGCAAAACTACAAGTCCCATCATGCCTCTGCCTGTGGGAGTCATGCTTGTGACTGTCAAGCTTGCAATGCCTCATGGGACTTGTAGTTTTGCAACAGCTGGAGGGCTGCTAGTTTGAGACCCCTGATATAAAGTCATGTATTTTCTTTTTTGGATAGAGTGGTTAGAACCTTTCATGTTTTGTTGTTGTTGTTGTCTGTGTCCCTACTGGGGGGGATTTACCCGTCTTTTTGTACTGGTAACCGAATGAGAGGAAAGCTAAAATTTTAGAGTTGTACACAGAACAAGTATTAGAAATAACAATCTAGCAGGGGCATCATCCTCAGTTTGGTAGATGTCCTCTAACCTTCTCTTGATGGCCACTGTCATTAGTCATTAAAGTGATGAACACATCTAAAATTTTGAGTTGGCACCAGAATATAAAAATAAAGGGGAAAATCTACCAGAACGAGAATAGAAGGGAACCAACGACAACATTTGAGATTTACCTTCGCTATTTGTCTTGATGATCACTGTCACCAAGCATGAATGTGAGGAACAAATCAAACATGTTGAATTGTCACCAGAACAAGAATAGAGGGGAATTCTTAAATGATTATTATTATTAATTTATATCTGACGTACAGCATGTCCATGTAGTTAATTCTTTTTTCCGCACAAGATATAGTATAGTAAGCTTGGCCACCAGAACTGAGCCCTATTGAAAGTAAAACATTACTCTTGACTGATTCTTCGATTAAAGTACTGAGTAGATGCAGCAGTGGGACTGTTGTTGAAGTAGGAAGGTGGATTGTGTATGTTGGGTCTTTACTGTTCTGGTGAGCCAGGCAGAGTGACCTTCCCAACTGCATGTAATGCTAAGACTGGTAATGCTCAGCTCAACACTATGTTCTCTAGATCACTTGCAGAACTGGATCTCAAACTGGCTTTGTTTAGGTCCCATAAGCTTGTCACAGAAGTCACCTGGTCTTCCCTGGCTAATCTGAGGTGTGGACTTAAAATATATGTATAGTCAATACTTTTTTTTATAGTTTTGGATAGAGTAGCAAAGAATGAGCAAACCTGACAGTTTTTAAGTACTGTCTTTCTCCAGCATTGTCAGTGAAACAGAAATGGATGGAAAACCAAAGTTTACAGTTATTGCCAAAACAGGAGGCAAGGGTAAAGTTTCCAGTGGGGACGCTTGATCCCGTGAGGAAATTCTTGAAATTTCCTCTTCATTTCTGGACATAAAGTGACAGGAAAAAAAGGGATTTTAACCCTTCTCTAGTCTAGCCAAAACTAGCAAATTTAGTTATTTATGGACGTTAACTCAGAATAAAACAAAGTAAAGGAACACACAAAAGCTTTAAACTGAAGGGCTCTGCAAGTACTGACCTTTGGAAAGTGACCTTTTGTAGAAAGACTCCACAAAGGGTATGGATTCACCTTCTTCATTATATAGAATGACTTCCCTCAATGTGCAGGAGCTCCCCGCTAGGTCCATAAAAGGGATACCTGTTATAGTAATTACCACCTCCTGCTACCTTAAATTCTAATTACAACGAATACTTTTGTTTTTTTAAGCATAGAATAGGTAGAGTAATGCCTAGTACACACGATCAGAAAATCAGACGAAAAATAACGCTCTCTAATTGATCGTACTATCTGATCATTAGTACACAGCTTTCGAGAACCAATTATAACAGTTCATCCGAATTATCTGAAGGGACAAACACAAAATGTTATCGTATGATGCCAGATTGTGCGATTTTTTGTTTAATCGGTACAGTATTCCCCCCTAAAAAAATCTGAACAGCAAGACCACGCATGCTCAGAAACGAAAGAATACATTACAATACAATACAAAATATTACATCATTTTCTAAGTTGTATTCTGTCGTACGAGAATTTTCATAAGTTAACTTCTTCATTTTCAATATAAGACTAGCATGTAAAAAAAAGAAAAAACACGTTTCAGACAGAACAAGAAATAAGATAACACCCCCCCCCCCCCCCCCAGCAGGAATTCAGACAGCAATTAAAACACATTTTTTAGTAAGTAAAGCCCCATACACACAGGCAGAATGTCAGGAGACAGTTGCCAGTACAAAAAATACCACCCAACATTCTGAGCATGTGTATGTCAGTCTGTCCGAAAGAAGTCAGCCATTCGCGCATGCTGGAAAACCAAAATCCGACCAATTCATGATCAGCACTCTCAGCCAATTGCAGAGAGCGCTGATCAGAGTGTTCTGGCGGGCTCAGCGCATATTTAGTACAGCGGCTCCCGACTGGAGCTGTCAGGTTTTTTTTCGTACGACCCAGAACTGTAGTGAGTTCCCGGCTTAAAGCGGAGGTCCACCCTAAAGTGGACCTTCCGCTCATCAGAACCCTCCCCCCCTCCGGCGCCACAATTGGCACCTTTCAGGGGGGAGGGGGTGCAGATACCTGTACAGTACAGGTATTCTGCACCCACTTCCGGGATAGCTCTCTGCGGAAAGGGGCGTAGATTACGCCCCTTTCCGCAAGTGCCCGCCCCTTTCCGCAAGTGCCCTGCTGCCTGCTGGGAAACACACAGATCCCAGAGGCAGCGGGGACCGTCCTTATTGCACAGCGCAACTCGCGCATGCACAGTAGGGAACCGGGAAATGAAGCCGAAAGGCTCCATTTCCCGATTCCCATACCCAAGATGGCGGCGGCAACACTCGAGACGATCTAGAGATCGGCTTCGGGTGCCGACATCGCGGGCGCGCTGGACAGGTAAGTGTCACTATTTTAAAAGTCAGCAGCTGCAGTATTTGTAGCTGCTGGCTTTAAAAAAAAAACGCGGAGTCCCGGTGGACTCCCGCTTTAAGATTTAGAATCCATGTAAAGATGTTATTGCTGTGTTCCAAAGAGGAAGATGTATTTTCCTTCCTATCCAGATAGTAGGCATCAGACAGAATAGGCAAACAACTACAAAAAAAAATAAGAGGACGCAAGTGTTATTTAAAACTTAGGTCCTCCTTTTAAGTGGTCAGCCCCACATATCAGATACCAGGATTCAGGTTGCAACCTTTATTTTCCTCATTTTGAACAAAAAAGAGTTTATAAAGAAAAAAAAAAATGAAAGCCCTAAGCTTTCCTTCCCATGTCTAAAACTGAACAAAATGGCAGGAATTGAGCTTTAAAGTGTTTGCAAAGGTTTTTTAAGTTTTGGATAGAGTTGGGGAGGATTATTGTGTATGTACACCCTAACGGTGAATTTCTCTTATTTGCTCCTATCTGGTCTGTTTATTATACAATTGGAAGCATTTTGTTATATCTTTTTATAAGTGAGCAAAAAATACCTGTTAATTGTGTCAGAAATTCAGAGCCAATCTGTGTGCTCTGTGTGCTCACTTCTGCATGATCTGGTAAGGCTGACAACACAAGCCTGCAAAAAAAAACGTGTGTGAGCAAATAACAGGTCTTGAGATCATTTCTGGCAGATCTAGAGCTATTGTTCTGTACCTGCAGGGTCTTTGAAAGGATAAAACATGAGGGATATGCATGTACTATTGCAGATACATACTGCATATATATTTTTTCTAATTTTGAAATACATTTTAAACCCTCTATTAAGTTCATATTGCTGTATGCAGTCCGCTGGAGAGGTTCATCCTACTATTTGTACTGGCGGCCATTGTCACTGAGACAGGAAGTGGGCGAAATCCAACATTTTTGATTGGTCAGATGAAAAATAGAAGAGAGTAAACCATTAAATGGCAACAAATGTTCTGGTGACAACTGTCTTAGATAAAAGTTCTTCTAATGCCGCGTACACACGACCGGACTTTCTGGCAGACTCGGTCTGACGAAAGTAGTCCGTCGGACAATCTGATCATGTGTGGGCTAATCCGATCGTTTTTCATAAAAAAAAAAAATCAGACAGACCTAGAAATAGAACATGTTTCAAATCTGTCCGATGGACTCAATTCCTATCGGGAAAACCGTTCGTCTGTATGCTGGTCCGACGCAAAGGAAGCTATTGGCTACTGGCTATTGAACTTCCTTTTTTAGTCCCGTCTTACTTCATCACGTTCAAAACGAACGGACTTTCAAACTGACTTATTCCATTCGTGTGTGGGCAAGTCTGTTTGTTCCGGAAGGTCCATCCATTGGGAAGACCTTCGGACCTAGTCTGCCGGAAAGTCCGGTCGTGTGTACGTGGCATAACTTTAGGTAGATTTTCTCTCATTTTATATTGTTTCTGCAGGACAGTAAGTTATGGTAAATTTTCCCAGTTTTGGCTATACATACACTTTGACAAACTTTAGATTGCAGTATTATGGCTGCAACTGTGATACTGTGTAAATGGAGTAAAGTGCAAAAAAATATTTAAGCGGGCCTTAATAGTTTGATAGCCTGTTTTTAGAATCAATGCACAGAATATATTTTGTTAAATCCTTCACTCTTTGATGTTTACAGGGTTCAGAAGAAAAAGGCGACTCAAAAAGGGTGAGTACTGTGTTCCACACTAAGAATTTTAAGATTTTATTGTCCTTTTTTTTGAAGTAAAATAGCATTTTAATTTCTTTTCTGCACAGTTCTTATTTCATTATTCTAAGAGTCATGACTCAGGAAAATCTGACATTACGGTAAGTTTAAGTTTATAGGAGAAAAACATTCAAACTAGATAATGCAAGACACATTCACCTGCATTGCTGAATGCATAGCAGATATTGCTAATTCCACCCTGCAATAACCAGAGTGTAATTTAGGCACTCCATTGATCGTTCTGCATTAACTGCATCCAATTAGAATTATACTATTTTATGGATGAGATAGGTCAATATAACCAGGAAAAATTAGGAACCAATGGTGTAAATGGGAATACTTAGTGGTTGTAAACCATTACATATATTAACCAGTGAAGTGACTGGCCTCGGGTGATACACAGAGATTAAACAAATTCTTCCACATAAATTATTCCTGTTTATCTACGACAGTGTTTCTCAACCGGGGTTCCGTGAGCTGTAGAGCTGAAATTTTGTTTTTAGGGGTTCCCCGAGTTCTCAAACGTTTTGCCAAGGGTTCCTCCACGATAAAAAAGTTGAGAAATGCCCCCGTACACACAATCGGAAATTCCGCCAGCAAAAGTGAGCTTTTGGTCAGAAATTCCGACCCTGTGTATGCTCCATCGGACTTTTGCTGGCGGAATTCCCACCAGCAAAAGATTAAGAGTAGGTTCTCAATTTCCGATTGGAAATTCTGATTGTCTGTACCAATTCCGACGCGCAAAATTTCTACGCGTGCTCAGAAACAATTTGATGCATGCTCTGAAGCATTGAACTTCATTTTCAAGGCTCATCGTAGTGTTGTATTTCATCGCGTTCTTGACGGTCGAAAGTTCCTAGAACTTTTGTGTGACCGTGTGTATGCAAGCCAAGCTTGAACGGAATTCCGTCAGAAAAAAACATCCAATTTTTTTTCCTACGGAAAATCCACTCATGTGTACGGGGCAAAACACTGATCTCTGTCCATTCAAAGTACAGAATTTACACATGAACTCTCAGTTCTGAAAAGCAGGGGTGGAGAGCTGAAGTTACATCAGTGAGGAGAGCTGATTGGAGGGAAGGGACCCGTCCCCCTTCACACAGCATGCATTAACAGAGCTGAGGCTGTCAATCAGATGAGGTCCCTCCCCTGTCACCTTTTTTTCTCTTGGTGTCAGGAAAACTTGTCAGATGTGACTCATGCATATAGCAGAGAAACAAAGCAGCAGACAGACATGACACTTGGGGCCAGTTTACACCACATACAGTCTAGTGCATTTTTTTCTGAATCAAAAAAGCAAGGAAAGTAAGATTATATGGTTTCAAATGGCATAGTTAACACCAGTGTGGTCAATACCAGGGAGTTCCAGTTCCAGATAGAAAAGTAGAACACACTGCATTTTTTCTGCACTGGACTTTACTGGAATGTGGTTAATCTCATCAGAAACACACTAGACTGCAGTACACTGAAAAAATAAAACAGGAAAAAAAAGAAAAAAAAGCATCTGTAATGCATTCAGAAACGCATCAGAACCACGTTTAAAAACGTGTATGCAGAAACGCAATCGGAATGAATCTGTAATGCGTTTTTGTGGTGTGAACCGACCCTTAGTGCTCTTAATCCAGACAAGTAAACACTACTGTATAGAGGGATATGCCTTGTTCATATTTCATGTGTGAGGTTTGCAGCCACTTTAAGTTGGAACCGTAAAGATCTTCTACATAATAAAATAATCTGAAAGATGAATATATTCCTCACTCAGTGGGCATAGAATTGGAAATTGGGTTGCTGTAGCAAACTAACCATGCAGAGAAATATACAATTTCTTTGAAGGTCAACAGTATTATTTTATGAAGCATATCTGTATTTTCATCAGAATGGCCTGTATAAGGTGATAAACTACATAGCCAATGCTTACAAAATCTGTAGTTTAGGTTGCCCCACTTTTTTGCTTATTCTGTCAAAACACAAGTTTGCCATCCCGCATACAAATATGTGCAACCCAGAATGGAGCAAGCCACTGATGCTAGAATGGAACGGAGTGCATTAAAATAGTGGTCAAGTCACTTTTTTATCTGTAGGAATCCCTAATTATTGTGCCTAAACGTTTTAATTATTTATCTGCAGCCAGAATTTGTTATATACCAAACACTACATCTTTGCCACAATCTGAATAACAGTTCATATGGGCACCTCTGGTGCCACCATGACACCAACCTTGTGTGCATTGGAGGTGGAGCCCTCTATTGACAATGGCACCTGTCTACCCACCATAGTGGCAGACTGACAACTAGAACATCCCTAGATCATACCTGTAAATTGTTTAACATAATAAATCTCCTTTCTCCTTCCAACATCATGTTCTTCCTCTGCAGCAATCTGCTGTCCTAGGCTGCATCATTTTGAAATATAAAGGACACATTCAAGATCACATGACCTGACTTTAGAAAAACATTTTCTAATTTCACTATATATATATATATATATAGATAGATAGATAGATAGATAGATAGATAGATAGATAGATAGATAGATAGATAGATATTTATATATATATATATATATACATTATCTCACAAAAGTGAGTACACCCCTCACATTTTTGTAATGTTTTGTAAATATTTTATTATATCTTTTCATGTGAAGAAATTACACTTTCCTACAATGTAAAGTAGTGAGTATACAGCTTGTATAACAGTGTAAATTTACTGTCCCCTCAAAATAACTCAACACACAGCCATTAATGTCTAAACCGCTGGTAACAAAAGTGAGTACACTCCTAATTGAAAATGTCAAAATGAATAATAATAATTAGCCATTTTCCTTCCCCGGTGTCATGTGACTCGTTAGTGTTACACAGTCTCAGGTGTGAATGGGGAGCAGGTGTGTTAAATTTATCACTCTCACTCTCATACTGGTCACTGAAAGTTCAACATGGCACCGCATGGCAAACAACTCTATGAGGATGTGAAAAAAGGAATTATTGCTCTACATAAAGATTGCCTAGACTATAAGAAGACCCTGAAATTGAGCTGCAATATGGTGGTCAAGAGCATACAGTGGTTTAACAGGACAGGTTTCGCTAAGAACAGCCCTCGCCATGGCCCACCAAAGAAGTTGAGTGCAGGTGCACAGCATCATATCCAGAGGTTGTCTTTGGGAAATAGATGTATGAGTGCTGCCAGCATTGCTGCAGAGGTTGAAGGGGTCGGCCTGTCAGTGCTCAGACCATACACCGCATTGCATCAAATTGGTCTGCATGGTTGTCATCCCAGAAGGAAGCCTCTTCTGAAGATGAAGCACAAGTAAGTCCGCAAACAGTTTGCTGAAGACAAGCAGACTAAGGACATGGATTACTGGAACCATGTCCTGTGGTCTGATGAGACCAAGATAAACTTATTTGGTTCAGATGGTGTCAAACGAGTGTGTCTTGCCTACATTTAAGCATAGTGGTGGGAGTGTCATGGTCTGGGGCTGTATGAGTGCTGCCAGCACTGGGGACCTACAGTTCATTGAGGGAACCATGAATGCCAACATGTACTGTCACATACTGAAGCAGAACATGATCCCCTCCCATCGGAGACTGGGCCGCAGGGCAGTATTCCAACATAATGACCCCAAACACACCTCAAAGACGACCACTGCCTTGCTAAAGACGTTGAGGGAAAAGGTGATGGACTGGCCAAGCATGTCTCCAGACCTAAAACCAGTGGCAACCTGTGAAGCTCTGGTGAACTTCATGCCCAAGAGAGTTAAGGCAATGCAGGAAAATAATGGTGGTCACACAAAATATTGACAATTTGGGCCCAATTTGTACATTTTCACTTAGGGGTGTTCTCACTTTTGTTGCCAGGAGTTTAGACATTAATGGCTGCGTGTTAAGCGATCAGCAAATTGACACTGTTATACAAGCTGTACACTCACTACTTTACATTGTAGCAAAGTGTCATTTCTTCTGTTGTCACATGAAAAGATATAATAAAATATTTACAAAAATGTGAGGGGTGTACTCACTTTTGTGAGATACTGTGTATATGTGTGTGTTTGTGTATATATATATATATATATTCAGTATATGTTACATAGTTTAAAAAGTTCATCCAGTTCAACTAACAGAGAGAAAAAAAACAAAAAAAAACACACACAAATCGAAAACCTCCATGTACACTATCCTATATCCACAGTTGATCCTGAGGAAGGCATAAAAAAAACAATAAAACATTAACCCCCCTGGCGGTATTCCCGAGTCTGGCTCGGGGTGGAGATTTTGTACCAAAAGCGGTAACCCCGAGCCAGACTCGGGACCGCATCGCTGAATGCAGGGAGAGGTTTACTTACCTTGTCCCCTGGATCCAGCGGTTTCGCCCCGCTGTACGAGTGGCTCGATTAATCACGGAGCCGATCTCCGTTCCCTGCGAGCATTTCGACGCACGTTGACGGAGAAAGGAGCAAAATTCAAAAAGTGAAACACACCCATTACACACAGTATAATGTAATCTTACAGATTACATTGCTGTATGTAATTATTTCACATCCCTTTTGTCCCTAGTGGTCTGTCCAGTGTCCTGCATGCAGTTTTATATTATAAAAACTGTTCTTTATGCCTGGAAACTGGAGATTGTCCATAGCAACTAAAACTGTCCCTTTACATCAAAAATGATTTTAGACCAGCTAGAAAACAGCGATAATAAATTAGAATCACTCGCAGAATTAAGCGATAGCGATTTGTGAAGAGATCTGTCATCAAATACTGAAAAGTAATGACAGTGGTAGAAAAAATTCCTTCCTGGACCCCCAATATGCAATTGGATATTCCCTGGATCAACTTTACCTATAAATATTAGTATCTAAATATATTATGTGCATTTAGGTTAGTAATGGTTTTCAGGCCACCGTTTTAGAGGGTTCTTCACTATGACATCTTGGCTTCCATTTTAAATAAAAAAGGAAGTTGTGGTTGAAAGCAGCTAGTTTAGCCCATGTAGTTAACGTATGCCAAAAGTCAGTTTTCAACCCCTTTGGGTGTTCTTTTGGCTGTCTGTCTGTGGGGAAATATTCTTTCACATCAAGAAGTGAGAATAAATCTTTCCAAAGAAAATAAAGATCCTCAGATTTCAACACAAGTGTCCCTCATTGGAAGATTTTTCCTCAACTCCTGTTCCTGGGAAAACTATACCATTTGGATTACCCATCACTGCCTGTTAAGGCTACATTGGTCACTGGGACAAATAAAGAGGGGGAATCTCGCCAACAAGAACACAGGCATCACAAAATGAATACATAAATACATAACCTGACAGGGTTGACAATCCTTAACTATTCTTTCCAGGACAAACAAAGTTTATATTTTAGATACACTTCAAAGTGGGTGTAAAGGCTGAATGTTTTTTTTACCTTTATTCACCCCCTAATACTCGCCTGAGGTTCCTCTCAATCCAGCGATGTCCACTGAAACCTTGACTGTCCTGGAACTCTATCTGTCCTCATTAGTCAATCACAGCCAGTGAGCCAATGAGAACAGAGCAGGGGGTGTGCCTAAATCACGGCTCTATGGGGGGTATTTACTAAAGGAAAATCCACTTTGCACTGAAAGTGCACTTGGAAGTAAAGTCGCTGTAGATCCGAGGGCAGGGGCGGACTGACAGTATACAATCACACAGTATACACAGACATGTTTCTATTGGCTGAGAAGGTACTGGAGAGGTGGGGCAGCTATAATCTCAGGATTTTTAGATCAAAAGGAAGTCCGTAAGAGCCGGTTCACACAGGGACGACTTGTCAGGCGACTTAGCCACCTGACAAGTCACGCTCTGTGCAATGGAACCGTTCTAATCGGAGCGACTCAAGTCGCTCCGACTTAGAAAAAAGTTCCTGTATGACTTTTGGGGTGACTTGAGGCAACTTGCATTGACTTCTATACAGAAGTTGTTTTGCAAGTCGCCGCAGTGGTCGCGTCCAGGTCGCCTGAGGCAGTCGCGTTGTAAGTCGTGCTGCCTCAGTGTGAACTGGACCTAAGGGACATTTCAGAGACAGATTTATTTACACAGATTTTTACATACTGTCCCTGGTTTTACTGAGGCTGACAACCCTGATGGGGCCCCCTAGTGGCCCGGGGCCCTCGGTCAGTGCCCGAGTGGCCAAATGGTCAGTCCGCCCCTGTCCGAGGTGGGCATGCAAGGAAAATAAAAACAGCATTTTAGCTTGCACAAGATTGGATGATAAAATCAGCAGAGCTTCCACTCATTTCAGATCTACCCCTGAGATTTAGAGCGACTGCACTTTAAAGTGCACTTGCAGTGCAAAGTGGATTTGCCTTTCATAAATAACCCCCACTGTGTCTTATGGGTGCATAGAATGGGGCTTGGGAACGAGCATGCACCAGTGCCTCCAAAGCAAGCAGCTTGCTATTAGGGGCACTACTCAAGGGGGAGGAGTAAAGATTGCTGGTTGGGGAGCGAAGAAGAAGATCGAGGCTACTCTGTATAAGACCATTGCACAGAGCAGGTAAGTATGGCATGTTTGTTAAATAAAAAAAAATGAAAACAAAGCTTTAATATCACTTTAAAATGGAGCCTGGGAGATAGTTAGGATCTAGTGGGACCACAGAGACATGGAGTGCAGTGTCACAGAAATGATAATAGAATACTCATAATCATAAGACTTATTTACATACAGTACTATTGCAGGGCACCAAATAGTTGGTTCACTGTTTGTAGGTGGTGGGTCAATTTTCAGGACATTATGGGGGATATTTGCTCTAAAACAGAGATTTGTTTTGCTGATGTCAGGTTTTGCCTGTCAATCTGTATTTTGTACAAAGTAGATAATGACATAACAACCTATTTTTATTTTTTTTGGCCTCTGGGTATGATGCCTACCAGACTTAATAAATAATTACTGGGTCTCTAGCTGATTTAGATTTTTATGCTGTCTGAGTATCTTTATTTCACACAAACTATGCACTCTAACATATTGAAGAATGCACAGTAAATTGTTCTGGGTATATTCGGGAATAGTGAAATAAGCAATGATGATGTGCAGAGTCAGTAACCTTTTATTTGTTTAGAGTAGTTGGGCTAAAGTCGATTCTCAGGTTTTCACACATTATAATTGCTTGTTGAAATTCCTTATTAAGTAATCCTGAAACAGTTCTAGGTTATGCAAATATTTCCTTTAAAATGTATTTAATAAAAGAAAAGAGCATTCACAGATCTGGCACAACCGGACCGACCGACCGTCCACAACCACAATCTTTATTTAACCCTTTTCACTGGCGGTATGCATATACTGTATATGGCAGCACAAACGGCATATTATGCTGTGCTGCATGATAAAGGTGTACCTTTGATTGTGTTGGCAGTGCGTTCTATTGTGCGCCATCAGCACAGAGATTATGCTGTCACCAACAGCTCCTGGTCTAATGTCTAGTACACACAATGAGAAAATCAGATGAAAAATACTGCTTTCTAATCGATCGTACGTTAGTACACAGCTTTCGAGAGACGACTACACCAGCTCATCCAAAATTATCCAAAGGGACAAACAAAATTTTTTCTTGTACGATACCAGAACAAATTATATTTCTTTACAGTGTTCGTCTGAAAGAAATCAAAGTCCAAAACCACACATGCTTGGAAATTAAAGGATGTATTACAAAACCTCCTCCTCCTTGTATATTTTTTCCTCTGTAAGAAAGGAGGCTCTCTAATTGAGCACAAAAAAGAAAAATGGTGCTAATAAAAATAAACAATAAAGATGAAATAGCATTAGAGCTCGATAATGGTTACTGTTAATGCGAAGGTGGGATTAGAGAGAAAAAAAAAAACGCAAACATGCTGTCACATACCTAATAGGACTGAATTGACGAGGTGAGTCTCACTTGTATTTCCAGCCCAGGCCCCACTGAGAGTGAAATAAATAGTGCCAAGGGACAGGAGGAAAACTCTGGCTGGTGTTGGTAGTAGAATTTGCAGCTGGATATGCAGGCTTAATAGGTTTGGCAGGACATCAGGTCAGGAGCGGAAGCTGTGCAACATGGACCAGTGTTGGTTAAAGGGCACTCCGTATCAGTGGCTGCCCATCCATTAGGGGTACATGGGTTTTGTGACATGCGGTTTTGTGCAGATAGAAAAAATAAAGTTGACTGCATCCAGGAACGATTTACTGCAGCTATCTGCACATAACTGCAGGTAATCGCAGTATACTATTTCACCTGCAGATAGCAGCGGCAACAAGGAAAGAAAAACAATAGGAAGCACATCAGAAATGGCAAGAATTTTCCAAACGCAGCTAATCGCAATGTACAACTGCAAGTGAACGTTGTGCCAGGATTCTCTGAATTTCAGAATAAAAAAACATGCTTTTAAAAGCGCCAGAACAACCGCCCCTGTGAAAGGGGCCTTAATAGGCTTCAAAAAAGGGTGGGCTCGGGGAGCAGAGCACTACGCCCTGAGCCCACCCAGTTGTGTGAGAATAGCGAATGAATATTCACTATGCTCACACTGATTCTCCTCCCAGCCAATTAGGAAGCGGATTATGAGACCTGTTTCCTGATTGGCCAGAAGGAGAAGTGATCTTTTTAGTTAAGGGGGAGGAGGGAGGAGACGCCCGGCCAGGGAAGAAGCAGGGGAAAGCAGACCGACCCAACCAGCCACCACAGTCAGACTCTAGGGATGGCTCACCATCCGGCTCAGCCATCCAGGAGGAGGAGGGGAGATCGTAGTCATCTCAGGCAGGCGCGCAGGACATCTGGTTCCTAAGGTAAGGAGGCCTTCCGTTTCCCGCAGTGGGAGGGGTATTCCCCGCCATTCATGTCCGTCTCTCTGGGGGGGGGGGGGGGTGGAACAGCTTTGTCTCCTGCCAAATGGGGGCGGGGTGGGTTTGGTTTGCTGTATGCACTGCAGCTTATGGAAATGTGGCTTGCTAGAGCTCCCAGCAGGCTTGTGGCAGAAACATACAGTGTTGGTTGGAACAGATGCAGATGGTAGCCAGGGCAAGCATTTAGAAGCAAGGACAGAAGCGTGGCCATAGGGGAAGCTGAGGTTGGCAGCAGGCAGGCAACAAGGCACAGAGGCATAGGCAAGATTGTAGTCATCAGATGTATACACAAGATGCAAGCAGGACAGAGAACAGCTGAAGACCACTCAGAACAAGGCAGCTGAAGACACTGGAACAAGGCATCCTTTAAATAGGCCATCCAGCATCAACATTGATTGTAGATGTGTCTGCGTGTTCTCGCATTCCTTGGCGCATGTGCACCCTTGATCAAAGTTTTCCATGGCATGCCATGCGCATGAACATGTCTCCAAGCCAGCTTACTCACAGGAAATCCCTGACATACACACAAACTGTTTGTGAGTTCTACTACAGGTACAAACAACAAATAACGTACACATATGTGGTATCCCAATACACATTAGGAGTAGTAGAATTTAATTTGTGTGTTTTTTTTTGGTGTTGGTTAAAGATAATGGCAAAAAAATACAGCAAATAGTACGATTTCTATTAATAATAACAAAAGAATCAGGAGATTTCCATTATCATTTAGCTCCAAATGAAGGTTCAATGAAGCTGATATACTAAAACAGGAGAGTCGAAATTCGGGTGCAGTTGTGCATGGTAGCCAATCAGCTTCTAACTTCAGCTTGTTCCTGGAAGCTGATTGGTTTCTATGTACCAGATTTGCGCTCTCCAGTTTTAGGAAATCAACCCAATGTTTCCTGGAAAAAAAACAAGGTATAATTCAACTGGATACATTAAGATATGTACAGTTTTACTAACACATTCCAAAGTTGCAAATTGGTTCAGGCATTAAGGTTTGTTTTATCTTTATCTTTAAGTGGGTTAAAAAGATCCACTCACATTTCATAGGCTTTACCTATCGCTTTGTATTTGTCGTTAATCTTGAACAAGGACATCAGCAGCCTTACTGGGGGGGGGGGGGGGGGGGGGGTTGAAAATTATCCCTGCACCTCCCTGTATAATCCATGCCAGCGACTCAAATCCCAGCAGCCAACTTCTTCCAGTTACACCTGCATTGTCAAGGCAATGCATTTTGGAGCTGGATTCTCATTCGGCCTGTCAGTTTGTATGTGTAGCACACCCCCGTAGGGACTGCTGTTGAACTTGGGTCCCCCACTCCTGCACAGACAGGCACACCAGATTTTCACAAGCACCGAGAGTCACAAAACAGTCCGTGACTTTGTTTTTGTTATTTATTAGGGGTTAATAACTTGGATAGGGATGGGAGGTTATAGGATGCCCACTTGACTTCAGTAAAAACTTTCAGCAAAACTTCAGGGACATCTTCCTATATACAGTCTATATACAGTCTCCTTCACTTTCCTTCTGCACAGCACTTTCTTGCTCCAGCTGAATCACTTTATCTGACAAGCTCCTAGTCAGCCAGATTAGCAATGGCCCTTTACAGGCAGGAACTTGTAGCCCCTTTTTTGTGCAGCACAGATGCAGTGAAACAGATTGTAACTCCTCCTCTGTGGCCACTGGTCCCAGCATACCTCTACCTCTTCAGGCACTGCCAACCCACCTGGCTGGAGCTGACCCTTTCATTGCCCTCCAGGCTATCTCTCCACACCAGTGTACCTGACTCTTCACCAGCCAACCCGGCTGACTCTCAGGAGATCTCCCACAGAAGGATGAAAACGTAAGCACATTGCTGTCTTCAAGGGAGACTGGCTACATGTGGCAGTCCCCCCCCCCCCCCCGTGTAGGTCCCCACAGTGGTAATTTACTCACTCTGTCCTCTCTTGCTTCCATACCTCCAGGAAAGACTCCTCATGTGTGCTGTTGCAGGATCTTTCCAGCATCCGAGCCCCAGCCCAAGGCAGGACACCCCCCCCTCCCCAGACTAGGGGGCATCCTTGAGGGCCACTGACAGCCTCCTCAACACTGTATTTCCACCCGATTGCTGGTATGACCCATGTCTATTTATGGAGTGGTCTCAGACCCCTGTCCGCCTACCTCCTGAATATTTGCTGAGTCGCCATACATATTCAAGTTAGCTGCTCCTAATCTCCGCCCACTAATTCTAGAAGATGGTTCAACGTTCTAGACCAGGGGAAAGCAACAGAGAGCTGCCAGGATGAGTCAATTAGCCCTGAACTCCAGTAAACCTTGACCCAGATTCCATAGCTCAGAAGGAGAATTTTCCTTCTCTACTTTTAGCACACACTAGAGGGTGCTACATATGTGTGTGGAGAAGTCTAGTAACAACTGGCTCCAGCTGCTGAGCTCCTTGTACAGAATTAAAGATCATGTACAAAGGGTTTGTAAAAACCTACAAAATATGAGTGGATAAATTTATCTTTTCTAACAATAAACATTGTGAGATCTTGTCCCGGATCTGTGCACTCTTTCTTTGTATATGTTTTAAAGGTTTTACTTAAAGTGTATTTCCACTTTTGCAGCCAAATTGCAATAACTACTACTTCATATATGTTCTCATTCACATAGCATTATTTAAAACAAAAAAAATCAGGTTCCTAAATTGCTGCTTACATTTTACTTTAGCTTACTTAAAGAGGAAGTAAACTCTGATGGGTTTACTTCCTCTTTGTCTCCCTGCAAAGGCAAAGCATAATGCATAGTAGCCCATTATGTGTAATTTACCTGACACAGGAGCCAGCAATGTGACTGTTGTCCCCTGTAGCAAGGAGCTTCCATCTTCTTCCGGGTATCGCTGCTCTGCCACATGCACACGGGAGCCACCACTAACGGCATATCGCCGTTAGCAGCATGCCCAGTGTGCCTGTGCGCCGCTGTCACGCGCCATAGACAGCGGTGCCTGTCTCTTTGTAAATATCTCCTAAATCGGCGTGTAGGTTTAGGAGATATTTCTTGGACCTACAGGTAAGCCTTAATCTAGGCTTTCCTGTAGGTCAAAGTGGTTTGTAAGGGTTTACAACCACTTTAAAGTGCATTAATTGTGTTGAACTAAATTAAAAAATAAATTCTCTAGGATATTGCATTTGCACATCATCATAATTTCTACAGGTTCATTAAAATCTCCTTTATTTATTTTGTAGCTTTTCGCTGTTAAATTGCATGGCATTTTACTGCTTGCCAGCATTATTTTTTATTATCACATTTTCCTTTGTTTTGGATTGCATCTATAATAACTGACAAATGTACTTGTACCAATGAAGCAGTACTTTTAAATATTTCACATCAGAGAATCTGTAATTTAAAACTAACCTCTAGGCAGATGTAGGTCATAAATTAAAGCAAATCTAACTTCACAGATACAATAAATGTATTGTTTCAATGCAAGCAGTGTAAACACCTGAATTTGACCTGGTAAGCAGCCAAACTTCAACCCATCTATTGACGGGGTGGTTTTACTGAAGTCAATCTATCGATCAACTTCACTACAACCAACCTGTTGTTTTTTGGGGGGGTTTTTTCATGTGATTATTGCCAGGAGCTATAGCAGCCAGCATTGATCATTGTATTCTGCCGGTGGGGAAAGCTCCCTGTGCTTCCCACCAGCAGAACACAATAGTGCTGCAGGAGGGATTCCCCTAGCAACACTGACTGTGTTGAAGGATAGAACATTGCATAATATATGGCTAGCCTAACAGAAAGGTGAGTTATGACCTGCAAGTGTTTCTGGACAGAAATGCAAACCATTTGGTAGGTAATCTGCTCCCTTTTATGTAATTCCCCTTTGTAATTAGCTGTTTGCCTGGAGTTTAGCTTTAATTATGCAACATGCATTTAATGGGTTTGGCTTTCTTTAGCAACCACATTTCTGCTACAGCTATTGTTGGAAAGTCTCACTTTTCTGATATCGCCAATAAAATCTTACAGTAAAATTGTAGCCAGGCTATGGATATTTGAATATTTACATATTATTACAATGCAGCAAATGACACAGTGGAGCAATTTCTTCCTTAAAATTGACTATTGATACAGCAAAGTCTTTCAAGTTAGGTTTTAGAATTCTTCTCCTTCCCATCCAAATGTAATGTGCTAAAATTTAAAATCAGAAATGTGCTAACTTATCAAGTCATTGCTGCAGATCTGATGAATGTAAAGCCTGATTTTAGTTTGGACAATGAATGTAACTGGTCCCCAGCAGCCTGAAAAAAAAAGTGTGGAAGGCTGCTGAAGATATGGTTATAACCAGTGAGCCTTTTTTGTTTAATTGGACATCAAATGGAATGGGAATTTTCATCGTAACAATGGAGTTCCACTGGGAAAAACTATACATTATATAATCATTCAGCTGACACAGCCACCTAGTGGTAGAACTACTAACTACAGTGTACCATATTAAAATGGTTGTTGCATCTATGTTTGTATAAACAGCATGCTAACACCCCCACTTGTTAGGTTTTAGGGGATACAACAACATACATCTATTGTGATCCCTGATCCAGATGCTCTGGGTTGTTATTTTTGCTTTTTACTATTGGGCCTATACAAGCTGTCAGGTCTATCTGAAGTGTTATGTTAGCTGTTGCCAGAAGTCTCTTTTACGTGGAATGTCTGGTCTTACATAATTACTGTTGTAACATTTGTCTGGAGTATCGTTGTTGGCACCTGTATTATAAATGTACTAAACAAAAAATTGTGAAAAAAAAAAAAAATACTCCACTCAACATGTAGTTCTCATTTAAGTCCTATCTTCTTCTAAAGTTCTTCAAACTTTGTTTTTTGATAGTAGTTTTGTCATAGCATTTCAGTGCCTTTGACAAGGTTTATGTACAGATTTGTAGAGAAGGTATATGGCAGCACCTACATCTAAATGTGTAGTGTTTGCAGTATATAAAAGTGTCCCAACTGCTTGTCTGTACTGTCCATTGTTAGGCAGAAGAACTTCTCTTTCCTACTTTAGGTAAGTTGTTTTGACTAGTGTGCTTACACTTTGCAAATTCCCAAGCTTGGAGCTGATTGAAAGTTGTCATCTCTTCATATGCAGCATTTCTTCCCATGATGTTGGCTCAGGCTGTAGTATTGTACAAACCATATATAGCAATGGTCTATCTGGGATGCCCTTATAGGCTATCACAGATTTTTTTACTGACATTGTAGGCGGTTCAGCTTTCTTCTTTTCAGGGGATAAATCGCTGACATCAATTTCAATTTCAGAGATTAACTATTTTTCCTGCACTATTTATATGACTTCTTGCTCAGGTTGTTGTCCAGATGGTGGTGACTTCATGAGCCTTTGAACTTGAAGGTGTGGTTTCATTAATAATTACATCTATGCTGATTGTTACCTTTTGGTGTCTGGATGCAAAAATTCTTAAACAGTTTTGAGATAATGTAGGTGATTCACTGTATACCTTCTTTAGGAACATGGTTTTCCTCCAAAGATATTGATACCTTTCAGGTCAGGTTTCTTTCCATTCCATAGCTTATATGGAGTTTTCTCTGTTGCTTTTCCAGGCAAGCAGTTTTGGAGATAGATAGTAGGCTGTCATAATTGCCTCTCCCCGGCAGTAGTTGGCATATCCGCAAAAAGCATGCTTCTGCCACTTTCATATATAGTGTTCTCTCTGTAACACCATTTTGTTCTGGAATGTGTAGTACAGTAGTCTGGAAAATAATGCCATTCTTCTTCAAAATATATTGTATTTTACCACTTGTATACTCTATCCCATTATCAGTGCAGAGTGTTTAGGTATTTTACCAAATGTGTTGCTTGCTTTTGCAAGATATTGTTTAGGTTTATCCGGAACTTCATCTTTGTTGTGTAACAGGTAGTGCACTGCATAATTTGAGAAGTTATCCATGAATCTGAGAAAATACCTTTTTTCTTTCCTTCAGTTTCATAGGACCATATAGATCTGAGTGAATTAAGTCCAGAGGCTGATGAGATTTGCTGTTTCGCCTTTTGGGAAATGATTTACTGAAAAATCTTCACTTTATGCAACTGGTAGACTTCATGGCTTGACTTCATGGGCCAAATTTAATGCCACTTCCGTTCAGAACATTGTCTAATTTCTTGATAGTTTCAGGATTTTTGGGTGACTGTACTTCAGATGATTTAGTTCATCTGTGATTTTACTTTTAGCTAGCATGTGGATTCCTTCTGAGATAATATAGCTTGGTGAGCCTTTTCTCTTATAGGAGGTTAGATTCAAAAGTAGGAACGTATAGAATATCTCTAAATGTTACATTTCTGCTGACTTTGAGATATAGGGCAGTGTAGATAACCTTGTATGCTCTTGTAGGCTTTTGTATACACTCCCATGTACCCTCCCTTATTAGCAGCATCTTCATGTTAAACTTTCAAGACTGATAGTTTTGGTTTGTTAGATTAGCAACTGAAAAGGTTGATTAAACACTTTTGGTTAAACCATTTGGTTGTCGTTGGGCCCATAGCCTGTTGGAAAATTGCTGCAGATTCAGCTCTTACCAGTCAAAAATGATGCTGGACACATGGCTGAGCCCTTTGTGTTTAATTGGAAAACAACAGGAACACAGAGATGGGAAATAACAATATACCAAGTAGTTCCACAATAAATTAGACAAGCTTTTCAGCTGCCACTACCACCTAGTGGCAGAATTGCTTCAGGCAGAGTGCATTTGGTATAACTCCTCCTGTGACAGGAGGTGGCACTATACAGGAAGCATCGTCTTATGTGGCTCTGCTACGCAACTGCTGGCTTCCTCTACCATCGGCTTCATTCACAACACTGCTGCTCTGGGATGCCGGGTTGGGAACCCGCGATCTGGGCTTGCCAACCAGCCATCCCAGAGCAGGAGGCCGCGGGCCACATGTGGCCCCCGGGCCACTGGTTGGCACCCCTGGTTTACAGTAACCCTTATAAATGTAAATTGGAATTTGTAAGATCTATCTGCTCTAAAGTTACAATTGTGGCATATACTTGCATTGGTTGACCTTGCATGTTTATGCACTGAGCAGATACTTTTGTTGCCTGTCTTATTTGGTCGAACAGTAAAGGGAACATAGTCCTTCCCCTGAGTTTGACCAGCCTGAGAAGTTGTGCTCATGTCAGATGACCATCAACAGATCTGTCACCAGCTGGTTTGTATAATAATCATCTCATGTCTGTGGGGGACCAATATGCAGATGAATGAGAGAAAATGAATTGATTCCCCCCATCCATGCTAAACAGTGTGGATGGAGAAACATCTTTTGCTGATATTATACCCCAGCTCGCTATTAATCCCTAGACAGAAGCTGTGAAAAATGCAGTGCAAAAGTTGGCTTTACCTTCAACGGACTGCCTGTAGTCAATCTGCCAGGATACAATGATATCAGCCCTCCATTTTCATTTGGCTTTTTTTGTCTCTATTGGCATCGCTAAGAGCAGCTTTAAAGCCACATTTAAAAGATTTCCATATTGCATATGAGATACTAGAATTTGTGCATCTAGTGACATGGTCTTTGAATCCATGGGTTAATTGCTGGACCTAGTTAAAACAGAAGTTTAGCTTTTTTTTTTTTACAGATTTAGTGACATAACTTACCTGTATTGAAGGATGCTCCACTTCATGCAGATAGCTGGATCCTGACGAAATCTCCACTACAGGGGTGTTCCATAATCTTCCTGTGGCTGAACCTCTGGAACGCAGGGGGTTTATAGTTTTGAGCTTTAGGCTGAGCTGCTGTGAAAACAGCTCCTTAAGAAGATCCACCCCATGTAAACGTATTGACCTTCTGCACTGATTCAGTCACAGGAAGCATAGTGGTTGTTGTAAACTAATGTAAATGGGCTTCTGCAAAAGGAAGATCTCTGGGTACATTTTGAAGTAAAATGCTCTGTTATGTCACTGATCATGCTTCCCAATTACTTTCCTTAATAATATAAAAGCTAAGTGAGTTTTGTTTTGTCAATTGTCAGCATTGTTTTGTTTTCCCTCTGGGATAAAGCCTAAATCTGAGTTTTGTTTTACCATCGGGTAAATCTGCCACCAGTAGTGATTTCTCCTCCTTCTTCTTGTTTGTCTGACCACCTGGTACCCTCAACAGCCCCGCCTTCCCCCTCTTGTGCCCAATCTCATCCTATTGTGCTCACTTTCCCCATTCCCATCTACCCCTTCCTGTAGGAGAGCCTGAGGACATGAGAGACTCCACATTACCAAGCTAGGCCCATGCCTGTCCCTGGCTCCCCTCTTTATTAAAATCCCTGTAGGGTGCAGAGCATCTATTTTTCCAGGCTACACATCCCTTACCTCCTTCCCCTCTCTCTATGCTACCCCAGTCACCCTTTAGTGGCTGCTGGGATGAAGGGATATCAGTTTTACACCATGTTCAACTGACTTCTTTCAAATCAGCTCAGGTGCAGTACAATGCAACTCGAGCATAGCAGCACAGTGATTACTACAGGGGCCAGAAGTATGTAGACACACACTGCACAGACTTCTTTGTACGCACACGCTGTTCCCTCTTGACTCTTCCACCAATAGCTCCTGGCTCCTTTGCACATTACGCAGATACCCTGCCATTGTTCATCACATCTCTCCTGCACACTGGTACCGCTCTGAACACCCCCAAACCCACCAACCCCCCCCCCCCCGGTTCCCCCACACATGTCTTCTGACTCTTCTGTGGACCCCCCTCCTGGATCGCTAGCACACTGCTTCATCAATACTGTAGTCTCTGCCATTGTTGTTTCAGTGTCCCTCCTCCATACACACTAGAAATGCAAATTTTGCGTAGTTTTTTATTTCACAGCAAAATTGCTGATTTCATATTCAATACAACATTTACAAATCTTTTCTGTTATTTCTCTTATAGCTACCTGCGCACTGTCATATTCTCTGTCCTTTTCACTTGCACATAATTCCTGCCATCGGACCCTCCACATACTTTCCCTGGAAATACTGCCCAACCTTATATCCACCACACTCCTCTTCTGCATACACTGCCCTTTGCGATTCTCTTCTGCACATACTGCCACCATCATACCCTCTGCACTCATTTCCTTTACAGACTGCCCACTGATATACCCTATACACGTCTTTCATGCACATACTTTCCACACTTCTGTCATGCACATACTGCCTGCCATCATATCTTCTGCCTATTTATCCTTTACATATTGCCCATAATCATACCCTCTGCACTTTTGTCCTTCACATATTGCCCACAATCACAATCAATGTCATATCCTCTGCACTCCTCTGTTACACATATTACATTATCTGTAATGTGCTCAATCTTGTCTGTTTTTTTTGTTTTTTTTGTTTAGCATATTCACCAAATCAGTAAGCTAGCAAATAGAACTATGCCCTTTTGTTTTTTTCAGTCTTGACAACACCTGCAATCTGTAATTTTTATTTGAAAAGGCCATAAACAGTAACCATGAGTGGTGATTTTGTATTTTATTTAGAATCATATATAAAGTTTGTACAGTGCCTTGCAAAAGTATTCACCCCCTTTGGCATTTTTCGTGTTTTGTTGCCTCACAACCTGGAATTAACATGCATTGTTTGAGAATTTGCATCATTTAATTTACAGAACATGCTTACAACATTGAAGGTTTTTTTTTTTTATTGTGAAGCAAACAACAAATAGGACAAAATAACAGAAAAAGTCAATGTGCATAACGATTCATCCCCCTAAAGTCAAAACTTTGTAGAGCCACCTTTTGCGGCTATCACAGCTCCAATCACTTTGAATAAGTCTCAACGAGCTTGCCACATCTTACCAATGGGATTTTTGCTCATTCCTCCTTGCAAAACTGCTCCAGCTCCTTCACGTTGGGTGGTTTGCGCTTGTGAACAGCAATCTTTAAGTCTGACCACAGATTTTCTATGGGATTGAGGTCTGGGCTTTGACTAGACCATTGACTGGCTTTGACTTGAGGTCTGGGCTTTGACTAGACCATTCTAACATGTTTCCCCTTAAACCACTCAAGTGTTGATTTAGCAGTGTGTTTGGGTTCATTGTCCTGCTGGAAGGTGAACCTCTGCCCTAGCCTCAAATCACAGAGTGATATAGGTTTTGCTCAAGAATATCCCAGTATTTTTCACCATCCATCTTTCCCTTAACTCTGACAAGTTTCCCAGTCCTGACTGCTAAAAAACATCCCCATAGTATGATGCTGCGACCACCATGTTTCACTGTGGAGATGGTGTTCTTTGGGTGATGTGATGTGTTGGGTTTGCGCCAGACATAGCATTTTCTTTGATGGCCAAAAAGTACAATTTTAGTCTCTAGCCATAAAGCCCCACTCTATGGAGCGTACAGCTTATTGTCGCCCTATGTACAGATACTCTAGTCTCTGCTGTGGAACTCTGCAGCTCCTCCAGGGTTACCTTAGGTCTCTGTGCTGCCTCTCTGATTAATACCCTCCTTGCCCGGTCTCTGAGTTTAGGTGTGCGGCCGTCTCTTGGCAGGTTTTCTGTTGTGCCATGTTCTTTCCATTTGGTTATGATAGATTTGATGGTGCTCCTAGGGATCATAAAAGATTTAGATATTTTTTTTATAACCTAACCCTGACTTGTACTTCTCAACAACATTGTCCCTTACTTGTTTGGAGAGTTCCTTGGTCTTCATGGCAGTGTTTGGTTAGTGGTGCCTCTTGCTTAGGGGTTGCAGCCTCTGAGGCCTTTCAAAAAGGTGTTTACATGTAATGACAGATCATGTGACACTTAGATTGCACATAGGTGGACATCATTTCACTAATTACGTGACTTCTTAAGGTAATTGGTTGCACCAGAGCTTTTTATGGGCTTCATAACAAAGGGGGTGAATACATACGCACATGCCAATTATCTGTTTTTTATCTCTGAAAAAATCGTTTTATGTATATATTTTTCTAATTTTACTTCACCAACTTAGACTATTGTGTTCTGATCTATCACATATAATTCAGATTAAAAAAGCATTGAACTAAAGGCTGTAATGTAATAAAATAGGTAAAAAGCCAAGGGGGTGAATACTTTTTCAAGGCACTGTAGTTTGTAATGTGCATGACCAGTGTTTTGGGTCCATGTAACTGCAAAAAAGACATCCTGTGCACTCAAAGGTCCATTGTTGCTCATTTGTCTGTCTTCATGTCCTCTCAGTCGTCTGTTCTGCATCCTTTGCTGCAAATCGTTCCTCAACTGCATGAAAGAAGGATGAAGAGATTGAAACCTGACGTATGTAACCGTATTTTATTCATTATCATCCTGTTTCTTTTTTATTTTGCAAATATTACCCCAGTTTGTGGTCCTATAGAAATCCCATGTTTGTGTCATTTGTATGTAGAATGTAGATGTTATATATATATATATATATATATATACACTCAGCATACACATTAAAATAGTTTAAACGCTTTGCAGGCGGTTTTAACCCTTTTTTCGGCCGCTAGCAGGGGTTAAAACCGCCCGCTAGCACCCGAATAGTGCCACTAAAATGACAGTAAAGCGACGCTAAAAATAGCGCCGCTTTACCACCAACACCCGCCCGCCCCAGTGTGAAAGGACTCTAACACTAAAATTAGAACTTCATAGCAGACAAATACATAATAATAATTGGTGATTACTAGGCCATCCTTGCACATAATGCAATCAAAACAAGCATCATTTGTAACAATCCAGTTATATAAGGCTTAATTACTTGACAGTGAATGTCCCCCGAAAAGTGTTAGAAAATGATAACTGTTTCAGGTAGAGATTGTCCACCATGTTGGAAAACTGAAATCCATGTTTACTTTTTCAAGAGATGTCCGGTAAAGCATGGTTAGATAACATGCAATTTATATAAAGTAAAGCAGATCTCATACCAAGTCTTGATAAGAAAGGTGGCTTTGACTGTTCTCATAAAGATGTGAGTCATCTTCTGTCCTGCAGATTCCTTTGCAGAGTTCTTTCCTCTATTTTTCAGAGATATATAACACTATATTATAAATTTGGCCTAATTATAGAGCAGGGGTAGGCAACCTTCGAGAGATGGAGATCTACTTGAACAACACTGGTGAAGTCAAAGATCCCTGGGCACAGTTCACACTATTCACACCAAAACGTTGTGCCAGAAAGGCATGTTCCATGTGTTTCCTGAACCGTGTACAATGTGCACTGCCTTTATGATCCACTGTAGGTGATAATCAAGGCTTTTTTTCTCAGAGAATAGGTGCAGGCCCCCCTCCCCCCCCCGTCTGAGTCACCCCTTGTCTCTGCCCCCTACCCGCCTCTGACCACCGTCCTTTGATTCCATCCCCTACCCACCTACCAGTACTGCCCCTTTTAGAGAATACAGAACCAAGTATCATTTTGTGGTGCTAAATCATTTGTATGAAACATGTTAATCATAAAAAGAAAAGCAGTAAAATAGATCCCCTGCAGCCAGCAACAATAGAATCCCAGCAATAGATCCCAACACAACAAAATACTCCCCCAGCAACAAGGAACTCCACCCCAACAACAATAGATTCCCTGCAGTAACAGTGGACCACCCACAACAAAATATCACGCCCAGTAACAAAATATCCACCCAAGCAACATTAGACCCCCACCCCCTCAGTAGCAACAACAGATCTCCCAACAGCCAGCATCAATAGATCCTCCAGCAGCCAGTAAAAATAGACCTCTCTCTCAACAGTAGATCCTTTCCAACAACATAAGATTCCCCATCAGCAATAATAGACCCTCACACAAAATCACATCCCCACCAGTGACAATAAATCCCCCAGCAGATAACATCAATAGACCCTCCAGCACACCCCACACCCATGCTATTACATACATTCAGTGCTAGAGGTGCCGGAACTGCGTTCCCCCGTGTTCCTGCTGAAAAGAAGCCCTGGTGATAATACACTGTAAAGCCCTAACATAGATAGCAAACGCAGTGTGTTGGTGGCCACAAGATCGCATGGTACTGTAGTATCTTGCAGTTTGGCACAGTGCATTTTTAAAAGTAGTGCAGTCTGATGCAATTTGCAGCCAGGGCCAGATTTACATCTCAGAAGCCTATAGGCAGAGAAGGCAAAAAAATGACAGTAAGATCGACCTTTTTTTCTTGAAAACATATTTTTGCTCAGAACAAAAGTAAAATGCAGGGTTTAGGAAGTTTAGGAGTGCGTTATGTGCATAATCAGGGTTTACCAGTGTATTACGCTCATAATGTAGGGATCAGGAGTGTGCTGCACTCAGAATGCAGGGTTAAGGAGTGCATTACACTCATAATACAGGGTTATTGATTGTATTACACTCATAATACAGTGTTATTGATTGTATTGCGCTCAGAATGCAGGGTTAATGAGTGCATTATGCTCAGAATGCAGGGTTAAGGAGTGCATTACTCTTGGAATGCAGGGTTAAGAAATGCATTACGCTCATAATGCAGGGATCAGGAGTGCGCTGCACTCTGAATGATGGGTTAAGGAGTGCATTACGCTCATAATGCAGGGTTATGGAGTGCATTACACTCAGAATGCAGGGATCAGGAGTATGTTGCACTCAGAATGCAGGGTTAGGGAGTGCATTACGCTTAGAATGCAGGAATCAGGAGTGCATTACGCTCATAATGCAGGGTTAAGGAGTGCTATATGCTCAGAATGCATGGATCATGAGTGTGTTATGCTGAGAATTAAGGGTTCAGGAGTACATTATGTTCAGAATGCAGGGTTCAGGAGTGCGTTATGCTCAGAATGCAGGGATCAGGAGTGCATTAGGCTCAGAATGCAGAGATCAGGAGTGCATTAGGCTCAGAATGCAGGGTTCAGGGGAGGGGTTGGTTTTGTGAAGGGTGGTAGAGGACACTGCTACGGGTGGAGAGACTGAGACCGGCAGTGAGAATGACGGAGTTGATAGGTAGACTGCGATCAACAGGTTGCCGACCCCTGTGATAGAGATTTTATGTAATATGTAGCAAGGGTCCAAAAAGGTAACAAATATGTAAAGGGGGCAAAGTGTAGTTACCATAGACAGCAGACCACCACAGACTAATAATGCAGACATTTTCCAGTTACTCGTTTGTACTCAGGTTATCTGTGATGATGAAAACATAAGGGAAACCATATTTGTTATTACATATACAGGCTGCTTCCTGCTTTGCAGTTCTACAAACTGCTTAGTACTCCTTCTCATAATGCAAGTCTATAGCTCTAAAGCTGGCCATAGATTAATGGAAACTTGGAGGGTTCAGCAGGAACAGATCAAATTATGACTCATGTGTGGCTTCTCCCTAACAATCGACTTCGATCAAACAGGCTTGTTGGAAAGTTTTCCTCAATTGACTGCAGGTGCCAATCAGTGTATTCTGACAGCGGAGGGTACCCATTGTCAGAATACAATGTCTCAGTGGTGAGGATTCCTCTGTCTATCTCGATTGTATGGATGCAGAGATCTGCGCTTTTATTTATTTTTTTCGTTCAGCCCGCTGGCTGAATAAAAAAATGATCCATCAATGGCCTGCCTTTGAGTTGGCTTCTTATTTGAAAGCAATGCACTCTGATTTAAAACAATAGACACACTGGGGTTGATTTACTAAAACGTGAAAGTACAAAATCTGGTGTAGCTCTGCATAGAAACCAATCAGCTTCCAGTTTTTTTTTGTCAAAGCCTAATTGAACAAGCTGAAGTTAGAAGTTGATTGGCATCTATGAACAGCTGCACCAAATTTGGCACTTTCCCGTTTTAGTAAATCAGCATCACTGTACGGCAGATATCTTATCTCAACAGTTACCTAGCATTTAGTAATTGTGCAATTGCTGTCTGACTCTAGTGCCTCTAGTGGCTAGTCTGCAAAATGTCACAGCAAAAATTTCTTAAATATTAATAAATAATGACTAAAATATTATATATAATATGATAAATATTGTAATAATGACTCAAAATAAGTGCTCACTGAAATTACACTATACTTTTTCTTTAAGGGTAAATATGTAGTCACACAACCCTGAATTTTGCATAACCTGTGCATGAGTTCCTTTGTTAAGCACAAAGATTTTGAAAATTACATTTTTGAGCTTCCAATGCTTTGAGAACAAACACATTACAAGAATAGTTGAAGTCTATCACATGCTAAGATAGCTAGGATAATTTAGTCACAGAATGTGCATTAAAATCTTGTCCATTTAATCATTTATTTATTTAAAAAACTGTAGACCGTCATTGTTCTTTCTCAATTTACCATGTCTTTGTTTGACTCACCTGTTTGTGCTTCATTGTATGAGTGCACAATGTATCTTTATTTCACAATGGCACAGAGATTTCAAAGTATGCCAATCAAATTATATGGGACCCAACACATATTCTGAAATGACAGTCTAAGCAGTGTAGAACATTGTTTTATTGATCTAAACGCATGCATTATACAATGGCTCCCATAATGTCATCATATTCACTGTGATAATACTTATGCCTTGGAAGCCTACATACACAAATATGCAGGCAGTATGTGGAACTTCCAGTGTGTTATCACCACTTCCACATGCCATGAGTGTTTTATTGACATTTACTTTCAGCATTGGGGGGGTTAGTATTTTTCACTTTTAAAGTCCACTACAGCATCAATCGTTTTGGAAAACGTGAATGTAATTGAAGCACAGAAAATAGTTACAGTTGCTGTTTATGGGTGCCAGTTACACTTAAATATTTCTCTATCTAGGTATTTACAAAATTGTAACATATTTATTGGAAGGTTATACCTTTGTCTGTTTTATTGGTGATCTGCTGATCAAGAAATAATTGAATCAAGAAAACAACTTACTGTTTTTTTCCTAATTTTAGGAGGAGATCCAGGGACCTGGAGGTGTTCTAAGCAGAGGCTACTTTGTGTTCAGGGTAACTAATGTTTTTTTTTTTTTTTTACAAATAGAATGTAAAAATCTGAAACAATGAAAACATGGAATGCTGTTTTTTTAAACCAAGTTGTCAAATAGGGTGGTCATTATCGCTTTGAATTACATTTCTAAAATATGCATACTCAGTGTGGCACCCTTACAGGTTATGAGTATTGCAGGGGCCTCCAAACTTTTAGCTTATGAAATTTCATACTGTTCTTCAACCCCAAATATTTATTATATAAAAATGGAGGGTTATATCAATAATTTTTTGGCATTGTCGCTGAAAACCTTTTAATAAAATAGGCACAAAAGGATTGTATGATTTGTAAACAACGCCATGAATCCAAATGTTTTATATTTTTGAATACTATCAACACTTCCCCTTGATATCAGCCGCTGGCATTATGGTTCGTGCATTGCTGATTTTTTTTTAAATGCACAGCAATCAGTTCTTTGGCATTGCTATTTTGCTTTTGCTACTACAGGTTCCCAACACACTTTGAGGTAGGTGTACCCACTGATTCTCCAGCACAGTTTGAAATGTGTGGGGTATGCTCAGTACAGGAAGTGAACATGTATGTAATGTATATCCTTTCTGGAAGGGGAAAAATTGGCAATATTGACCACTTTGGAGAACTCTGAAGAAAATGAACCACTTGCAATATCAGAAACGCCACATTTCTCCAAGGTGGTGATGTGCAGAAGGACATGAGGCTCTCGGAATCATTTCAGATGCTTACCGCTGCTCTGATGTGTGCTGCACACTTATATGATAACAAAAATCTATGAGCAGGCCCAAATACACTTCACTGGTTTACTGTAACTCATATTACTGGTTATAGGCAACATCATACAGTACAATACATAGCTCCAAGGACTACCTTAATATGTTTTCGATTTATACACTTTTTATTGTCACATAGATTCTCTCAAAGGCAATAAAGGAGGTGACCTACCATACGTTATGTGTGTCTTAATCTCCTAGCAACTTTAATGCTTTTTCTGAGGATTTATCCCAGCTTTGCCTCCCTAACCTTCCAGTACCTTCAACCCACAACAAGAAACTTTCAGCAGACATTTTACTTAAAACAGCAGTTCATATCTTTCAACATTGTGTCTACATACAATGAGAACATACCCACTTGTAATTCTATTGTGCTTACCTATTATAAGGTCTGAGGGCTGGGGGTGAAGATTCATAATGGTTATAATCCCTAAAGGAGTCAGTCATAAACTATTGGATAAGATGCATGGTTGCCTGTGATCATACAGGCTGACCACAGTAGTCTACAGGATGTCGTCTGCATCCTGTAGGCTGATTAAGGGAATGTTGAAGGTGTCATAAGAGTGATACAACATGAAGCACCCTATGGTTAGTGTTGGGCCTAAGCAAAAAAAGATGGCTGCTGGGAGTACCAACAGATATTTTAAAATTATAATTAAATCTATCAACTAAAGGGCTTGCAGGAGAGAACTGCTCTAAGAGAAAGAATAATAATGCCATTTAATGTACGGGTTTACAAACAATTTAAAAATGTCCTCCTTTATTGTACATTTGATAACCTTGGACAAATCACATTTGAGGAATTTTGACATCACAGACTATTATTTATTACATAATGTTGAAACTAAAATGCAGATCAAATAATTAAATAAAGTTGTAAGATAGGTTTATAAACCTCAGGCATACAGGCAGTCCCCGAGTTGCTAACATTCGAGTTATGAACGACTCGTACTTACGAGGGAGAAACCAGAAGTGAGGACAAATCTACCCCTAGAAAGGGAATTTCACTCCTGTAAGAGTTATGGGAGAGGTGTCGCCACTGAAAGTTTCTCACTAATCCTTGTTTCCAAGATGACCCATTGGGACAGAAAGTGAGGTGAAATCTTCTGAACAGGGACGCAGACAGCAAAATAAACATTACAGTGGTGTGAACTCTTCCTTATGTTATTAAAAAAAAAAAAAAAATTTTTTTGGATGGAGTCACACTTAAAAAATGTACCTGTTCCAACTTACATACAAATTCAACTTAAGAATAAACCTACAGACCCTATGTTGTTTGTAACCCGGGGACCGCCTGTACAATAATACCTTGGATTAGAAGCATAATTTATTCCAGAAGAATGCTTGTAATCCAAAGCACTTTTATAGCAAGTTTCCCCCTAGGAGATAAGGGATACTCGGATAATCTGTTCCACAGTCACTGCTTGTCTTTGCAGTACCACATGTGGCCAGAGGTGTGTGGGTGCCAGAGACACTCGTGTTTCTGAGTGTCTCCGAGTGTCTCCAAGTGACACTGGTGCTCCTGCACCTCTGGCCAAAGACGGTACTGCACACTCCAGCGGCTTGAATCCCACTCATCTTGCGAGACAACGCTCACAAAGCGAGTCAGGATTTTTACAAAAAAAAGCTTGTATTGCGAAACGTTTGTAAACCGAGTTACTCGCAATCCGAGGTTCCACTGTATATAGAAGGCACACATTAATGCAGCTTTGTAGTCATTAACCTCTGGGTGCCGGCACCTGCCACCTTCTTAAGGGGTTTTACATGCAGGGAGGTGGGGCTTAAGGTCATGTGAGCGCCGTGATTGGCTCAAATGATTGGAAAGCTCCTGATCGCAAGCAGAGATCGGGAGTTTTCCATTAGCTGCCGGCAATTGTGATGGGAGCGTGCAGGGCGAGCGCTCTCGGCACATCGCTATTTGCACTAATCCATGCACATATGCAGCTGTTCTGCGTCAAGCCCCTGCCACCAGAGGCCACATTTTTGAGTTAATACATCATGAAATGTGAAATGTATTTTTAAAATGCAAGCGGTTTATGTACCTGAATGTGACATACTATAAGTCTCTTGCAATTATGGCAAAGCAAAGCTTAAGTGATTGTAAAGCTATGCTTTCTTTTTTTTTAAAATAACAAACATGTCATACTTACCTCCACTATGCAGTTTGTTTTGCACAGAGTGGCCCTTATCATCCTCTCCAGCGCTATCAGCTCCTCAGCATCGGCATCGTATAACTCCCTAGGAGAAGTGCACTCCCGAGGGGTTACCTTGCAGGTGCTCTCCAGAGTCCAGCATTTATAGAATGCCAGACTCAGCCCCGCCCCCCGCGTCATTGGATTTGATTGACAGCAGCAGGAGCCAATGGCTGCGATGCTATCAATCTATCCAATCAAGAGCCGAGAACCCAGGGCAGAGAGGAAGAGCACATCTCTGCCATGGGAATCACAGGGCTTAGCTGAGTAAAATGGGTGGGCTAGGGGGCCAGTCACTCTCAGAAGTTTTTTCACCTTAATGCATAGGATGTATTAACCACTTAAGCCCTGGACCATTTGGCTGGTCAAAGACCAGAGGACTTTTTACAATTTCGAAAAATAAATAATTAGTGTAGCGCTAAGTGTTGTATAAACAAATATGGGAGGGTGTAATTAAACACACAACAAAATAATGCACAATATAAATAAAAACATAAAATGCAATATGATACACAAAAAGGTGCAAAACCCAAAGCAGTGAATTGGGTAAGTATAGTTCGAACAGGGGAAACTTTATCCAATATGTCCTATAACTAAAATAGTCCACGTGAACACTAATATGCAGATATAGGTTTCCTGTGAGGTGATGCCAAACAATCTGAATACAGCACTGAAAAGAATAAAACTGGAACTGGTTGTCTGAAGTCACATCCACACCGACCATTCAAAGATAGAAAGATGGGTACTCTTACCGATGTAATTGGACACACATGTCATACGACAGTGGGTCATAAAGGCTTAGAATCTCAGTCTGGTGCTGTCTGTGGATGATGATTGAATGGATCCTGGTGGGGGCGTCCTCAATTCTCTGTCTCAAGGCTCCAAAGGAGCTAACACTTAAAAAATGGACGTATCCAGAACAGGCTCTCTCTTTCTTCTCCAATACTCAAGATGGAAAATATGAGGAAAAAGAACACAAAAGGGCTCCAAATGGTGCAGGTGAAAAAAATCAATATATTTATTGCAATATGTCATAAATCATAAATGACACAAACATTTTTAAAAGTGATCACAAAATAGAAAATGTCAATAAAAAGCAATGTGGGGTACAGGAAAGCTGGACCGACGTGTTTCGACACTTTTTACAATTTCGCACTAGGCTCCTTTAACTGGTAATTGCGTGGTCATGCAATGTTGTACCCACAAATAAAACTTTCTTTTAAAGGTATTTGATTGCCTCTGCGATTTAAATTTTTTGCGATATAAATGGAGAAAAACTAAAATGTTGAAAAAAATGATTTTCTACTTTCTGGAATATACGCAGCTTTTACTTTATGACTGCCTAACTCATTTCTTGAGGTGCTAAAATGGTATGGGAGTACAACCCCCCCCCCCCAAATATGACCCCATTTTGGAAAGTAGACACCCTAAGGAAATTGCTAAGAGGCATGTTGAGCCCATTGAATATTTCATTTTTTTGATTGAGTGATTGAATAATGACAAAAACTTGTCACTAAATGATATATTGGTCACACATGCCATGGTTATATGTGGAATTGCACCCCAAAATACATTTTGCTGCTTTTCCTGAGTATGGGGATATCATACGTGTGGGACCTTTTGGGAGCCTAACCGCGTAGGGGGCCCCGAAAAACAAGCACCGCCTTCAGGATATCTAAGGGCATACATTATTGATTTTACTCCTAACTATCTATCACAGCTTTGAAGGCCATAAAATGCCAGGATGACACAAAACCTAGCCAAATGACCCCATTTTGGAAATTAGACACCCCAAGCTATTTGCTGAGAGGCATGTTGAGTCCATGGAATATTTTATATTTTGCCACAAGTTGTGGGAAAATTACAAACTTTTTTTTTTTTTTTGCACAAAGTTGTCACTAAATGATATATATCTCACACATGCCATGGGCATATGTGAAATTACACCCAAAAATAAATTCTGATGCTTCTACTGAGTACGGGAATACCACATGTGTGGGACTTTTTGGGAGCCTAGGCACGTACAGGACCCCGAAAACCAATCACCGGCCTTCAGGATTTCTAAGGGTGTAGATTTTTGATTTCACTCCTCACCAACTATCAGTTTTGAAGGCCACAAAATTCCAAGATGGCACAACCCCCCCCCCCCCCCAAATGACCCCATTTTGGAAATTAGACACCCCAGTCAATTTTCTGAGAGGCATGCTGAGTCCATGGATTATTTTATATTTTGCCACAAGTTGCGGGAAAATTACAAACTTTTTTTTTTGCCCAAAGTTGTCACTAATGGATATATTGCTCACACATGCCATGGACATATGTGGAATTATACCCCTAAATACATTTTGCTGCTTCTCCTGAGTACGGGCATACCACATGTGTGGGACTTTTTGGGAGCCTAGCCACGTACGGGGCCCCGAAAACCAAGCACCACCTTCAGGATTTCTAAGGGCGTAAATTTTTGATTTCACGCATCAATATCTATCACAGTTTCAAAGGCCATAAAATGCCAAGATGGCATTAAAAAAAAAAAAATTACCCCATTTTGGAAACTAGACATCCCAAGCTATTTGCTGAGAGGCATGGTGAGTATTTTGCAGCTCTCATTTGTTTTTGAAAATTAAGAAAGTAAAGAATTGTTTTTTTTTTCTTTTTTCAATTTTTAAAACTTTGTGACAAAAAGCAAGGTCTGCAAAATACTCACCATAACTCTCAGCAAATAGCTTGGGGTGTCTACTTTCCAAAATGGGATCATTGGGGGGGATTTTGTGCCATCTGGGCATTCCATGTCCTCCAAAACTGTGATAGGCAGTGAGGAGTGAAATAAAAAATTTACACCCTTCAAAATCCTGAAGGCAGTGCTTGGTTTTTGGGCTAGGCTCCCAAAAAGTCTCACACATGTGGTATCCCTGTACTCAGGAGAACCAACAGAATGTATTTTGGGGTGTAATTTTAAATATGCCCATGGCATGTTTGAGCAATATATCATTTAGTGACAACTTTGTGCAAAAAGAAATCGTCTTATTCCCGCAACTTGTGTCAAAATATAAAATATTCCATGGACTCGACATGCCTCTCAGCAAATAGCTTGGGGTGTCTACTTTCCAAAATTTGGTCATTTGGGGGGTTTTGAACTGTCCTGGCATTTTATGCACAACATTTAGAAGCTTATGTCACACATCACCCACTCTTCTAACAAAACAGCTTTCAGAAAGTGCACCACACCTGCAGGATATAATAGACATCAATCGCAAAGTTCAGCTAACCTGCAGGAAAGCCACAGCTGCACTGTACTGCACCCGCAGTGCAGGTTAACTGCCACACATCAGTGTGAAAGCAGCCTTAGGCCCCTTTCGGTTCAACCCATGCATTCATCTCTATGGAATAGCAGATGTAAACGGACTTGTGTCCATTTGCACCCACCTAACTCCAATCCGATCCACTAAAAAAAAAAAAAAAAAGGGGATCAGTCCTCTTCCATCTGGTTGTGGGCAGTGGGCTGTGTCCATATCCGCTCTGCATATACAGATTGTGGCCCGTGACCAGTTATCAAGTCGCTTAAGTGGCCCTCGCTCTTCAAAAGGTTGGGCACCCCTGCTGTAGATGGAAGCAGAAAGTGCATTTCATAATTCACACACCTTTAGCATGTACATTTGATCAGATGTGATCCCTAAATCCCAGATCTCTAAAAATAAAACTGCTCATTAAAGTAAACATCAGCTTAGTAAACATGCATGTCATATTTTCCATATGTCTGCTCTAATCTTTTGTTGATTTTTCAGCCACGTAACGGAAGGAGATCAGCAACTTTCCGCTAAGAGGTATTAACATTATGTATTTAATGAGAACATGTATTTTTCACTCATTCTCTGTTATAGTTATAATAAATGTTATTTTAAATGTTTTGTCCATGGTGATGTGCTTTTTACATCATGAACATTTTTCATGATGTATTAACAGAACTAAAATGATTATTAGGGGCATGTTTAATTAATATTTGCTGGAACAGTTGAACTGGAATTCTCTATACATTTATCAGTCAAAATATAATGTGAATATAATATTATTATTGATATAATATTAATACAATATAGAAATAGAATAACATGTTTGGGATTGTAGAGGAATGCCCTGTAAATAATGAAAACATAATAAGCTGCCTGGCTGGTGGCTCTACCTGGAGCTCTCCATAGTGCTGAATCTTGTGTTTCTGCTGAACAGCTTGAGAAATTGGAGGGTTAGAGAAGTATGGACAAAGCTTTTTTGGCCCTACGTCTCCTGTGAATCACAAGAGTGTAATTTGTGACCTATTTTCAGCTGACAATTGGTCCAAGCAATGGAAAGATCCCATAAAAAAGTAGCAAATAACACAATCCTGGGCAAAGTTCACATTAAATGCTATAGCAGAGCTCTTGTCAGTCCATTACAACTTAACCAGCATTTGTATGGTTAATTCTATACCAGATAGTAGGATGATAAAGATGAATACAGATCAGAGTGTAGAAGGTGGTCCTAGTAGATACTCCTTTAGCCGTGCACCAATCCACTAGGCATACACCATGTGTGTTTCTCTCCCCAAAGGGGTTTACACTCACCAGATAACTGAAAATCATGCACTTTAAGAATATTCAGTGAGATATCATCCACAGTAGAAAAGATTCCACATAGCGCGATCCTGTATATTAATTGTATTTACACCTCAACCTCCTACAGATTACACTTACAAGCAGTCAAAAAAAATTAGGCATAAACGCTAATGTATTCACCGATCCTCTGAGCATAAAACTGTCTGTGTCAATTACACATCTGCAATGTTTTTCCTGGTTAGTTCCCACTGACTGTGACATGCATGCGTCACTTGCGGTAGCCGCTGGGTCACGTGCTGATGCGTTTCGTCATATCTGACTTTATCTGAGGGCGTCAAAATTAGGATCCACCCACATTACTGGACCAGCATCTATCTCAGCCTCTCAGTGAGCTGCTGAGAGCCTGAGCCAGCAGTTCCTGCCCCCCTCATCAGCCCAGTTCTCCAGTGACTGCTGGAGGGGCAGAGCAGAAAGCCGGTGACTGACAGTCACCATTCTCTGCTCAGTAAGGACTGAGAATTGAGCGATCAGAGATCTTTGTTCATTCAGTTCCCAGTTTTGGAACCAACAGGGGACAGATGCAGCATCAGACTAATGTTGCATTCACCTAAGTACATTTTTTTTTTCAAAAGAAATACTTCTATTTTAATGTTTTTCTTCTACAATATCAGACCTATATGTCAAGCTGATACCTATATTGTAATCTATAAAACAGTGGCAGACACAAAATTACATACTTGGAAATAAATTAAGTCATATGTTTGGCACTGTTTTGATTATTATTGCTTCAATGAAGACATATAGTGGTGAAACATGTTAAAATTAGAGCTGTGGGTCACATTATAATAATATTGTTTTTTGTTCATAAAAAGCAGAGTGAGATTTACGCTTTCACTCTCTCCCTATAGCCCAGGAGTACAGTGATGAGGAGCAGGTAAAAATAGTAATTTGATGAAGGGAGTCATGAAGGGACTCCTCTTAGTCGAATAATTTGATAAGTCATGAAGGGACTCCTCTTACTCCTCTTAGTCTAGATACATATCAGGGGAAAAACATGAGCATATTATGAGCAAATTAATTAAGTGCTGTTAATATTGTATTAAAGACTAAAAGTAAAGTTTTCCATATATCACATTTTTAAGTATAATTGGCTAATTTTTCTGGGGCCAAAATCAAGACTAGTTATAATAGTTTAGCTTATCTCAATATTTATTAAATGAGTTAAAAATGACATTACATGATATTCAGAGAACTAGTAGAGTGAACATTCACAAAGCTGTGTATGATACAATGACCAATTTTGGAACAGTAAGCAAAAGGGAAAATGTGAAATCACATCAAAAAATTAAAATTTCGAATTTATCCACAAAGGTCTCCCAAATGTCCCCGTTGTCACTCTAGCGTTGGGACCTATTATCACATGTTTTGGTCTTACCCTAAGGTGGCGCAGTTTTGGATGGAGGTTTTTGGATGTGTCAATACCTGTCTACAGCTATCGCTCCCACTCTCCCCTGAGCATGGATTGTTGGGCATCCAGGCCTCACTACACTAAAATATTGACTTTCAAGACGCTTTGGAAGCACTGCACATTCATTTGAATGGGCAGGGGCATTTTGGGAGCATAGTGCTCCCAACCCGCCCTAAAGATGCTGCTTGGAGGACTTTTTCTAACTTCCCGCAAGCGCAACGCCCAAGTGTGAAAGCACTCGTTGAAATGAATGGGAGGCAATTTTCAGGAGCTTTTGAGAGGCTATTTCTAGCGCTAAAATGCCTGAAAACTACCTCAGTGTGAAAGGGGTCTTATAAAACCATGAATGTGACCTTTACCAAATATTCACAACAGGAGAATAAATCACTGTAATTTAAAATATATGGGACATTCATCTGCATGTCACATTTACTACTTTACAACTACCCCATCTCTTTCGATATTTGATTTTAATAGCAAACAGATAGGTGTGGCAACTAGTGCCTATGAAACAGTATGAAAATTATTATATAAAATATTATCATAAAACTACAACATAATTTAAAACCATGCCACGGATAATACCAGAGAAAATTTTAATATTTGCAATGAAAAAATATTTGTTTTTGCATATAGCCTTACAATGGGATTAACAAATCCCATTGAAAACTCACATAAATAAATTATACTATATGCAGGAAGTTGTCCATCCTGTAGAGATTTATAAAATTCATCAATCGTGATTGCTGAATTCACCCTAGACCAGACAGATTTACAAGTGCAAGTAAAAATTGATAAATTGATTATTGAGTCATCACTTGTACTACCAAAGGGGGGGTTTCTGTTTTAACACCTTCCTTTTCTTCCCTCTGTTAAGTCTGCAGTGCAAGGTTAAAAATAAAATATCCCAGTTTGCAACTGTTTTGAAACCAGGATGTAGGGAGTCATTACACTTAGTACATTGGATCATTTAAGCTTCTTATTTAGATTAGTGCACAGCAAAGCCTAGACTCTCTGTCTATACCTTGCCAGATACGGGAGTTCGGTTCAGCTGGTCACCAGAGAACAGCCTCCCATGATCTGTCTGGAACCCAAAGATTATCGTTCAGCTGTAATAAGCTTTTAATTATGTGTATTTCAGCATGTTTATTATATGAATGTCAATCCTACTTGTTTTTAGAAATAATCATTTTGGTGTGACTTGGCACATTGAAACACAAAGGAGCACAAGTCAATGCACCTGATGCAACAGATTTTCACCATGCAATAATTTTATCATTTGCAATTGAATACCATTTTATAGCTGATTCAGCAATCCCATGCCAAACAAAATGTATGCAAAACACACTCATTTGCGTATGCTGCATAGTCATTTTTCACTTATTTTTACATGATGCTTTTGCATCAACACAAACATTAGGGAAAGGTATGTTTTGTTCTGCCCTGAGTGCTGATGGAACTATAGGCTGGTTTAATAATCTTAACAAAATGAATAAATCAATGCATTAAAATAAAAAATTGAAATATTACTATCTGTAATTAAACTTAATTCCCCTTTGGGAGACATTCATGGTCCCATGAAACTGCACTTTAAAGTCTGCATTCCAGCTTGGCTTCCCAAACCCAACTCAGGAAAACAGCAAAGTCTTTTCAACGTCTGTTTTGTTTGCCTATATGCCCGCTGTTCTTACTCATCCTCATTTCGTGAAAATCTTCAGCTCTTATTGGGAAATGAGGCAGAATTTTGGTTAAAAGCAGTTGGGACACACATAGCTCTTTGAAAGAGCTCCCCAGAGTTCCTTGTGCCATTGCTGAGGATGAACGCCACGTTATGTACAATATGATTAATTATATAATGCTGCATCAGTGGTAACCGCAGTGTTTCCAATCTAAAAGATTGAAATTTACTGAAACGACCCCCAAAATTTCCTGGCACATTAACATTTTTACTGACATTTCCAAAAGTTACAAAATTACAGTTTTAAGTATATATATTTCAGTATTTGGGCTACAAAACAAGTATAATGTGCAATTTGCAATGTGATTGAAAGATAGATATTAAGGCAAAAAATATATATTTTATTTTACTTTTGCTATAGTATGTAATTAGTTCAGGGACTGGAGGGCAAGAAATTAGAATAGGAAGGCACATACACACATGAAATTGACTCTTACAGTGACAATAGTCCACTCAGTCCCCTCCATTCCAAACAGTATTGACAGTCCTGCTCCCGGCTTGCATTGCCCCCATCCTACAGACCTGTACATGAAGCTCTGGCTGCTCTGCTTGGCTCCCTTGCACCATGACATCACACTGCATGCTCAGGCACCGCCTCTGCCAGACTGCCCCCCCACCAGCGCCACCTGTACACACTGTAGCAGGCACTCGGATGGTCTCAGCCGGCTCTGGCATCACAGCCATATTTTTAACAGCCAACATTTTTCCTGTCACTAGCAGGAGAAAATTGCCCATTTTTTAGTGGCTGCCAATAAAATATTGATGGTTGGCAACACTGGGTAACTGAAGGTTGCTGGTGCATTTTTGTCTACCTCACCCATGATAAACATTTAAAAACAAATGATAGATCAGTGTTGTTAAAAAGAGCATCAAAGGGGATATAGTCAAAAATGTTCTAAACAAAGCCTGGCTATCCTGAATGCAAGGAATGACTATATGATACTTTTAAAACACTATTTAATATGACCTTGATTCTGTTACAGGTTGACTCAGACTGAAAAGAGGATACTGGAGATATTATTACAATGGCTTGGATACCCCATGCTCCACACACTTGTAACAATCTTTCACTATAGAATGTAAAGGCTACTATGATAAATTATTTTTGGCTAATGCTGCCAGGTTATCCTAATTTATTAATTGTATTAAAGCATATTAAAATTATGAAATAGTTTTTTGGTGTTCTGCTGTGTATAATTATACTGTGTACTTAAAATGAATGATGTCAAGGGCAGTTGAAGAGCTGTGCATGCAAAAAAAAATGCTATTTTGATTTGATCTATTTTGTCCTTTAAATAAATGCACTCAATAGAGGGTTGTTTATAAAATGGACTCTTCTTCATTGCATTTGTCTCTTCATTTGTTTCATTTGCTGTATAAACACATCAATAACAATCAATAAAAAACAGCTATTTCTGTTAATTTTTTATATAAACAGTCGGGTATAAATTGCATTCCAGGAATTCAGAAGTTTTACAAGTCAGTTTACAAGTATTTTATAAAAGAGAGCACATGTACTGTATATTACAGTTCTCCAGTATAAAGATACATCAAAATAAAAACGAACTTTAAAATATCAATGTTATCAGGTTATGTGCACTTGGGATTTTAAAATAAACCCGTGCTTTACTCTTTAGGCTAAAGTAACATATGGTGGGAAAAAAAAAAATTCCTGTGCTCCAACACTACCCTATTCAATTTCTTAGTCTCTTTCAGAAATTCTAAGCTTGCACAGGAACCTTACAGGCAATTTGGCAGTTGGGCAAAGCCGGGAATAAAAGAATAAATCTGGCAGCAGAGAAGGTAAGTACAGATCTGAAAATTAGGGAGTGCAGGGAAGTGAAATAGAAATCTGGCAGCAGGAGACAGCAAAGAAGGGTAGTACAGATGTGGCAGTGAGTACAAATTTGACAGCTAGTACATATTTGGCTACAGGGGAGAGCAGGGAGGCAAAGTAGAAATCTAGCAGAGAGGAAGGAGCAAAACATGAAAATAAAGATCTGATATCAAGAAATAGCAAGGAAGGAAAGGAAGTACAGATCTGTACAGTACAGATCTGGCAGCAGGAACAGAGTGAGGATCGAAGGTACAGATCTGGCATCAAGAAAGACCAGGGAACGGAAGTACAGATCTGGCAGTGTGGGAGTGCAGGGAATGGAAATACCGATTTTGGCAACGGGGAGAGTGTGGATGGTAAGTACAGATTTGGCAGGTAGGGAGTGCAGGTAGGGAATCCCTGGTAGCAGGGTAGAGATGGGAAGGGAAAAAATATCTGGCAGGATAGCTTTGGCAGCTTAGGAGTGTAATACAAGGAAGTAAATCTGTCTAAATAGTACAGCAGGTAAGAGAAGTACAGATCAGGAAGGAAAGTATAGTGGAGAAGGGAGGTACAGATCTGACAATGGGTCAGGTTTGTAGAGACATGGCAAGATAAGAGCGTGAAAGGGTAATACAGAGCTTGCAGCAGAGGAGAACAAGGAAAAGAAGTACGGATCTAGCAGTGGTGGAGTGTTGGGAAGTCAAGTACAGATCTGGCAACAGGGGAGAGTAAGAAGAAAAGTACAGATTTGGCAGCTAGAGAATGCGGTTAAGGGAAGTACATATCTGGCGACAGGGGAGAGTGAGAAGAAAATTACAGATTTGGCATCTAGAGAATGCAGGTAAGGGAAGTACAGATCTGGCAGTAGGGGAGAGTGAATAAGAGAAGTACAGATCTGGCAGCTGGAAAGGGAAAAACAGATCTGGCAGGTGGAGCGCAAGGAGGGAAGGTAAAGATCTTGTAGTGGAGAAGGGACTTAGGATCTGGCAAGAGAGGATAAAGAAAGGGAAAAACAGATCTGGCATCAGGAAAGAGCAGGAAAGGGAAATACAGATCTGGCAGCAGGGACGGGGACTACAAATTGAGCACAGATAAAACATTCGTTAAGGGAAGTATATATTTAACAGCAGAGAACAAGGAAGGGACATACAGATCTGGCACAAGAGAAAAATGAGGAAGGGAAGTACAGATCAGGGGACAGCGGTGAATGAAAATACAAATATGACACCAGGGGAATATGGGGAAGGTAAACATAGTCACATTATGGTGCTGTCATTTTACCCTATGACCTGCATTTCCAAAGATAACAGATGATTTTTCACTAGGGATTCTAGGAGATATTTAACTAGGTCAATTACATGATTGTTTTCTGTGAGAAGCTAAATGAACAGTTGCCCAAATAAGAAAATATCAGTTAAATATCAGTTTTCCCCAAAAATATATCATAAAAGCCCACATAAACCATTGGCAGGAATCTGAACAGATTCACAGCACTGTGTAATGCAGTAAGATTACAAGAGTCTAGTACAATAACAGATTGAGGTAGCCAATAAAAAAAAAAAAAAATGTATTTGAATGAATATATAACTAGAATAAACAATGGTATTTTATATTTGCCTCTACTAACACTTTAGCTCTGATAAGGCCCATTTATTTGCTCCCCCCTCATGTATGTTCACCAGGTTAGACATACAGAACAACTGTTTAAAGCAGTTTGGCAGATTTGGCTTATATTGCAGTCCTTTAGCAGTCTGCTGTACACAGTATTACAGGAAGATAATATAAAGATTGATTATCATGCAGTTATCTTGAGTTTATTAAATACTTTATACATTTAATCAGTGTCTAATACAAAATACTTTCATTGTTGGAATAAAAGTTTCAATATTTATCTGGAGTTCTAATTTAGTGAACCACAAAATTATAAACAAAAATTACTTTATTCAAATTCATACTACTAAATTCCATAATTATATGTGCAAAAACAGCAAAAAATATGCAAGAAAAAAAAACACATTATTTTGCCCTGCTGATAGCCAGTCCCATGACATGGCTTTTAACAAAAGTTTTTACAAGAATATGACATTGTCCTATTATTTTAATGATCGTAAGTAAACATTTGATTGGAATTTTTATTTTTTAATTGTCCTGCACTCAATATGATCATTTGTATTGATAAATGTGAAATGAACATCTAGTTGAAAAATCAGTTTGACAAATATAACTCATTCTTATTAGATGTTACTTAATTTCATAACTAGACTGAATCAATTGTCAGTCAAGTGCATCAAATCTTTGTCAATTGGATGAAAAACGTGATTTGAATGGTCAACGTTACTCTCCAGTGACTGCAGATAACATCTATTGAGAAGAGATCAGTCACTGTTTTTTTTTTTCATTCGACACATGTACAGTGAACCAATATGTATAGAATAGCAATTGATTAGCTGGAGGGTAGCTGGAAGCTGGAAGATATTTTCTGGTCACATTATCCATAGTAGTACTTGCCAAACTATAAGCTGTTGTTGGAGACCGTTGAAGATTGTGAGAACAATAATAAACATTAATATAATAAAAATAAAAATAATAAAATAATAATAATAATTTCATATTGAATGCATAGGGCTTCTGACATTGCATCTATTTTTGAACATAAGCTCTAACTTGTCATTGTATGCTTGAAATGCAAAAGCTTGTATAACTATTTTGTGTCTCTGAAAGATGAAGCCTTTCTTTCCCTATCTCTGTATTAGATTTTTCCAAAGGGCAGGCTTCTTATATGTAGCCTATTCTGTATACATAAAGATCTAGTTTCAATAACATCAGTAGAATAGAGACATTCTCAATCAGCTGATGGGAGTAGTGTTCTTGATTCATATACTGTTGTTTCTGTAAATATAGAGACACTATGGGGTAGACATGTGCGATTCGTGAGATTCGTACGAATTTCTCAAAATTCGTACGTTCGGGAGGATCCGAAATACGAAGTGCCGTGTGTCCGAATTCTGTACGGAACACGAACTTTTGTTTACGAATTCCGGATTTCGGATCAGCGTTTTTTTGCAGCGTTTTTTACCGCGATTCGCTGAGTTTTTTACCGCGTTTTTCAGTCATTATGCTTATTATGACTTGCAGAAGACTTTTGTGATAGAAGTCAATGTAAGTTGCCTTAAGACATCAGTGAAGGACTTTCATCCTCTCTGGGCAGGCTGCCAAGAAAAGAACAAAATGATACAAGTACTGACATTTAAGAATGTTGGTAACACTGTATAGCATTAGACTTAAATAGAACTATGGCCTCCCATTAAAAAATGCGCTGAGGCACTTGAAGCGGAGTTGCACCCATTTCTTCATGTTCCATGCAACACAATGCCCACCCACAAAACAGTCTGTAATGGCAATTATATATTTATTTCTTTATTTCTAAATACAGTGTACCTTATTTTTCAATACAATGTGGAGAACAGCAGCGCTCATCTGAGTGCAGTATATTAAAATGATTAATGATGAATTTATTAAGATAAAAAAATAAAATAAGAATTAACTCACAGGGTAAGGGTTAAAATGGCTAGTCACAAGGGGAGGCTCGCTGTGTAGACCTGATCCAGATAGCCGGCGGTGTGAGGTGCTGCTCATGTCTAGCTAGTTGCAGGGGTTTCCAAGACTCTGAGTCAACTGGCAGTCATCTCCCCTTTGGCTGTGACGTCACTGGATGTGGGCCAGTAGGCGCGCGTTCGGAGCATGCGTGCTCCTTCTTCAGGATGGAGGAGGGAGGAACTACATTACCCAGTGTCCTTTGCAAGCTGCTACGGTGGTTAGGAGGTAAAAATTTTAGTGCAGCGGAAAAGGCATAGGGGGATGTGTGGTGTACATTGATACTGGTAATAAAAAATGGATTTAAGAATAAATATTCTATTTCAAAAGAGTAAGCAAGGTTTTATGGAATGGTGGGAAAGAGCTATTTGGTATAGAGGGGACTGGAACTACTTGAATGACGGATATGGGGCTGGCCCTTTAAAAGTGGATATTGGTAATACATGAGCCAAAAAAGCGCATAAGTACAGCACAAATTGATTAGGGTCATGCAGCTTCAGAGGGTGGCCATAAAGGCTCTATTGAAAGTGGGAAAATTCTATATAAAGAATTTTGGATGCATACACATGTAAACCCATAGAGACAGCAATTTATCATACTTCGCAAGTACATTTTCCCAAGTGTTAAACTGAAGTGGAAAGTTTTTTTCATATGGTTTGGTTTTGCTTATGCATTCTAGATTTATGGAGCAGTGGTCGCTGACATAAACACCCTAGGGCGGTTAAAATTATTGGACCCTTTAATTCTCTTGTTGGGTGTAACCGATAATCTCCAGGCTTCCATGCACCAAAAATTGTTTATATTCTATACGACTTACACCAGGAAACACAATTTTCTCCAAATGGAAGTTAGCAGATCAACGACAGTGGTAGCATTGACATCCATGATTAATGCAGTGCCTCCTCTTTATAGGCTCACTTAGGCTGGATTCCCAACCATGCAGTTTTAGTGCTTTTTGCATTTTGCATATTTGCACTACAGTCCATTTAACATGGTTTCCTATGGAACACGTTCTGTAGTGCAAATCTGCAAAATGCATAAAGCACTAAAAATGCATAGGTGTGAATCCAGCCTTATATGGGTCGCAACTGCCCAAAGAAGTTTGACAAAATCTGGTCAACATAGATAGACGATAGAAGGGAAAAAGAGTCCCTAGTTTGTTTGGCCCACCTCCTTTTTTGAAGTATTAACTTTTCTGATCTACTAGAGTCTGGTTGCCATGGTAATCTTTCAATTCTCTTATAGGGAGAATGAATTAGCACATTCTCCCTATCTAAATTCATTAGTTAGTTTCTCCCTGTTCCCTTTCCTGGTTAACCCAGACCCCTGTCCTTTTTTTTACTTGTGGAAGGCTCTGTAAGTACATCCTGACAAGTCTTGCAATAAGCATTCTGTTTTTTTCCTCCTTCCTGGATAAGCATTCCACATAGAGAAGCTGTCTCTCAACACCCTACAACAGTGATGATGAACCTTGGTACCCCAGATGTTTTGGAACTACATTTCCCATGATGCTCACCTACACTACAGAGTGCATAAGCATCATGGGAAATGTAGTTCCAAAACATCTGGGGTGCCAAGGTTCGCCATCACTGCCCTACAACATCTATAAACGCTCTACTGTTACAAATAGAGTTAAGGAAGTTAAAGGGGTTGTAAACCCTTGTGTTTTTTCACCTTAATGCATCCTATGCATTAAGGTGAAAAAACACCTGGCAGTGACTGGCCCCCATATTTTACTTGCCTGAGCCCTGGAACTTCATCCTGCGGGGACGCACTCTTCCTCTGCCCAGGGTTCTCGGCACTTGATTGGATAGATTGATAGCAGCGCAGCCATTCGCTCCTGCTGCTGTCAATCAAATATAGTGAAGCTGGCGCCGGGGGGTGGGGCCGAGTCATATATTCGGCGGCTATGGACTACAAATGATGGACTTGGGAGTGCGTCCGCAAGGTACCCCCCCGGGAGAGCGCTTTTCCTAGGGGGTTATCTGATGTGGGGAGGAGCCACGAGAGCCACAGAGGGACCCCAGAAAACGAGGTTCGGGTCCACTCTGTGCAAAACGAGCTGCACAGTGGAGGTAAGTATGACATGTTTGTTATTTTTTTGTAAAAATAAACAAAGCTTTACAATCACTTTAAAGGACTTTGTTGTGCTTTGATAGGAAGGAGAATTGAAGGGATTGTAAAGATTCATGTTTTTTCACCTTAATGCATCCTATGCATTAAGGTGAAAAACATCTAATGATTACCGGCCCCCCAGCCCCCTGGTTCACTTACCTGTGCCCTAAAAAGCCCCGTGCTCAATCCCGCACTCGATCGTTGCCCAGGCTTCTCGGCTCTTCTCAGCTCTTGGCTCGCGCTGCTGTCAATCAAATCCAATGATGCAGGCGCCGGGGGCAGGGCTGAGTCCTGCACTCAGCAGCTATGGGCGTCGAATGCAGGACTCGGGAGCGCACCTGCAAGGTAACCTCCCAGGGGGTTGTCTGAGATGGGAGGAGCTAGGAGAGCTGTCGGGGGACCCCGAAAAACGTCATTCAGGGCCACTCTGTGCAAAACAAGCCGCACAGTGGAGGTAAGTATGACATGTTTGTTATTTGTAAAAAATAAAAATCGAACCTTTAGTGTCACTTTAAGCTATCTGGCCTTATTTATATTCTTGCATATGACACTGGGGTTACAGAATAGTAAAAAACAGATTGCTGTGCTTTGAAAAAGAGCATAGAAAGCACCAGCTTCACACAGTCCTTATGCTAGAAACAAGCAACAGTGACAGGGTTCTCTGGCAAAAGGAACTGCAAGCAACCTTACAACAATTCTGTCTTTTTGGAGTCCTCCTTAGCGTTGCAGTGAGGAGCAGCCATCTTACCTACCCTTGAGCACACTACCATTCAGCTGCCAGGATAAAGGTCAGGCCCCAGGATACATGTGAGTTCAGCTACTTCTATGCTGACCGCTGCAGGACACTGACCGGCAACATCTAAGACTGTCTCCAATTCCTGACTAGGTAACAAACCGCATGCCACATTCACTGGCTAAAGGCCTACACACACCAGCAGCATGGCAAAACGCAGACCCTCACTAGACACCGCACAGGACAGTGATATCTCGAACACTGAGACCAATAGCTAAGATTAAGTCATGCCATGGAAGTTACGTAGCGCTGTCGCAGACTTACTTCACCTATCTGACTTGAATGGACACAAACGACAGCCTGCAAGAATGTGACCTGCAAAAAATTATTGATCTGAAGCAAGAAGGCATTGTGGAGATCGTCATCACGAAAACGCAAAAAGAAAGAAAGTATCTCCTCCTGGAGATGGTGTCACTGCGCTCTTGCACTCAAGGTCAGGCAAATCTGTGCAGCCTAATGCATCCAGTGCAAGTGCAAATTCTATCAAGGCATGAGCCACTGCAGAGGCAGCATGTGCTAGGGCCAAATATTGTGAAAAAGAGGCAGCCATAAAAGCTCAGAGCACCCATAGAAAAGGAGAAACAGACAGCCGCCGCCAAAGCAGCCGCCACCACTGCGTATGAAAAGGCTGAATTGAACACAACCTTAGAAGCCTTAATCAAGGAAGAGGATGCAACAGCCACCATAGCCCAGGCTGAAGTCTTGGAAGCAGCCATGCAACTGTACAGCGGGAACCAAAATTACGACCTGACGCCATCAGAGGGTCCAGGCTATCTCAGTGCAGTGAGGACAACATATCTGACACCAAAGACTTGCTAGACCCGAGAGAAGACGCTGTTCCTCCAAGGGTAATAGATGCCTGGAATGTCAGCAGTCGTAGAAGTCATCCACACGCCAGTGTGCTCATGGATGCACCACCACAGGCTGGCCATGCAGTTGCGCTAACACAGAGAGATACAGCTATACATACTGGCCAGCAATCATCGAACACATCATAGAGGAGACGATCACAAGACTCTTCCAGGGAACCATGGCAGAACAAGACCAGCACACCAATGTATCATGCCTGACTGACATGGGGAAGTATATGATGCACATGAGACTTACCGACTTCGACAACTGTCCTGAAAATTACAGGATATGGAAGTTCACATTCAAGGACGATATTAAGAGTCTGGTCTTCTCCGTCAGGGAAGAACTCAGCCTGCTGACCAAATATTTGGGGAAAAAAATCAGTGGAACATGCTAAGAGGCTCAGGGCAGCCAATGTGAACTACCCCCCTATAGGTATGGACTCTTTTTTTTTTATTTTTTTTTTTTATTTTTTTAGTAGATGAGGTCAAAAAAAAGACACAAGTTCATCAAGTCTAACCTATGTGTGTGATTATATGTCAGTATTACATTGTATATCCCTGTATGTTGCGGTCGTTCAGGTGCTTATCTAATAGTTTCTTAAACTATCAATGCCCATCCCCCGCTGGGACCACCACCTGCCACTCTTATAGTAAAGAACCCTCTACCTAGTTTAAGGTTAAACCTCTTTTCTTCTAATTTTAATGAGTGGCCACGAGACTTGTTAAACTCCCTTCCCCAAAAAAAATGTTATCCCTATTGTGGGGTCACCACTATGGTATTTATATATTGAAATCATATCCCCTCTCAAGTGTCTCTTCTCCAGAGAGAATAAGTTCCGTGCTCGCAACCTTTCCTCATAACTAATATCCTCCAGACCCTTTATTAGCTTTGTTGCCCTTCTTTGTACTCGCTCCATTTCCAGTACATCCTTCCTGAGGATTGGTGCCCAGAACTGAACAGCGTACTCTAGATGTGGCCAGACCAGAGTCTTGTAGAGCGGGAGAATTATCGTTTTATCGCTGGAATGAATCCCATTTTCAATGCATGCCAATATTCTGTTTGCTTTGTTAGGATTGGTCCCAGTGCAGAACCCTGGGGGACCCCACTACCCACCCCTGACCATTCTGAGTACTCCCCATTTCTCACCACCCTCTGAACATGCCCTTGTAAGCCAGTTTTCAATCCATGTACTCACCCTATGGTCCATGCCAACAGACCTTATTTTGTACAGTAAACGTTTAAGGGGAAATGTGTCAAATGTTTTTGCAAAATCCAGATACACCACATCTACGGGCCTTCCTTTATCTAGATGGCAACTTACCTCCGTATAGAAGGTTAATAGATTGGTTTGGCAAGAACGACTCTTCATGAATCCATGCTGATTACTGCTTATGATACCGTTCTCATTACTAAAATCTTGTATATAGTCCTTTATCATCCCCTCAAAGACTGTACATACTATTGATGTTAGGCTAAGTGGTCTGTAATTCCCAGGCTTTAATTAGTATGGGAAAGGCTAGAAGAGTACTATGGTAGCCCCGAAGCGGTCGAAGATGCAGTCTTCAAGAGGGTCAGCAATTTTCCAAGAATTACTGTCAAAGACTATAATACGAAGTTACAAGAAATCTGGGATTTACTGCAGGAGCTGGAATCTGCAAGAACAGATAAATCTCTAACAGGCCTCAGCATTCTGGACTCTCGCAGAGTGAAACCAATCTATGCTACCCTACAACCTCCAAGAAAGATGGATTTTGCAAGGCTCCAAATACAAAAGGGAGAATCAGGTCACCTATCCCCCCCTTTCCTTCTTCTTGAGCTTCATTCACGAAGCAGCCCACACAAAGAATGATCCCAGCTTCATTGTGGGTGCACAAACCACACTCAGTACAAGTAGCCTGAAGTATGAAAGACCAGCGGCAAGACATGGTAGTGATAGAACCTCCCTCTCGGTTCGCAGGACGGACGTGTTCCCCACAGCACACTCAAGCCCCTGACCAGTCTTGGAGTCAAGAAGCAGAGAGACATAAACAAAGAATGTCTCATACATAAAAAACCACATCCGCTTAACAAGTGCATCGGGTTCAGAATTAAACCCATAGAGGAGCGCAAAAATGTAGTTCAAGAGTTGGGCTCTTCCTTTAAATGTTGTGCTTCTACAGGGCATCTATCCAAGGAATATAAAGAAGCCATAAAATGCACAGAGTGTATGCTCTACATGTGACAGCTCTACACCCAGAGAGAATTAAGCCTAAAACGGTCAAGACCCCTAACCCTATAATAAGGCAGGATGCACCCAGAGGGACAACCAGAAAGAGCTGCAAGAATGAATGCAATCATCGACAATCAGAGCAATCGATCATTGGTTAGATCAGAATTCTTTAACCTATTCAACATACAAGATAATGCCTCCTCTTACACGTGCTGAACATGCGAGGGAGGAATAGAGACAACAGGGAGGAGGAGATGGTTCCTTGAGATGTGACCAACGCGAAGGCAGAGGTGAAGTGAGCTGGAAGGCTTTAAGTAGGCAGGTCAGACGAGCATCATCGGGAACAAGTGGTAACTGTGGAGAGAGAAGAGAGCTGGCAATTAGCCGACAGCTGAGCGGCCAGCCCAAAGAAGGAAGGGCTAAGCCAGCCCTGACAGTACCCCCTCCTCAATGACCCCTCCCCCTCGGAGGGCCACCGGGCTTGAGGGGAAACCATCTATGGAACTCGCGGAGGAGGACAGGGGCATGTACGTCAGAGGATGAAACCCAGGAGCGTTCCCCTTCCAATGCACCAGGTACTGTATGCGCCCACGGAACCTACGGGAGTCAACAATGGATTGTACCTCATACTCCTCATGGTTCTCACCCTGAATAGGGTGAGGACGTGGCACCGAGGTGGTAAATCGGTTACAGACCAACGGTTTCAAATAAGGAGACATGAAACACATTTGAGATGCGCATACTAGGAGGAAGGTCCAACGCGTAAGGCACTGGGTTAATCCTGCGAAGGATACGGAAATCCTGCGAAGGATACGGAAAGGCCCAATAAAACTAAGTGCAAACTTCAGTGAGGGAACACGAAGCCGGAGGTTGCGAGATGACAGCCAGACCCTGTCCCCAACCTGGTAGGAAGGCACAGGCAGGCGTCTGCGGTCAGCATGGAGTCTGTACCTATCATTAGCATAGCGCAAAGCCTCCTGGACTTGTACCCAAGTGGAACGAAGACCATGGAGATGCTCCTCTAATGCAGGAATACTCTGCGGAACAAACGAGTCAGGCACCATGGAAGGTTGGAAACCATAATTCGCCATAAATGGAGACAATCGGGAGGCAGAATTCAAGGCACTGTTGTGAGCAAACTCTGCCCAAGGTAATAGGTCAGACCAGTTGTTATGATGGTCAGAAATATAGCAACGTAGGAATTGCTCCAAGGACTGATTGGCTCATTCTGCGGCCCCATTAGACTGTGGGTGATACGCAGAAGAGAACGCAAGCTGGATTCCCAACTGTGCACAAAAGGCTCACCAGAACCGGGAGAAAAACTGACTGCCCCTGTCCGAGACAATCACTTTGGGTAGCCCATGTAAGCGAAAGATCTCCCGAGCAAAAATGGAAGCCAGTTACTTAGAGGTGGGCAACTTCTTAAGTGGAATACAATGACACACCTTTGAGAACCCGTCAACCACCATAAGGATAACAGTGTTGCCTTGGGAGTTGGGCAACTCCACAATGAAATCCATAGACAAGTGAGTCCAGGGCCTCTCTCCATTGGGTATGGGTTGTAGGAGGCCCACTGGAAGGTGTAGTGGAGTCTTACTCTGCGCACACATGGGACAGACAGCTACGAAGGCAGTAACATCAGCCCGTAGACTAGGCCACCAGAATTGTTGGGAAATTGCCCAAATGAGTTGATTCTTCCCAGGATGGCCAGCTGCCTTGGGAATATGGTAAGTCTGGAGCACTGCAGTACGGAGACTCTCTGGGACAAAGCAGCGGTCACAAGGTTTATCAGGAGGAGCATGGACCTGAGCAGCAAGAATTTTGTCACCCAAACGAAGAGTAAGACTGGTGCGAACCGTAGCCAAGATACAATCAGGAGAAATCATAGGAACCAGAACCGACTCCGACTTGGAAGTGGAGGAAAATTGTTGTGACAAGGCATCAACCCTTACATTCTTAGTACCGGGTAAGAATGAGACAATGTAATTAAAGCTCAACAAGAGAAGAGCACATCGCGCCCTTCTGGGAGAGAGTCGCTTAGCCTCAGACAAGAATGTAAGATTCTTATGGTGAGTAAGAATAAGAAAGGGCACAGTGGTACCTTCAAGGAGATGTCTCCATTCTTTCAGGGCTAAAATGATCGCCAACAGCTCTCTGTCACCAATCTCATAATTGCACTCAGCAGGTGACAATTTCTTGGAAAAGTAGCCATACGGATGCATAGCGCTCTCAGAGTTAGGACGTTGAGACAGAAGGGTGCCAACTCCAGTCTCAGAAGCATCAACTTCTAGGATAAAAGGCAACAAAGGATCCGGATGTGCCAACACAGGAGCAGAAACAAAGGCAGCTTTGAGAGTCTCAAAGGCCTTAATGGACTCCGGAGACCAACTTTGTGGGTTACCGTCCTTTCTGGTCTTATCAGTCATCACAAAGGCCAAAAGGCATTACCAGGTATTTATAATGGCCTGTTCTGGTATTAAACGCAGTTTTCAACTCGTCGCCCTCCTTAATGCGCATGAGATTGTATGCCCCTCTCAAGTCAAGCTTTGTGAAAACCGTTGCTCCCTTGAGGCGGTCAAATAACTCTGTAATCAATGGAATCGGGTAGGTATTCTTAATCGTAACACGATTGAGACCCCTATAATCTATACAAGGGCTCAGTTCACCGCTCTTCCTTTTTACAAAGAAGAAACCAGCACTAGCAGGAGACAAGGATTTGCGGATGAAACCTCAAGAAAGTGCGTCAGCAACATACTCCTCCATGGCCTTATCTTCCAAGACCGACAAAGGGTAAACCCGGCCATGAGGAGGTATGGCACCAGGTTGAAGGTCAATTGCGCAATCATAAGACCGGTGTGGAGGCAAACTACTGGCTTGACTTTTATCAAAGACATCGCCAAAATCATGGTACTCCTCCGGCAGGGAGGGGAGTGAAGAGGTGCACAGGACCTTGGATACCTTCAGGAAGCATGTCTCACTGTATTGTGGTGACCAGGAGAGAACCTCAGCACGGAGCCAATCAAAAGAGGGGTTGTGCCTCTGTAACCAAGGATAACCAATAACCAGCGGAAACCTAGGTGAGGAAATAACTTGGAATTGGATTATCTCATGGTGAAGAGCCCCTACGGTCATGGACAATGGAACCATCTCATGAGTCACATGGGCAGGCTGTAAAAATCTACTGTCAAGAGCCTCAATGGCAAGTGGAGTGTCATGCAGGTGCAGCGGAATTGAGTTCTGCGAAACAAATGCAGCATCAATGAACAGGCCTGCAGCCCCAGAGTCGATTAAAGCCTGTATCTCGATGGAGGACTCAGCCCAAGAAAGGGTGACCAAAACCAGGGGTTTATCCTTCTGGATAACTGGGGACAAAACAACGCCACCTAAGGTCTGTCCATGACAGGACCTCAAGGTTCGGGTGTTCCCTGGACGGGTAGGACAAGACTTCAAAAAGTGACCTGCCTGGCCACAATAAAGGCACAATCTCTCCCTCCTCCTAAAGGCTCTCTCATCCGCAGAGAGACGCGTGAAGCCCAGGTGCATGGGTTCATCTATACTGTCCAACTTGGTACCAGGAGGCATAGGAGGTGAGGGAGGCATGGGTGGGATTACAAAGCTTGGAGGCAAACGTACAGGAGGCTTCCACAAGCGCTCCTTAAGAGAAAGTCTTTCTCTGAGTCTGGAGTCAATATGGATGGCAAACGAGATCAAGCTCTCCAGTTCAGTGGGTATATCTCGGGCTGCTATCTCATCCTTGATGGAATCTGAGAGACCATGAGAAAAAGCAGCCACGAGGGCCTCATTGTTCCAAGCAACCTCTGCTGCCAGAGTACGGAATTCAATGGCGTAGTCGGCAACATTTCTCGTACTCTGTTTGATGGACATGAGGCACTTGGCAGTAGAAACAGAGCACGCGGGAACGTCAAAAACCCTTTTAAAGGAGGCCATGAACTGAGGGTAACTCAAAACAAGAGGTTTTTGTGTCTCCCATAGAGGATTAGCCCAGGGCAAGGCACTCTCAGAAAGCAAAGATATCATGAAACCTACTTTGCTTCTGTCCGTGGGAAACACCTGGGGCAGCATTTCGAAGTATATCTCAACCTGATTGAGAAACCCTCTGCATTGAACTGGATCACCCCCAAATCGCTGGGGAAGCGGAACAGAACCAGACATACCTCTTATAGAGGTAATACTCGAGGCGGGTGCCTGCACAGAGACTGGCGCAGCAGCAAGGAACGGCCTGCGACTCAGGTTGTACCGGAGCAGCCACCGTGGGGGATTCCAGATGAGCCATGCGATTCAGGAGCGTTTGTAATGCCAAGGCAAACTGATCCATGCAGTGATCTTGCTCATCCAATCTGAAAAAAATATTACCAACAAGTGGATTGACTGTATCTTCTGAATTCATGGCCTTTGCGTACTGTCAGAAACCATGAATCAGACTGAGACAGAAGTACAATTAAATCACACTTGTTTTTTAATAAAAATAAAAAGGTAAATAGAAAAAGCGTAGTCAAGCATAGCCAGAGTCCAGTAACCAGATCGGGTAGTCAGCCAGTCCAAAGTTCAATAACCAGATCGGGTAATCAGCCAGGCCTGAAGTCAGGGGTCCAAGTAGAGCAACTGCAAGCAGGATAAGGAGCCAGGAGGGATGTCAGCAAGCCAGTCTTGAAACAAACCACAGGAGATGGTTCCTTGTGATGTGACCAACGCGAAGGCAGAGGTGACATGAGCTGGAAGGCTTTAAGTAGGCAGGTCAGACGAGCATCATCGGGAACAGCTGGTAACTGTGGAAAGAGAAGAGAGCTGTCAATTAGCCGACAGTTGAGCGGCCATCCCAGAGAAGGAAGGGCTTAGCCAGCCCTGACACAAACACAACCCATTTTAAGTAAAGAGTGCAGGGCTCAGGAGTGCATATTAACAAGGATACAGAGCTCAAAATCACATACAGCATATCACAGAGAGTGTAAAGCTCAGGAATGTGTATCTCACAGGGCTCAGGGCTGCCTATTACACAAGATGACTATAGTATAGGGCACAGATCTCGGGAATGTGTATCACTTAGAGAGCAGGGCTCAGGCGTGTGTATTACACAGGGTGCAGGGCTCAGAAGTGCCTATCGCATGGGGAAAAGGATTGCATACTGCATAGGACAAAAGGCTCAGGAATCTATGTCAAACAGGGTACAGGGCTCAGAAGTGCCTATCGCAGAAGGAGCAGGAGTGCATACTGCATATGACACAAGGCTCAGGAATCTATATCACAAAGGGTACAGGGCTCAGAAGTGCATATCACAGAAGGCTCAGGAGTGTTAATCATAAAGAATGCAGGGCTCAGGAATGCAGAACATTAAGCATACAGTGAAACTGCCCCTGGATAGACCTTTTTTGGCTGATCTTTATGATGTATGGTCTTTATGGTATGGTATCTTTACTCTGATGCTCATTATTTAAATAGCGACCTTCTTACACTTGGTGCTCAGTAGTTGAAGGCAGAGCAGTGTAGTGCCTAATTGGATGCTAGGGAGACCTGCTGCTGCTGCCAGTTAGAACTTTGTTGGTATGGGTGGGCAGATCGACCTGCAGAAAAGTAGTCTGCCTGTAAATATACAGTGAATATTTTATTCCTGGAATTAATGTAACAGAAACATTCTATTTAAAGCAAGAAAACTTTAACCATAACTTTGTTTTAATAGGAGCTATAAATAACATAGTTAAATAAAATCAGAACTGAAGACAATTGAAAAATATGGTTGGTATAGATAAGAGGTTAATGCAAAACAGCTGACCATGATAGGAGCATTAATTAACAATCATTAAACATGTAAAAATGTAAAATCGAAGTGTACTTTCAAGGTGCTAAATTAAAGTTAAAGCAGTAAATGATTTGTTATAATGCTGAAACCCTAAGTAACTTGCAGTGAATAATATCAAGGATGACATTGAGACTGCCTCCCTGCATAACCCTCTACCCATGCAAACAAAGGATTTGTACAAGTGATAAAACCAAATGGTGATTTACTCTATATATATATATATATATATATATATATATATATATAGTAGAGAGCTGTCCATTATAAGGCTACATATAGCCTAAAACCACCTTTAACGCAAACTGAATTAATGTGCTTGTGATTCAGATAAATTGTGACAAACTAACATAACAAAAATTAAATTAAACAAATTATGTCTATGCAGTGCCCTTTTAACAAATTGCCAAGTGAGTCCAACAACACCGCAATGTCCCACACCAACAGTGGTCAATAAGTGTCTCCTCTTCACCAGCATGGAAGCACACAGCCCACTCACAGAAAAAGTTTGACCCCTATTACAGGTAGTTAAAAGCAGCATTAGGTATTGTATCGCTGTTCCGATCATACAAGGGTAAACTCGGCACCCCGCTAGCTGCGGCACTCCTGCGCCTCTGAATTCACATTCCAGGCCTCGGTCAAATAAGGAAGGTAAAAGGAGAGAAGCCTCTCATAGTGCAGTATTTCCAAGTCTATTTAAATATGTAGGTTAAATACACTTACAACATCGTAGATAAATCACAGCTTTCAATACTGTACTATTAACGCCTTTTTGCACTCCACCTGTGTTCCGCCATTTCAGAACGCAGGTGAAGCACAAACCGGCGTTGCTTGTACTGTACTGAAGGCTATGATTTATCTATAATGTTGTAAGTGTTTTTTAAAGCTTGCCGACCAGCCGCCACAGTTTTACTGCATCAGAAGGGCATGGCCTTTTGGCCACTAGGGCAGATTCAAGTGCCCGGCGGGCGCGATGACTGCCAGGTTCTCGTGATCACTTGTGACAGAGCGAGAATTGGGATCTGTGTGTGTAAACGGGAGAGGAGACAGATCGTGTGTTCATACTATGTATAAACACCGATCTCTCTCTCCTCCTAGACAGTCCCATCCCCCCACAGTTAGAAACACACATAGGGAACACAGTTAACCCCTTGATCGCCCCCTATTGTTAACCTCCTCCCTTCCAGTGACATTTACACAGTAATCAGTGCATTTTTATAGCACTAGTCACTGTATAATTGAAAATGGTTTCAAAAAGGTGTTAAAAGTGTCCGATGTGTCCACCATAATGTCGCAGACCTGATAAAAACCGCCATAAAAATGCCATAAATCTATCCCCTATTTTGTAGACGCTATAACGCTATAACTTTTGCGCAAACCAATCAATATATATGCTTATTGCAATTTTATTACCAAAAATATGTAGAAGAATACATATTGGCCTAAACTGAGGAAAAAAAATATTTTGTTTGATAAAAAATGTGGGATATTTATTATAGCAAAAAGTAAAAGATATTGTATTTTTTCCAAAATTGTTGCTCTTCTTTTGTTTATAGCGCAAAAAATAAAAAATGCAGAGGCAATCAAATACCACCAAAATAAAGTTCTATTTGTGGGGAAAAAGGATGTTAATTTTGTTTGGGTACAGCATCGCACAACTGCGCAATTGTCAGTTAAAAAACGCAGTGTCAAATTGCAAAAAATGGCCAGGTCATTGAGCAGCCAAATCTTCCAGGGCTGAAGCCGTTAACCTACATTTTTAAATAAACTTGAAAATACTGCACTATGAGAGGCTTCTCTCCTTTTACATTCCCTATTTGAGCAAGGTCTGGTATGTGAATTCAAAGGCGCAGAAATGCCGTAGCTGACAGGGTCCTGAGTTTACCCTTGTATGATCGGAACAGCGAGACAGTAAAGTGGAATCTAATACCCAATGCTGTTTTTGACTACCTGTAATAAGGGTCAAAAAGTTACCGTGAGTGGGCTGTGTGCTTGCATGCTGGTAAAGAGAAGATACTTATTGACCACTGTTGGTGTAGGACATTGCAGTGTTGTTGGACTCACTTGGCAATTTGTTAAAAAGATATTGCATACACATAATTTGTTTCATTTAATTTTTGTTATGTTAATTTGTCAAACTTTATTTGAATCACAAGCATGTTAATTCAGTTTGTGGTAAAGGGAGCGCGGTTAAATAACCTATGACTTAACATTCCTGGAAGGTATAACTAAGAAAGCAATTCTACCCCTGAAATAAAAATGCTACCTGTTTCGGTTTTCACTAAACATTGGCTTACATTTCGGAGCACTGTTTTGTGGACAAACGTGTCAACATTTAGTCTTTCTGGTAACTAGACAAAACAGTACACTGCAAACCAAAAGTATGTTTACCAACCAACTCTGAAACATGGTCGAAGGAGTATAACAATATGCGGTTGCTTGCTGGCCCAGATACCTTGAGAGACTGATGAATTCCAGGTTGCATCAGTAAATTCTACAGCAGTTAGAGCAGTGGATCTCAACCTGGGGGTCCAATGAGGTTTTGCCAGGGGTCACCGAATCCTGGGCTTTTCCTGAATCCCACCCTGCTCTCCCAACCTTTTTGCAGCCGCCCAGCTGGGCTGTTCCTGGAGCCCACGGCCGCCCACTCAGCCTCTTCGCAGCCGCCCCTTCAGTTCACTGCATGGCTGGGGGCAGAGACTAGAGGTCAGCTGATTGGTGAGAAATGTGAAGTGGGAGGGGCTTCAGGAGACCGTATCTTCTGATTTCAGAATAGGTGTCACTGCTACGAGACACCACAAATTCGGAGACACAGTGAAGCTGGAGACATGGTGAGTACCACTACCTGTGATTAGAGTTGCCATTAAAAGTCCCCACTACAGTTCTCAGATCAGCAGATGACCTTGATCAAGAGCATCTAAGTTGGCTGATCAGAACTCCCCTCAGCACTGCCACTGATCCCACCCCCCACCAGCACTGCCACTCATCCCATTCCCTCACCCCCCACCAAGCAGTAAGAGAAGGAATAAAAATAGAGACTACATGGAAGGGAGAGGAAAAGAGAGAGGAACAAAGAAAAAGGGAGAGAAAGAATAAGAGAAAGAACAAGAGAGACGGCTAGAGTGAGGGATAGGGATGAAAAACAAGAAATTAGGATAGAGAGAGATAAAAGGGAAAGAAAAGGAGAACAAAGAGAGAGAGTGGTACATCCTAAAATGTACCATAAGAAGAGATCGCTAAACGTCCATGGTTTAGAGGCTCAAATGACTTGTCTTGCCTTGGGTGTTGACAACCCACGCTACGAAAATAATTTTATTACTATTGTTAGGGGTCCCCACAACTGGGGAAATTTTATCAAGGGGTCATGGCACTAGAAGGTTGAGAGTATCTCTCTGTAACCTTAATGTAAGGCAATACAGCTCAGAAATTCTTAAAATCTACAGAATAATTAAGCAACAGAATAGCTGAAAGAGAACAAATTCTATATTTTAGAATGACCATGTCCTGACTGTTCCATTGAATGTTGATTAAAGATTTGAAACTAGTTATTAATAATATATTATATAAACAAGACATCTCAAATACATAAATTAATTGGAATAGGTTTGCACATACAAATGGACCAAAATATTTCCTAATAAGTACACAGGTTTCAACAGAAGCTAAAAAAAAAACATGTATTTGAGATTGATGCAGGATATCTCCTATGCCACATACACACGATCGGACTATCCGGTGGACAAACCGCCGGACTTTGAAGCGGAGGTCCGCCGGACTTTCCGAATGAGCGGACCTGCCCACACATGGAAATTAACGGAATTTGAAATTAATGGACTTGCCCACACATGGAGGAAAGTCTGTTCATTTTGAACACGGCTCCAGGTAGATGGGACTAGTGAACCCTGTTATGGACTTAAAGGGGAAGCCCTATGGTTCCCCCCAAAGCCCATATCAGACCCTTATCCGAGCACCGGTCGGGAAAGGGGGTGGGGATGAGCGAGCACCCCCCTCCTGAGCCATACCAGGCCGCGTGCCCTCAACATGGGGGGGTGCTTTGCGTAAGGGGGGCCCCCCACCCCAAAGCACCTTGTCCCCATGTTGATGAGGGCAAGGGCCACTTCCCGACAACCCTGGCCATTGGTTGTCGGGGTCTACGGGCGGCGGGCTTATCAGAATCCGGGAGCCCCCTTTAAAACCTTGTGTTTTATTTACATTCTTTTCACCAGGTGAATGGGTAGGGGTACATGGTATTAAAGGGGGCTCCTGGATTCCCCCTTTCCTGCCCGGCCGGGCTGCGTGCTCGGATAAGGGTCTGATATGGGCTTGGGGGGGCCCCCACGCCGGCGTAGGGCTTCACCTTTAAGTCCATAGCAGGTGATGAAGGTGGTGACATTGACTTCCTTCGCTAGTCCCATCTACCTGGAGCCGCATTCAAAATTAACGGACTTCGTGTTTGGGCAAGTCCGTTCATCTCAAAAGTCCGGCGGACTAGCGCACAGACGGCCGGATTGACCGCCAGACTGCCGAGTCCGGCGGGCAATTTGTTAAAAAGATATTGCATACACATAATTTGTTTCATTTAATTTTTGTTATGTTAATTTGTCAAACTTTATTTGAATCACAAGCATGTTAATTCAGTTTGTGGTAAAGGGAGCGCGGTTAAATAACCTATGACTTAACATTCCTGGAAGGTATAACTAAGAAAGCAATTCTACCCCTGAAATAAAAATGCTACCTGTTTCGGTTTTCACTAAACATTGGCTTACATTTCGGAGCACTGTTTTGTGGACAAACGTGTCAACATTTAGTCTTTCTGGTAACTAGACAAAACAGTACACTGCAAACGAAAAGTATGTTTACCAACCAACTCTGAAACATGGTCGAAGGAGTATAACAATATGCGGTTGCTTGCTGGCCCAGATACCTTGAGAGACTGATGAATTCCAGGTTGCATCAGTAAATTCTACAGCAGTTAGAGCAGTGGATCTCAACCTGGGGGTCCAATGAGGTTTTACCAGGGGTCACCGAATCCTGGGCTTTTCCTGAATCCCACCCTGCTCTCCCAACCTTTTTGCAGCCGCCCAGCTGGGCTGTTCCTGGAGCCCACGGCCGCCCACTCAGCCTCTTCGCAGCCGCCCCTTCAGTTCACTGCATGGCTGGGGGCAGAGACTAGAGGTCAGCTGATTGGTGAGGAATGTGAAGTGGGAGGGGCTTCAGGAGACCGTATCTTCTGATTTCAGAATAGGTGTCACTGCTACGAGACACCACAAATTCGGAGACACAGTGAAGCTGGAGACATGGTGAGTACCACTACCTGTGATTAGAGTTGCCATTAAAAGTCCCCACTACAGTTCTCAGATCAGCAGATGACCTTGATCAAGAGCATCTAAGTTGGCTGATCAGAACTCCCCTCAGCACTGCCACTGATCCCACCCCCCACCAGCACTGCCACTCATCCCATTCCCTCACCCCCCACCAAGCAGTAAGAGAAGGAATAAAAATAGAGACTACATGGAAGGGAGAGGAAAAGAGAGAGGAACAAAGAAAAAGGGAGAGAAAGAATAAGAGAAAGAACAAGAGAGACGGCTAGAGTGAGGGATAGGGATGAAAAACAAGAAATTAGGATAGAGAGAGATAAAAGGGAAAGAAAAGGAGAACAAAGAGAGAGAGTGGTACATCCTAAAATGTACCATAAGAAGAGATCGCTAAACGTCCATGGTTTAGAGGCTCAAATGACTTGTCTTGCCTTGGGTGTTGACAACCCACGCTACGAAAATAATTTTATTACTATTGTTAGGGGTCCCCACAACTGGGGAAATTTTATCAAGGGGTCACGGCACTAGAAGGTTGAGAGTATCTCTCTGTAACCTTAATGTAAGGCAATACAGCTCAGAAATTCTTAAAATCTACAGAATAATTAAGCAACAGAATAGCTGAAAGAGAACAAATTCTATATTTTAGAATGACCATGTCCTGACTGTTCCATTGAATGTTGATTAAAGATTTGAAACTAGTTATTAATAATATATTATATAAACAAGACATCTCAAATACATAAATTAATTGGAATAGGTTTGCACATACAAATGGACCAAAATATTTCCTAATAAGTACACAGGTTTCAACAGAAGCTAAAAAAAAAACATGTATTTGAGATTGATGCAGGATATCTCCTATGCCACATACACACGATCGGACTATCCGGTGGACAAACCGCCGGACTTTGAAGCGGAGGTCCGCCGGACTTTCCGAATGAGCGGACCTGCCCACACATGGAAATTAACGGAATTTGAAATTAATGGACTTGCCCACACATGGAGGAAAGTCTGTTCATTTTGAACACGGCTCCAGGTAGATCGGACTAGTGAACCCTGTTATGGACTTAAAGGGGAAGCCCTACGGTTCCCCCCAAAGCCCATATCAGACCCTTATCCGAGCACCGGTCGGGAAAGGGGGTGGGGATGAGCGAGCACCCCCCTCCTGAGCCATACCAGGCCGCGTGCCCTCAACATGGGGGGGTGCTTTGCGTAAGGGGGGCCCCCCACCCCAAAGCACCTTGTCCCCATGTTGATGAGGGCAAGGGCCTCTTCCCGACAACCCTGGCCATTGGTTGTCGGGGTCTACGGGCGGCGGGCTTATCAGAATCCGGGAGCCCCCTTTAAAACCTTGTGTTTTATTTACATTCTTTTCACCAGGTGAATGGGTAGGGGTACATGGTATTAAAGGGGGCTCCTGGATTCCCCCTTTCCTGCCCGGCCGGGCTGCGTGCTCGGATAAGGGTCTGATATGGGCTTGGGGGGGCCCCCACACCGGCGTAGGGCTTCCCCTTTAAGTCCATAGCAGGTGATGAAGGTGGTGACATTGACTTCCTTCGCTAGTCCCATCTACCTGGAGCCGCATTCAAAATTAACGGACTTCGTGTTTGGGCAAGTCCGTTCATCTCAAAAGTCCGGCGGACTAGCGCACAGACGGCCGGATTGACCGCCAGACTGCCGAGTCCGGCGGACAATTTTGAGTCAAAACTTCTTTCTAAGTCCGCCGGACTTTTGGAAAGAAAGAGTCTGCCGGAGCCCACACACGGGCGGATTGTCCGCCGGACAGTCTGATCATGTGTACACGGCATTAGTTATCAAACACAAGGCTTCAAATATAATAACTATAATAACTGTTTGTGCAGTTAAGATATGGCAATGCAATTTGATGGAGATCAGATAATTTTTTTTTTAAAAACATTCAAGTTTAAAATGAATTCATCGTTATATTTTCCTCATAAATACAGCCATGTAAAATATAGAATGTGTAACCATGTAAGTAATGTGTAGTGCTGGAGTCCAGCTTAGTTTGAGTTCAGTAATATGCAATAGGCTGAATTCACAACTAACACACCAGGGTAATGATACTTATTTTTTATTTATTATTTAAAGTGGCTTGTTCTTTCAGTTGAGCCCAATGACATTATAGAAAATGATAGTCAAATTGCTAAAAGAAAGATACTATGCCTTGTGTTAAAGCTTTGTGGAATGATAAGACTAATGTATTCTAAGGGATTCACCCTTTCTTTCCATTACAGAAAAAAATGTACTTTCTTAAAGCAGAACTTTACCCATAATAACTTGATAAAAGATAATGATTTTTTAGAAAGGATTAATAATTATGCTACCAAATTAGTGTGTACTGTAAATTGCCTCCAGAATTACTTCTGTTTCTTCTTGCCGGAGGCGGCCATTATGCTGAAGCCTAGAGCCCCTGAACAAAAAACAGTTACATTCCTGGAATTCCAGGATTGCTGACTGACACATTTGCTTGTGTCCTCAACCAAACTGTCAAACCATCAAAAGGCTGGTGCATTAACTGATCACATGTGCAGCACCATGGCAGTTGTAAATCAAACAGTAGCAGCTTACCTGGCTGTAAAGGATAAGATAGGATAGGATAGTAAAGGATAGGAGGGTTTAAAACTTCCATAGTAAATTCTAAAAACTGAAAACAAAAGTGATACTTGAATGAACAGGCAGGTATACTGACAAAGATGTCAAAGATTTTTTGCCTTGATGACTTATAAGTCTACTGTTACTTATTAAATCTATTTAAGTGTACTTTCTACATCATCATATGCAAAATTTTTAATGTTCTTTATTTTTCTTACGAGAATTATGATTTTAAAAAATAAAGCTATGTCTCACACAGGATTTTGGCCTGGGGATTGACTGAGACAAAACATTCCGTATCTGAAGGTATCAAAAATGTCATGACACATTACATGACATCTTGTCCTTTAAATCACATATTTTTTTGTTCATTCACCCTCCAGGAGTAAATGTAAGTGGAAGAATGTCTAACGTGTTCTGTTGAATAGTGTTCTCTTTCAGGAACATTGAGAATGCAGTATGTAAAGTACAGTTACAGTATATCAAGGGTGGAACTTTAGACATAGCAAACTATGTGACTGTTTGGCTCAGAAGCACAAGTGGTCCAGGACAGTCTGGCTATTGCAATGTATACGAGTAGCAATAGAGTTTGATAAATATATTTATATAAAACAAAGATATGTTTGTGAACCTCTATACAATTGCTATAATAGCAATATTCGCTTGTATATTACTTGAAAAACTAGCCTAAGAACAAAATGAATTCTCACAGGGAAGTAGAAAAGCCGTTTATATAAGCCAGAGCCATAACTATGTGTAATGTAACCATCAGCAAAACTATAAAAGGTCCTCATGTCTCCCTAAACTCTATCTCAGAGGCAGTTATTGGAGCTGCTCCAGAGAACCCATCAAACCATTTATATAAGGTGAGAAAGTGACTACCACTACCAGTAAACTGTTTTATTGTACCTGTTAACGAGGCATTATGCCTATGTGTGTCTTTTTACTTAGTGTACAGGGCAACCCACAAGAGATGGCAGGTGTATCTGTAACCTGACATTTGTAGACTGACAGCAGGTACTCGTGGAAACAGAGTACAGATCAGCTTATCAGGTAGCTGAAGACGCAATACGTTGCACCTCGCTGGAACTGTGTCACACCAAGGTGTTGGTGGATGGTCTCATGTAAGAGCAGGTGATGTGGGATCGCCCCAGGTGCAGAATCTAAGGGCCAACCAGGGAACCCTCACTAAAGTTTGAACTCATCTATATGCTGACCCCTGGGTTAACCCTGGAGCAGGGGCGGATCCAGGGAGGGGGCAGCAGGGCACTTGCCCCCCCCGAAATAGCACTGACTGACGTGACAATGAATGGTGACATGGCATGTCTTACTCACTTCAGGACCCTGCGGCTGCCGCTGCTAAGTATCTCTCACATCAGCCGATCAGCGGCGCAGAGAGAGAGACTTGATAACAGCAGGAGGAACAGGTGGGTGGAGTCTCTTCCCTGCACTCGTTGCTAACGCCTGGGCCGCCTGGCGTCTAGCAACAAGTGACATCAGTGAGTCACGTCGGAATCCAGTCTCACTCTCAGAGCCGACGTGACTCACAGTCACTCACTGTATAATGCAGAGCTGCTGGAGAACAGGCCAGGGAGAGGAGAGAAGGTAGTAGTTGCAGACCAGTGCAGTCACACTAATCATCATAATCATATTATCCAGCTGCTGGCATCCACAGTCATTCTGTGACTGACTGCAGAGCCAGCATTCTTCTTTCTCCGCCGAGTCCGCCCCTGACTGTGTTGGCCCCACCCACCGGCACGCACCCTCCTCCCTCCATCTTGTCCATGCTACAGACCTCTGCTGCCTCTGAGTTAGTGTTGGCTCCACCCACCTCCTCCATCTTCTCCACCTTTCGCAGTCTGCAAGTTCATGACTTGAATACAGTATTACAGGAAGAAGACTTATTGAGAAGATTTCTGGATCCATCCATCCCATCAATCTCCACTCCATTGCTCCTGCATGGGAACTCCTCCCCTCATCAGAGCACCAAAATAATTGACTAAACGTGAGTAAAAGTATGAATGAATGTCATGTGACAAATCGCAAAATACATGTGTGCCATTATGTATGAAAAAAAAATGCCCTTTTAGTCTTGACTTGTTTAATCTTCACCCCTGCAGCTGGCTGATAATTGTGCGGTTATGCAATGCTGTACCGAAATAAAATTGATGTTCTTTTTTTCCCACAAATAGAGCTTTCTTTTGGTGGTATTTGATCATCTCTGCGGTTTTTATTTTTTGTGATATAAACAGAAAAAGAGTGACAATTTTGAAAAAAATATATATTTTTTGCTATAAAAAAATTTCTTCCTCAGTTTAGGCAAATATGTATTCTGCTCCATATTTTTGGTAAAAAAAAAATCGCAATAAGCGATTATTGATTGGTTTGCGCAAAATTCATAGCGCCTACATACTAGATTTATGGCATTCATATTTAATTATTTTTTACTAGTAATGGTGGCGATCAGTGATTTGTAATGCTACCTTGCAGCGGAGAGATCGGACACCTAACTGACACTTTTGACACTTTTTGGGGACCAGTGACACTAATAAAGTGATCAGTGCTAAAAAATATGCACTGTCACTGTACTAATGACACTGGCAGGGAAGGGGTTAACATCCCCACCACCAATAAGCAACACCTTATTTTCTGGCAGTGCCCCTCCCGAGACTTGACTCTGGATCCGCCTTTGCCCTGGAGGCACCATGGACCACAGAGCACACGGATTAGATACCAGATAGCAATGGACTGCAACAGAAAGCAGGACTGCAAACCAAGACATCCAGGATAATGGCCAGAGGTAGCATGGGCAACTGGAGAGGTAAGTATTCTCTTCTTCATCAAGTATAGCTTTTGGGATAAAAATGTATTTACTGATAGAGGACACCAATGTGGCAAATTAGGTTTAATGTTAATAAATGTAAAGCAATGCACTTGGTGGTTAGGAATATGCATGCATCATACATACTATGGGGAGTACAACTGGGAAAATGAATGGTGGAGAAGGATATGGGGGTTTTGGTAGGCTAAATAATAGCATGCAATTTCAATCTGTGGTTTCCAAAGTGAGCAAAGTCCTTTCTTTTATTAAGAGAGGTATGGACTCTAGAGATAAAGATATAATTTTGCCCCTGTACAAGTCATTAGTAAGACCTCATCTGGAATACTGTTAAAATTAGGAGCAAGAGGGTGGGACTTTGAACAAAGCACGTAGTCAAAATGTTCACCTTAGGTATGCTCTGTGTTCCTGGGTCTGTCCGGATTGCCGCCCGTGATGTGTGTCGCCATTGGACCAGCCTCCCCCCCCCCAGCTCCCGACACTGATGCCTTTGGGTGGTCCTTGACATTATGCTTCCAGCTGCATATATACTTGTAAGTGATCTTTTGGGGGGTCTCCATGTTAAGTCTCCTCCCCTCTATTGGTACAAGATTATTTATCTAGTTGTTCATCTCCCATTTGCAGATACACCATGGGCTGGACCTGATGAGCGTCACTAAGCCACGAAACGTGTTGAGCTAACAACTGCCATATACCAGTATACTACAACTCTAAAGCCCCATACACACTATCAGTTTTTCTTTCAGGTTTACCAAAACCATGTAGTGCGAGGGCCTGCCTGATTGCATACAAATTGAAACTCCTAAGGTTTGACCTCATATTATATGGTTTTGGAAAAACTCAGCAAAAAAACTGATAGTGTGTATGGGTCTTAACAGTTTCTATTATTTATATTTGTACCATCACATTATGTGACAGGGACCAGTAAGGTCATAGGTCATGCCTTGCAACATATTTGTACCCCACTGTGATATATGGTGGACTTTGTAAATCATGCTACCCATTTTTAACCATGTTATTACCAGTTACCACTGTTTTAGGAATTGATGCCACGTTTAATGTGTATTCCTATTTGTATGTATATGGAAAGTATGTGTGTAATTTTATTATTTACGGAATATTAATCATCTCAATCTCCACCATTGTATTCATTTCAACCATGTGCTTTGTTCAAAGTCCCACCCTCTTGCTCCTAATTTTAAAAATGTTATTATCGGGGATGAAGGCACATGACCTTACCAGGCCATAGCCTCATTTAAAGTGGTTGTAAACCCTTACAAACCACTTTGACCTACAGGTAAGCCTATATTAAGGCTTACCTGTAGGTCCAAGCAATATCTCCTAAACCTATATGGTTTAGGAGATATTTGCCCGAAAACGGGCACCGCTGTCTACGGCGCATGCGCCGTAGACAGCGGCGCGCAGGCGCACTGAGCGCGGTATTTCCAAGAATGGAGCTGCCGCGCGTGTCAACTCCCGTGCGCATGCGCGGGAGTGACGTCATCGCGGCTTCGCCGAATGACAGCGGCGGAGCTGCGCGACCCCACCAACAAGATGGATGCGGCAGACTACAGGGGACAGCGGCGACTTCGCTGGCTCCTGTGTCAGGTAAGTGACACATAATGGGCTACTATGCGATGCATAGTAGTCCATTATGCTTTGCCTTTGCAGGGAATGAAAGAGGAAGTAAACTCATCAGGGTTTACATCCTCTTTAACCCCCCTGACGGTATTCCCGAGTCTGACTCGGGGTGGATTTTTTATACCAAAAGCGGTATCCCCGAGTCAGACTCGGGACAGCGTCGCTGGATCCAGGAGGAGGTTTCCTTACCTTCTCCTTCGAATCCAGCGATGTCTCCCCGCTGTACGAGCGAGCCGTGCCTCGCTCGATCTATCACATCGGCGATCTCCGTGCCCTGCGAGCGTTGCGACGCACGGGCACGGAGATCGGCGCCAAATTCAAAAAGTGAAATAAACAGTATACATACAGTATAATGTAATCTTACAGATTACATTGCTGTATGTAAATATTTCACATCCCCTTTGTCCCTAGTGGTCTGCCCAGTGTCCTGCATGCAGTTTTATATTGTAAAAACTGTTCTTTATGCCTGGAAACTGGAGATTGTCCATAGCAACCAAAACTGTCACTGTACATCAAAAATGATTTTAGACCAGCTAGAAAACAGCGATAATAAATTAGAATGACTCGCAGAATTGAGCGATAGCGATTTGTGGGGAGATCCGTCATCAAATACTGAAAAGTAATGACAGTGACAATTCTGCAAATCAGCAAATTTCAGTGTTTTTGATTAGATTACATTATTGAATAATTTTTATTATTGTTATATTATTATTTGGTACAATTATTTATAATTATTTATTATATTATAATTTATGATTTAATTTTTCAAACTTTATCATACCTGGGATGTCTGCTAGACTCTGGTTTGGACAGATTTAAGAGAGTTATTCCTAAGAATTGCAGGACTACAATATAAAACGCCAAATTTTCATGCAAAATAATGGTACCGCTTTTAGCACCTAAAATCCGAAATAATGGTACCGCCAGGGAGGTTAAAGTCCCAATGTGTCCCCTCCCCCTTTTCTCCAATGTTTGCTCATCTGGAGTATGCAGTTCAGTTTTGGGCACCAGATCACAAAAAGGATATTGGGGAACTGGAGAAACTGCAGAGAAGAGCAACCAAACTGATAAGAGGCATAGAGGAGCTCAGCTTTGAGGAAAGATTAGAGGAACTGAATTTATTCTCTCTTGAGGCGGAGATTAAGAGGGGATATGATCAACATGTACAAATACATAAGTGGTTCATATAGTTCATATAGTGAACTTGGTGTTGGATTATTCACTTTAAGGTCATCACAGAGGACAAGAGGGCACTCTTTATGTCTGGAGGAAAAGAGATTTCATCTCTAAATACGGAATGATTTCTTCATAATAAGAGCTGTGAAAATGTGGAATAGACTCCCTGCAGAGGTGGTTCTGGCTAGTTTAGTAGATTGCTTTAAAAAAGTCCTGGATTATTTCCTAAATGTACATAATATAAATGGATACTGACATTTATAGGTAAAGTTGATCCAGAGAATATCTGATTGTCTCTCGGGGGATCAGGAAGGAATTTTTTCCCCTGCTGTAGCTAATTGGATCATGCTTTGCTGGGGTTTTTTCACCTTCCTCTGGATCAACTGTGTATATAAGATTGTGTATGTGGGATTGTATGATATATATTTTTTTTATTTTTTTCCTTTTGTAGATTGAACTAGATAGGCTTGTGTCTTTTTTTCAACCTAACTATAACTATGTCACTTTAATAAAACAGTGCAGTTCAGTGATTATATGCTTAATTTTTTGGTCTTTTTTTTTTAGTACATAATAAAAAAAACAGCAGTGAGTAAATACCACCAAAATAAATTTGTGTGAAGAAAATTATAACATTTTTATCTGGGTACAGTGTAGCATGACCTAGCAATTGTCATTCAAAGTACGACAGCGCTGAGAGCTGAAAAATGGTCTGGGCAGGAAGGGGGTGCAAGTGGCCTGTAGGCAAGTGGTTAAAGGATTCTTTCCTTTTTATTGTTTTACTTTAAGCATCAATAAAATCACTGCTCCTTTAAAAATTATAATTTTTAAAAATATATATATATATTTTTGTATCCCCCAGGTCAGTACCCAGGCCCCCATACCCTTTTCTTGCATATAAACCATTCAAAATGGGTACTTCTGATTCTTCAAGTTCAGGTCCCACAGATTTCAATGGGGTTTGGAGTCCGGGGCAGAACTTTTGTGATGTTCGAGAGTTCTGCGGCAAAACTCAAGTGGGGAGTGTTCAGCCCAACTCTAATTCCTAACAGAGGAACCAATCACTGCAAATAAAACATGCATCATTAAGATATACCCGCACTGAATGTTTGGTGAATGTTATATAGAATGCTTTATAATTACACATCTTTGGGTTATTATTAGTATACCATAATGAAAAAAACAGGGAAGATTTTTTTTTGTATCTTTATCTATTATCTATAAAATATATATAACACAGATTGTGCTTTTATATTTATTTATTTTTTGATATTTTGCGTTTGGTACCTCTTATTGGTGCCAAGCTCAGTATATTTGGATCTTGCAGTTTCACACTGTCCTCTAGTGTTCAACTAGCTAAATGCATATAATGTATTTCTGTGCAATTATTATGCTTCTCACTCCGCTGAAATGAGCGTACCGGAAAAAAATGTTCATTTGCGAGCTTAAAAGCCAATTCACACCACTCTTCGCAATATGATAACCTGGAGTAAATGTGTCCCAGCAATGCATGCAGCTTGCAATACACCACAACACACCACGACACAATGGGGCTTATTTACGAAAGGCAAATCCACTTTGCACTGCAAGTGCATTTGGAAGTGCAGTCACTCTAAATCTAAGGGGTAGATCTGAAATAAGTGGAAACTCTGCTGATTTTATTATCCAATCATGTGCAAGCTAAAATGCTGTTTTTTATTTTCCTTGCATGTCCCCCTCGGATCTACAGCGACTTTACTTCCAAGTGCACTTGCAGTTCAAAGTGGATTTTCCTTTAGAAAATAACCCCAATATGTCCTCTGCAGTGTGCAGCATTGCACAGTTTTTTTTCTTTGGTGTTTTGCAGTCCAATAATGCGCCTAGTGCTGTATGAATGGTCCCTAAACGTTTGTAGAATTAGGTTTTTATTATATTATGTTTTCATAATGCATACAGGCATACCCTACTTTTAAGTACTCAATGGGTTTTATTTACTAAAGCTGAAAAGTGCAAAATCAGGCTCACTTCTGCATAGAAACCAATGAGCTTCCATGTTTTATTACAAAAGCTTTATTGAACAAGCTGGGGTTAGAAGCTCATTGGATTCTATGCAGAAGTGAGCCTGATTTTTCACTTTTCAGCTTTACTAAATAAACCCCATTGTGTACTTAAAAGTGGGGTATGCCTGTATTCATCTTGTCTACTGTCTTTCTATCCCTGGAAATATACCTTTTTTTTAAAATGACTAACTACATTGTACTTTTTTTCTATGCATGTTGGATTACATATTTTTTTTCTTCCTCTTTCTTCTACTTTACCAAAAAACATTCCACATAAAATATACTTTATATTAAAGACTCCAGGATGCAGATATACATTATTGTAGCCTGCTCTAGTTGTGGCAATGTTTATATCCTCCAATGTAACCCATTCCATAAGGGGGGCAGGGGGAATAGGCGGAGGCCAGTTCATGTGCCAATGGTGTCTCCATGAAGGAAATATAGCTTTGGTATGCTAAATTGGCACACTAATACCCCAGGCTTGGGAAATAAAGTTTAAACTTGGAGATCGTCACAGCAAACTTGAGGCACCATGTCTCCAAGCACCAGGAAGAGCTCAAAATTACAGTAAAACCTTGGTTTGAGAGCATTTTGCAAGACAAGCAACATTTTAAAAAAAATTTTGACTTGATATACAAGCAATGTCTTTATATAGAAGTAGCATTACGTCACAACTGAGTATAAAAGAATAGAGAGATTCCTCTAATGCCGCATACACATGACGGGACTTTCTGGCAGTCTAGGTCCGACGGAATCAGTCCATCGGACAATCCGATTGTGTGTGGGCTAATCCGATTGTTTTTCTTCCAGCAGAATCCAACGGACCTAGAAAAAGAATATGTTTCAAATCTGTCCGACGGACTCAATTCCTATCGGGAAAACCGTTCATCTGTATGCTGGTCTGATGGACCAAATACGACACAAGGGAAGCTATTGGCTACTGGCTACTGAACTTCCACTTTAGTCCTGTCTTATGTCATCATGTTGAAAATGAACAGACTTTCAAACGGACTTAGTCCGTTTGTGTGTGGACAAGTCCATTCATTTGGAAAGTCCATTGGAACTCCACTGAAAGTCCGTCGGGAAAACTGTCAGACCTAGTCTGCCGGAAAGTCCAGTCGTGTGTAAGCGGCATAAGTGTAGCAATATGGTTACATTTAATGAAGTTACTGGATGCACTTCCTCAAAACATCTCCTGTATGCTTAAAAACTCGAGGATATACACTTCTTCACACGAGGTGACGTCAGCGCATCGCTCAGCCCAAGCAACGTGCTGACGTCACCTCGTGTGAAGAAGTGTATATCCAGGAAGGACGGGTTTGTCCGTGTGCGTCCGGCCGGCGCAGCGGACTTAAAGCTGACGTTTTTCTTGTATATTGTAAGTGCATTTTATTTTACATTTGGATCCAATTAATAAAGGGTTTTATACTATTGGAGCTTCATCTCTCTTCCATGTTATTGGCGTATATCCTCGAGTTTTTAAGCATACGGGAGATGTTTTGAGGAAGTGCATCCAGTAACCTGGTTATGAAAGCAGTGGTGTGAGGAGAGCAGCAAGGATCCTTTTCGGAGTGGGGGATAATTGTATACCTACACGCTTTATGTGACCCTCTGTAGTGAGGGGTCATGAATTTGTGGTAAGAAGTAAATCTAGATATATGGTGGTGGATCAAGCACTATTCACTTGTGGAAGATTTCATCTCTTCATTCATTCATATTCAATTTGATTTTTGTATGTTTTTTTTAATCGATACACTGGGTGTTCATTACACTGTTTTTTGTTGGATCACTGTTTATGATTAATTTAGAATTTTCTGTATTACCCATATGATAGGGGTAAAATAAGTTTATATGATATAGTTACACTATTTGTGAAGTATATGCACGGTAGGATTTAACCTTGTGGTATATTAATGGTTTAGCGCAGCTTATTTATTTGTCTATTTTTGTTTTCTGTAGTTATGTGATACAGTTATGCCGCAGCTGAACTGGGTCCTCCTATGACCAATTAGTACATAATTTGTTGCTCACCTTAGTGCAGTTTCTTTTTCTGTTTACCTACATTTAATGAAGGTACAACGTTTAGCAACTCATATGATTGATTAAAAAAACAGGCACATCTAAGTATGCAGGCATCCGGGGTAAAGCTGTCCACATAGACCATCCTCCTCATGGCCATCGACGTCGTCTCTTCCACACTGCGCTCCACGAGTGGTTCAATCGATCTACTGCAGGTAGTCTTCCCGTTCACGATTGCAGACTGACAGCCGTGAGAGCCAGCGGTGCGGAGGATGGTCTATGTGGACAGCTTTACCCCGAATGCCTGCATATTTAGATGTGCCTCGTTTAATCATCAACTATGTGAATTGCTAAATGTTGTACCTTCATTAATTGTAACCATATTGCTACACTTAGAGGTGCTTCTCTTCTCTTTTATACCCTGTAGATCCTGCTGGATTCTAATCCCCTTGTGGAGGCGGCCATTTGTGGTTGGACATTTTATGGTTAACCACTTTCAGACCGGACCATTTTGCTGGTCAATGACCAGAGGTCTTTTTACAATTTGGCACTGCGCTGCTTTAACTGGTAATTGCGCGGTCATGCAATGTTGTACCCAAACAAAATTTGCGTCCTTTTTTTCCCACAAATAGAGCTTTTAAAGGTATTTTACTGACTCTGCGATTTTTATTTTTTGCGATATAAACGTAAAAAGACCGCAAATTTTGAAAAAAAATGATATTTTCTACTTTTTGTTATTAGAAAAATCCAATAAACTCAATTTTATTCATACATTTAGGCCAAAATGTATTCAGCCACATGTCTTTGGTAAAAAAAAAAGTAAATAACTGTATATTTATTGGTTTACGCAAAAGTTGTCACATCTACAAACTAAGGTACATTTTCTGGAATTTACGCAGCTTTTAGTTTATGACTGCCTATCTCATTTCTTGAGGTGCTAAAATGGCAGGGCAGTACAAAACCCCCCCAAATGACCCCATTTTGGAAAGTAGACACCCTAAGGAAATTGATAAGAGGCATGTTGAGCCCATTGAATATTTTATTTTTTTGCCTCAAGCGATTGAATGACACAAAGTTGTCACTAAATGATATATTGCTCACACATGCCATGGTTATATGTGGAATTGTACCCCAAAATACATTCTGCTGCTTCTCCTGAGTACGAGGATACCACATGTGGTCGACTTTTTGGAAGCCTAGTCGCGTACGGGGCCCCGAAAACCAAGCACCGCCTTCAGGATTTCTAAGGGCATACATTTGTAATTTCACTCCTCACTACCTATCACAGTTTTGAAGGCCATAAAATGCCAAGATGGCACAAAACACCCAAAATGACCCCATTTTAGAAAGTAGACACCCCAACCTATTTGCTGAGAGGCATGTTGAGTCCATGGAATATTTTATATTTTGCCACAGGTTGCAGGAAAATTACAAACTTTATTTATTTTTCACAAAGTTGTCACTAAATGATATATTGCTCACACATGCTATGGGCATATGTGAAATTACACCCCAAAATAAATTCTGCTGCTTCTCCTGAGTACAGGGATACCACATGTGTGGGACTTTTTGGGAGCCTAGCCGCGTACGGGGCCCCGAAAACCAAGCACCGCCTTCAGGCTTTCTAAGGGCATAAATTTTTGATTTCACTCCTCACTACCTATTACAGTTTTGAAGGCCATAAAATGCCAAGATGGCACAAAACTCCCACAAATGACCCCATTTTAGAAAGTAGACACCCCAAGCTATTTGCTGAGAGGCATGTGGAGTCCATGGAATATTTTATATTTTGCCACAAGTTGCGGGAAAATTACAAACTTTTATTTATTTATTTATTTTTTTCACAAAGTTGTCACTAAATGATATATTGCTCACACATGCCATGGGCATATGTGAAATGACACCCCAAAATAAATTCTTCTGCTTATCCTGAGTACGGGGATACCACATGTGTGGGATTTTTTGGGAGCCTAGCCGTGTACGGGGCCCCGAAAGCCAAGAACCGCCTTCAAGCTTTCTAAGGGCGTAAATTTTTGATTTCACTCCTCACCACCTATTACAGTTTTGAAGGCCATAAAATGCCAAGATGGCACAAAACCCCCCCAAATTACCCAATTTTAGAAAGTAGACACCCCAAGCTATTTGCTGAGAGGCATGTTGAGTCCATGGAATATTTTATATTTTGCCACAAGTTGCGGGAATATTACAAACTTTTTTTTTTTTTTTTACAAAGTTGTCACTAAATGATATATTGCTCACACATGCCATGGGCATATGTGAAATGACACCCCAAAATAAATTCTGCTGCTTCTCCTGAGTACGGGGATACCACATGTGTGGGACTTTTTGGGAGCCTAGCCGCGTACGGGGCCCCGAAAACCAAGCACCGCCTTCAGGATTTCTAAGGGTGTAAATTTTTGATTTCACTCCTCACTACCTATCGCAGTTTTGAAGGCCATAAAATGCCAAGATGGCACAAACCCCCCCCCCCCAAATGACCCCATTTTGGAAAGTAGACTTTAGGGGTACACTAGTGAGACTCACAGGTAAAAAAGCACCTAGGCTGTCAGCGACTGTATCAAAACGCTACAAAAAAAACTGTTAGCGATCGCAGGGATCAGGCCTGACTCTGCGAACGCTGTAGTTATGTGTGTTGTGTTTTGTAAGTGACAGTGATCGATCAATACTGCACTTGGGTGGGCTGGGCTGGTATTGGTGGAGGGGCTAAACGCAGGTGCTAGCAGGTATCTGGGCTGATCCCGCTAACAATGCGTTTTGGGAAACCTAAACTGCTGGCGACGCTAATATAGATCTGATCAGATACTATATTACTAAGGGAGGTGTATGCTTTGCGCGTGGGTGTTAGCGGTACTGGCACTAACCTGACGCTGCCTGGGGCGACGCAGACCTTATCTGACCCTCAAACTTATATCACCCGCCGGGTGATCAGGGGGTTAAATCTTTATTAGGTAATAAATGGCGGGTGCCCTGAAACTATAAAAAAATAACTAACCAAACAGCGTCACCTGTAACAGTTATATGGTGATCACTGGTGAAAGGGTTAACTAGGGGGCAATCAGGGGGCTTTATGCAGTAGTATATGGGGGTCCCTGGCGCTATAAAAAGCTGCGGCGAACCTAAATACCTACCTGCCTAACTAGCGTCACCTGTGACACTAATACAGCGATCAGAAAAACGATCGCTTATTAGGCTGGGTTCACACTGGAGCGATGCAGGAACGCCGCGAATCCGCCGCGGGTTCCCGCATCGCATGCCTTATGCGAATTGCTGGGAGTGTCAGTGAAATGTTAATGACACCCCCAGATCAGTTCGCATATCGCAGTGCGATCTGCAAACTCGGACAGAAATCGGATCGCATGGTGTGAACACCCATGCGATCCGATTCTGCTGCGGACCGAAAAAAGGGTCCCGTGCGAGTTTGCGGCGGGTGCGATGCGAATTCAGCCATACTATCTGTATGGCTGAACTCGCATCGCACAGAGATCGGATGTGATTTGCACTGCAGTGCGGTGCAAATCACATCTGTTCTCATAAACCGCTGCAATGTGAACCCAGCCTTAGTGACACTGGCGACGGGGGGTGATCATGGGGTTAAACCTTTATTGGGGGGGTTAGGGGGGTACCCTAGAGCTAATGGGGGCTAACCCTGACTGCCCTAACAGTTATTGCAGTCACAAATGACACCAATGCAATAAAAAATAAATAAATAATGCAATTGGTGTCACTGTGACTGGGGGTGCAGGGGTGATTGGGGGGGTGATCGGGGGTGAAGGGGGGGGGTGAAAGTGTGCCTGGCGTGTTCTACTGTGTAGTGTAGTGTTGGTGCAACTCACCGATCCTCACTCCTCGGTGCCGGAACGAAAAATACCGGCACGGAGGAGAGATTACATCACTTCCTCTGCCTGTGTTTACATTACAGGAGAGGAAGTGATGTCATGCTGCAATTCCATTCGTCAGGAGCGATCGCGAGGGGGTGGCCATGAATGAATGGCCGCCCCCTCATACCGGATCGCTCCTGAACGGATTCCGACCGCCGCTGGCACTGGGGGGGGGGAACCCATCGGGCTCCCCACCCGCGGGAAGGCAGGGACGTACATGTACGCCCATATGCCTGCCCGTGCCATTCTGTCGACGTACATCGTCGTGCGGCGGTCGGCAACTGGTTAAACAACCTTTAACATTGATATAATCTTTTTATATGGACTTTAAACTGAAGGACTTATGAATAAATAGTTGTGGAACGAATCATTTGAGCTTCCATTATTTCTTATGGGGAAATTCGCTTTGATATATAAGTGCCTTGGATTACAAACATGTTTCTGGAATGAATTATGCTCGCAATCAGGGCCGTCTTTAAGGCAGGGCAAAAGGGGCAGCTGCCCTGGGCCCTGTCATTGTTGTGGGGCCCAAAGCAGCTGCCTCATACTTGCCAACTATCCCAGTTTACATTCCCTTGTCCCTTGAAGTTTTAGTCCTGTGCTGCTACTAATGCTGCCCAGCTCTGCCCTATTGTTGTGTACAGATGACTCACCTGCTGACCTGCGTTTACATGTAAATACTGGCATTCATATGTAAATAGCTGAGGCCAACTGCATTGATATGTAAATAAAGGCAGCATTCATAGGTATATCATGCCCCCCTGCAGTGAGGAGACGATGTGCTGTAACCTATAGGCTTGTGCAATTCGTTTCGTAACTAATCTAAATTCGGCCGAATTTTGCATCTTTCGGACATTCGGATGCACCCGAATGTCCGAATAAAAAAATAACAAATTACAACGAATACGAAAGAAATATAACGAATGAATTCGAATGAATTCGACATGATTCGAAATTATTTCAACCGCATTCAAAATTATTTCAACATGATTCGACATTATTTCAACCGCATTCGAAAATATTTTGTGACCCGACTTTAGGGCCATGTATCTCAGGGTCACTTGGTGCTAGACATTTCAAATTTGGATTGGGGTTTCTAGCTATAAGTGACCCCGAGATATGTGGCCCCAAAATCGGGTCACAAAATGTTATTAGTTATTAGAGCAGAGAATGACATTTTGCGACCCGATTTTGGGGCCACATATCTCGGGGTCACTTATAGCTAGAAACCCCAAATTTGGTATGCAAACACAATAGTACTAGCACTACAACATATCCAAATTTGGAGTTTCTAGCACCAAGTGACCCCGAGATACATGGCCCTGAAGACGGGTCACAAAATATTTTCGAATGCAGTTGAAATAATGTTGAATCATGTTGAAATCATTTCGAATCTGGTAGAAATATTTTCGAATTTCGTTTGAAATATTTTCGAAGATGGACGATTTTTCGAATTCGGTAGAAAACTAAACGAAATCCGAAAACGAATTTAAGGAAGTTAACGAATATAACTAAACGAAATTAATGAATTAACGAATTAAAACGAAACGAAACTAAACAAATTTTTTCCTTTTGCACATGTCTAGTAACCTATAGCAACCAGTGAGCAGTATTACTGTACAGCAATCTCTAGCAGCCAATCAACAAGCAGAAATGTGCTGTAACCTCTAACAACTAATCAGTGAGCCTTAAGGAGTGCTGTAACCTCTAGCAACCAGCCAGTAAGCAGTAATGATATGCTGTAACCTCTGGCAACCAATCGCAATCGCTGCCTGATCTTATACAGTAAACTGATTTTAAGTCTAGCTGCTATTTATTGTATGTCTCAGAGAAGGTGGAAAGCGAAATTGCATGGGGGGAGGGGGGCCCTAAGAAAATTTTTGCCCAGGGTCCAATCAATATTAAAGACGGCCCTGCTCGCAATCCAATGTTTTACTGTATATTATCCTCAATGATGGTGAATTTAAGTAGCTAGGATACGAATGGATAGAGAGAGAGAGAGAGAGACATTGGGGAGACCTGACATATGAGAATAGGTTGATGGGGATGGGGGAGTAGCTTTTTGCTGTAATTACTTTTTTGGTCCTACTATTTACTTTCATACACAGTGCCTTGAAAAGGTAATTATACCCCTTGAAATGTTCCACATTTTGTCATGTTGCAACCAAAAACGTAAATGTATTTTTATTGGGATTTTATGTGATAGACCAAAATTAGGTGCATAATTGTGAAGTGGAAGGAAAATGATAAATGTTATAAGAAGACTGCTAAGACCCTGAAACTGAGCTGCAGAATGGTGACCAACACCATACAGCAGTTTAACAGGACAGGCCCCACTCAGAACAGTCCTCGCCATGGTCAACCAAAGAAGTTGAGTGCACGTGCTCAGCGTCATATCCAGCTAGGGGAGTCGCTCAGCTCCACCAGTGCTGGTCCCTGATTGGTTTCATCAATGTCACTCAAGAGGGCGTTCCTATTGAAATGTTCTAGCCCAGGCCTGGCCTCCTTGTCACTTTCCCCTCTACCCTTCCTGACTGTCACCCATCTACTCTGCTTTGGTGCCTGCCCCTCATCTCCACCCACCTCTGTGGGATAGAGAAAGTCTTCTCAGTGTTAACAGTTGAAAGCATTGACAGTTTTGACAGAGTGCACATGCTCAGCGTCATATCCAGAAGTTGTCTTTGGGAAATAGACGTATGACTGCTGCCAGCATTGCTGCAGAGGCTGAAGGGGTGGGGGTCAGCCTGTCAGTGCTCAGACTATATGACGCACACTTCATCAAATTGGTCTGCATGGCTGATGCCCCAGAAGGAAGCCTCTTCTAAAGATGATGCGCAAGAAAGCCCGCAAACAGTTTCCTGAAGACAAGCAGACTAAGGACATAGATTACTGGAACCATGTCCTGTGGTCTGATGATTCTAAGATAAGCTTATGTGGTCCAGTTGGTGTCAAGTGTGTGTGGTGGCAACCAGGTGAGGAGTAGTGATGGCCCGAACCTCCGACGGGACGTTTCGCGAACGCGGACCGCGAACGAGGCCGACCCTTCGCGAAACCGAACGTTCGCGGCGGGCCCCATTGACTTTAATGGGAGGCGAACGTTTCAAACCTTTAGGTCGAATTTGCAGCCACGAGGTAATTATTAGCAGGGAAAACATAGTCCCACCACATGGCCAATGACATAATACATGTATGAGGTGAATTTGGGATCGATAACTACAAGCATTCTTTTTTTATATGGGAAATTGTTCTGACAATTCAGGACTATGGAGCGCATGAAGGCAATGGAGGAGAGGGAAGGTCAGGGACCAGGGTAGGCAAAGAAGAGGGTGCAGGAGATGATCACCAGCAGCGTGACATACAGCAATGACACATGCACCGTGATAGAGGCATCTGACAACAGCACCGTGATAGAGGGCACTGACATCAGAAGCGTGACATACAGCACTGACATCAGCACAGTGATATACAGCACTGACAGCAGCACCGTGATAGAGAGTACTGACATCAGAAGCGTGACATTAAGCATTAACACCAGCACCGTGACATACAGCATTGACAGCAACACCGTGATAGAGAGTACTGACATCAGAAGCGTGACATTAAGCACTGACATCAGCACCGTGATATACAGCACTGACAGCAGCACCGTGATAGAGGGCACTGACATCAGAAGCGTGACATACAGCACTGACATCAGCACAGTGATATACAGCACTGACAGCAGCACCGTGATAGAGAGTACTGACATCAGAAGCGTGACATTAAGCATTAACACCAGCACCGTGACATACAGCATTGACAGCAACACCGTGATAGAGAGTACTGACATCAGAAGCGTGACATTAAGCACTGACATCAGCACCGTGATATACAGCACTGACAGCAGCACCGTGATAGAGGGCACTGACATCAGAAGCGTGACATACAGCACTGACATCAGCACAGTGATATACAGCACTGACAGCAGCACCTTGATAGAGAGTACTGACATCAGAAGCGTGACATTAAGCACTGACATCAGCACCGTGATATACAGCACTGACAGCAGCACCGTGATAGAGAGTACTGACATCAGAAGCGTGACATTAAGCACTGACATCAGCACCGTGACATACAGCACTGACAGCAGCACCGTGATGGAGGGCACTGACATCAGAAGCGTGACATACAGCACTGACATCAGCACAGTGATATACAGCACTGACAGCAGCACCGTGATAGAGAGTACTGACATCAGAAGCGTGACATTAAGCACTGACATCAGCACCGTGATATACAGCACTGACAGCAGCACCGTAAGCAGCCCCAGGAGGAAGTCAGCACAGCACAGGGATGGTGTGATCCCCTCATAATAAGAACCCCCAGGAGGAAGTCAGCACAGCACAGGGATGGTGTGATCCCCTCATAGTAAGCAGGCCCAGGAGAAACTCAGCACAGCACAGGGATGGTGTGATCCCCTCATGATAAGAACCCCCAGGAGGAAGTCAGCACAGCACAGGGATGGTGTGATCCCCTCATAGTAAGCAGGCCCAGGAGAAACTCAGCACAGCACAGGGATGGTGTGATCCCCTCATAATAAGAACCCCCAGGAGGAAGTCAGCACAGCACAGGGATGGTGTGATCCCCTCATAATAAGAACCCCCAGGAGGAAGTCAGCACAGCACAGGGATATCATAAGCAGCCCCAGTAGAAATATGACACCGCTCAACCTCTTCAAAGAGGAGGGTAGGGGCATATAGTACGGTGTGCTTTTTTGGGACAAGGAAGTGAGCCAAATGAAGAAAGAAGGTCTGTGTGCTTGATTAAAAAAATAGTTTATAGACATATACATGGTCTACTGGTCACATGTGTTGAATTCCTCCGAGATCCATGCCTCATTCATTTTTAGAAATGTGAGGTAGTTAACACTGTCGTGAGCTAGGCGAGTACGCTTATCGGTCACGATCCCCCCTGCTGCGCTGAACGTCCTTTCGGACAGGACACTGGATGAGGGGCAAGCCAACAGTTCGATTGCAAATTGGGCAAGCTCTGGCCAGAGGTCAAGCCTGCCCACCCAGTAGTCCAGGGGTTCATCACTCCTCAGAGCGTCCACATCGGCCGTTAACCCAATGTAGTCGGACACCTGACGGTCTAGGCGTTCCCTGATGCTGGATCCGGATGACACCTGTCGATGGGTCAGCTGAAAGAATGACCTCATATCCGAAGTCACCAACACATCTTCAAACCGGCCTCTTCTTGCAGGCGCTGTTGGATTGGTACCCGCAAATCCTTCTCTGGGAGTGTGAATTGCTCCTCTGCCAGCGCACGCAAAAGCAGAATGCAGCATTTCTCGAAGCAAGGCCTGGAAGTGCTGCATTCTGACAGCCCTCTGCTACAGCGGTAACATTTCCGCCATTTTGTGTTTGTACCGGGGGTCTAAGTACGTTGCCACCCAGTACTGGTCCTTGACCCTTATGCTTTTTATACGGGGGTCCCTATTAAAACACTGGAGCACGAAGGCCCCCATTTGCACTAAAGTGGAAGCGGTGTGGTGGCCTGGCTCCTGCTCATCATCCAGGATAATGTCGTCCTCTTCATTATCCTCTCCCCATCCACGCACAACAGGGATCCCAGAAAGGTTTAAAGCACGCTCTTCTTGCTCCTCCTCATCCGCCCCGGCACCATCCTCCTCTGACTCCTCTTCAGACTCCTGTTGTTGACTTGTCTCAGATAGAGTAGCCCCCCTGGGAATTCATCCAGCATTGCGACTTCCTCATCTTCCCGCTCCTGCTCCTCCACAGCCTGATCAATGACACGACGCAATGCACGCTCTATAAAGAAGGCATAAGGTACCATGTCACTGATGGCGCCATGGCTGCGACTGACCAGTTTGGGGATCTCCTCAAATGGCCGCAGAAGTCTGCATGCGTCGCGCATGAGCAGCCACTGGCGCGGTGAAAAAAAACCCAGCTCCCCAGAACCGTTTCTTTCGCAGAGTTCATACAGGTAGACGTTAACTGCACGTTTCTGCTGGAGCAGCCTATCAAGCATATAGAAGGTTGAGTTCCATCGCGTCGGGCAATCGCAAATAAGACGTCTGACCGGCAGATGGTGTCGCCGCTGAATGTCAGCAAGGCGAGCCATAGCCGTGTAAGATCTTCTGAAATGGGCCGAGATTTTCCTTGCCTGCCGCAAGATGTCCTGGACCCCAGGGTATTTGACAAGGAATTGCTGCACGACCAAGTTTAAGATGTGTGCCATGCATGGCACGTGCATGATTTTGCCCTGTTTCAATGCGCTAAGCAGATTGGCACCGTTGTCACACACCACTTTACCAACTGTCAAATTGAGCGGTGTTAGCCACTGATCTACCTGTGAACGCAAAGCTGAAAGGAGTGCCGACTCAACCAAGTCTGGTGCGTCCTTTAAAGTAATTGAACGCACCTTCTGCAACTTCCCACTTTGGCTCAAGGCTGTTGCTCCTGCCCTACCCCTACCACCCCTGCGGAAGGGCCTGCCTCTTCCTCTGCCTGTCATTTTTTAAATCACCCTGTGACAAAACTCTTAGTCCCTATACCGATGAAGGACTGCTGCAGTATAGGGCAGCGGTCAGCAGTAGTGCACCTCAACCCTATCTATTGTGGACCGATAGCAGTCCTTACAGAACAGCAGACTGTACCGCACTCAACCCTATGTACTGTAGCACCCTAGACCAAGTTACCAGTCCTTATAAGAACTTTTGTGGACCAAGCAGGTTGTGTGTTAGTGATTAGCAGACTGTACGTCAGTCCCTATACCAATGAAGGACTGCTGCAGTATAGGGCAGCGGTCAGCAGTGGTGCACCTCAACCCTATCTATTGTGGACCGATAGCGGTCCTTACAGAACAGCAGACTGTACCGCACTCAACCCTATGCACTGTAGCACCCTAGACCAAGTTACCAGTCCTTATAAGAACTTTTGTGGACCAAGCAGGTTGTGTGTTAGTGATTAGCAGACTGTACTTCAGTCCCTATACCAATGAAGGACTGCTGCAGTATAGGGCAGCGGTCAACAGTGGTGCACCTCAACCCTATCTATTGTGGACCGATAGCGGTCCTTACAGAACAGCAGACTGTACCGCACTCAACCCTATGTACTGTAGCACCCTAGACCAAGTTACCAGTCCTTATAAGAACTTTTGTGGACCAAGCAGGTTGTGTGTTAGTGATTAGCAGACTGTACTTCAGTCCCTATACCAATGAAGGACTGCTGCAGTATAGGGCAGCGGTCAGCAGTGGTGCACCTCAACCCTATCTATTGTGGACCGATAGCGGTCCTTACAGAACAGCAGACTGTACCGCACTCAACCCTATGTACTGTAGCACCCTAGACCAAGTTACCAGTCCTTATAAGAACTTTTGTGGACCAAGCAGGTTGTGTGTTAGTGATTAGCAGACTATACTTCAGTCCCTATACCAATGAAGGACTACTGCAGTATAGGGCAGCAGTCAGCAGTGGTGCACCTCAACCCTATCTATTGTGGACCGATAGCGGTCCTTACAGAACAGCAGACTGTACCGCACTCAACCCTATGTACTGTAGCACCCTAGACCAAGTTACCAGTCCTTATAAGAACTTTTGTGTACCAAGCAGGTTGTGTGTTAGTGATTAGCAGACTGTACTTCAGTCCCTATACCAATGAAGGACTGCTGCAGTATAGGGCAGCGGTCAGCAGTGGTGCACCTCAACCCTATCTATTGTGGACCGATAGCGGTCCTTACAGAACAGCAGACTGTACCGCACTCAACCCTATGTACTGTAGCACCCTAGACCAAGTTACCAGTCCTTATAAGAACTTTTGTGGACCAAGCAGGTTGTGTGTTAGTGATTAGCAGACTGTACTTCAGTCCCTATACCAATGAAGGACTGCTGCAGTATAGGGCAGCGGTCAGCAGTGGTGCACCTCAACCCTATCTATTGTGGACCGATAGCGGTCCTTACAGAACAGCAGACTGTACCGCACTCAACCCTATGTACTGTAGCACCCTAGACCAAGTTACCAGTCCTTATAAGAACTTTTGTGGACCAAGCAGGTTGTGTGTTAGTGATTAGCAGACTGTACGTCAGTCCCTATACCAATGAAGGACTGCTGCAGTATAGGGCAGCGGTCAGCAGTGGTGCACCTCAACCCTATCTATTGTGGACCGATAGCGGTCCTTACAGAACAGCAGACTGTACCGCACTCAACCCTATGTACTGTAGCACCCTACACAGACCAAGTTACCAGTCCTGATAAAGAGCTTTGTGGAACAAGTGAGTTGTGAATGTTTAGCAGACTGCAGCAGAAGGGCAGCAGTCAAGTATAATATTCTTTCTATATTTGGAAGAAAGAATATTATACGTGTACAAGCCTATTACCGTACCACTGATACCAGTCCTGAAAAGAACCTTTGTGGAACTAATAGTAACAGCAAGTCTTTAAACTGACCCTCACTGCCTGACAACACTGCTTCCTTCCTGTCCCTATACAAAGTGGCAAAAAAGAGTAGACTGGAACGATTAGTGGTTACTGGAATAGCTCTTTTGTGGACCTGATAGTAACAGCTAATGATGATGATGATGATGATGATGACGACTAATCTGGCTGTCCCTGTAGCACACACCGTCCTTTCCCTTTCTCTAAACTGACAAAAGACACTCAGGCTGCTGCAAGAATCAGTAGCACAGCAAACCTATATACACCTAACACCTATACCAGTCCTGAAAAGAACTTTTGTGTACCAAATAGCTAGCGTTTTATCTGTCCCTACTCCACACAGCAACCTTTCCCTATAGTGACAGAAGAAAGAATGTAAAATGGCCACCGGATCGGGTGTATTTATAGGTTAGGGGGAATGTCCAAGTGTCCATGTGCTGTCATGTCTCAATTGGCTGTCCTGTACCCCATGATAGACGTGTCATTATAGGTCAAAGTTCTTTTACACATTAAACATGTAAGACCGCCGGGGTGAACGACGGCAAAAGGCGAGCGAACGAGCGGACCGCGAACGACCGAAATTCGCCGCGATACGACCGCCGGGCGAACCGTTCGGCCATCACTAGTGAGGAGTACAAAGACAAGTATTTTTTGCCTACATTTAAGCATGGTGGTGGGAGTGTCGTGGCCTTGGCTGCATGAGTGCTTCTAACACAGGGGAGCTACAGTTCATTGAGGGAACCATGAATGCCAACATGTACTGTGACATACTGAAGCAGAGCATGATCCCCTCCCTTCGGAGACTGGGCAACATGATAACAACCCCAAACACACCTCCAAAATGACCACTACCTTGCTAAAGAAGATGAGGGTAAAGGTGATGAATTGGCCAATCATGTCTCCAGACCTAAACCCTATTGAGCATCTGTGGGGCATCCTCAAATGGAAAGTGGAGGAGCGCAAGGGCTCTAACATCCACCAGATCTGTGATGTTGTCATGGAGGAATGGAAGAGAACTTCCGTGGCAACCTGTGAAGGTCTGGGGAACTCCATGCCCAAGAGGGTTAAGGTAGTACTGGAAAACAATGGTGGCCACACAAAATATTGACATTTTGGGCCCAAATTGGACATTTGTGTTTGCCGATTTATTTTGAGGGGGCAGTTGTACAAGCTGTACACTCACTACTTTACATTGTAGCAAAGTGTAATTTTTCAGTGTTGTCACATGAAAAGATAATAAAATATTTACAAAAATGTGTAGGGTGTACTCACTTTTGTGAGATACTGTATGTAAAAAGTGTGGAGTGCATTTGTATTCAGCCCCCCTGAGTTAATACTTTGTAGAACCACTTTTCGCTGCAATTACAGCTTTTTTTGGGTATGTCTCTACCAGCTTTGCACATCTAGAGAGTGACATTTTTGCCCATTCTTCTTTGCAAAATAGCTCAAGCTCTGTCAGATTGGATGGAGAGTGTCTGCGAACAGCAATTTTCAAGTCCTGCCTCAGATTCTCAATTGGATTTAGATCTAGGCTTTGACTGGGCCATTCTAACACACGAATATGCTTTGCGCTAAACCATTCCTTTGTAGCTTTGGCTATATGATTAGGTTTGTTGTCCTGCTGGAAGGTGAACCTCTGCCCCTGGTTCAAGTCTTTTGCAGACTCTAACAGGCTTTCATCTAAGATTGCCCTGTATCTATCTCCATCCATCTCCCATTAACTCTGACCTGCTTCCCTGTCCATGCTGAACAAAGCGGTGGGTATGGTGTGTTCAGGGCGATGTGCATTGTTAGTTTTCCACCACTCCATAGTGTTTTGCTTTTAGGCCAAACAGTTAATTTTCATCTCATCTGACCAGAGCACCTTCTTCCACATGTTTACTATGTCCCCCACATGGCCTCTTGCAAAATGCAAATGGGACTTCTTGTGGCTTTCTTTCAACAATGGCTTTCTTCTTGCCACCCTTCCATGAAGGCCAGATTTGTGGAGTGCACAACTAATAGTTGTCCTGTGGACAGATTCTCCCACCTAAGCTGTGGATCTCTGCAGCTCCTCCAGAGTTACCATGGGTCTCTTGGCTGCTTCTCTGATTAATGCTCTCCTTTCCCGACATGTCAGTTTAGGTGGACGGCCATGTCTTCGTAGGTTCTCAGTTGTGCCATACTCTTTCCACTTTCGGGTGATGAATTGAACAGTGCTCTGTGAGATGTTCAAAGCTTGGGATTTTTTTTATAATCTAACCCTGCTTTAAACTTCTCCACAACTTTGTGACAAAAATCAAATAAGTGATGTTGCGCTCCCTTAAAATACATAAACGACTCTCAACTGCATACAAAATTGCATACAAAGTTGCATATACCAATACTATAAATCCAACTATCGTGCCAGACCGTAGTCCGTAAATAAAGTGTCAGATGCTGAAAATTAAACTAAACATACAATGTAAAAGTGTCCAAGTGCTTGATAGAAATCACATTAAATCTAAAGTGCCTAATAATTACAAACACAGTTACATATGACTGCACAGCAATGTGAACTCATCTATCGTGATCAGGAGTAGTCCATAAATAAAGTGTCAAGTGCTGCAAATTATACTTAAAATATAAAACATTTTCACAATAACAGAGTGTCCAGTGTCTTCAAAAATCGCATACACCAGTGGGAATATGTCATGCACACAAACTTATTCCTCACAAAAACGCTGCAAACTGTATTGATAATAACATAAACGTGAATCACACAGTGCAATTAAAATATATAAACTAAAGAAAAGGAAAACAACAGTCTCTTAAACAGCATATAAAGTGCCACATGCTTCGTACAGTGCTTCTCCAGGTACAAGGTGCCAAATAAACCAGTGTGTACACACTCCTGTGCCTCTTCAGTGTTCCACACACATCAAGTGAAATGGCCCCTTACCTTACTGCTGTAAGGCAAACAGCAGAAAACAGGGATCTCAGGCTATCCAGGTGGTGTACCCCTACTTCCGGGTTATGGATATTGTCCCCACATCAGTTATTACAAATGGCAGGATTGACAATCTTCATTTGTTTTCTTCTTAGAGCAAACCCTTTGCATAGTATCATAGATGATCCTCTATGATAGGCACTTTAGATTTAATGTGATTTCTATCAAGCACTTGGACACTTTTACATTGTATGTTTAGTTTAATTTTCAGCATCTGACACTTTATTTACGGACTACGGTCTGGCACGATAGTTGGATTTATAGTATTGGTATATGCAACTTTGTATGCAATTTTGTATGCAGTTGAGAGTCGTTTATGTATTTTAAGGGAGCGCAACATCACTTATTTGATTTTTGTCACACATTTTTCAGTGTTTGGGTTTTTACCTCTGTCGGTGTTCTGCTGCAACCCACCCCTAGTATTTAGTGAGATTTGTATATGATAGTGCGGGGATATCCCAATTTTATCTATTCTCCACAACTTTACCCCTGACCTGTCTGGTGTCTCCCTTGGCCTTCATGATGCTGTTTGTTCACTAAGGCTCTCTAAAAAACATCTAAGGGCTTCACAGAACAGATGTATTTATACTGAGGTCAAATTACACACACATGGACTATTACACACACATGGACTATTTACTAATTAGGTGGCTTCTGAAGGCAATTGGTTCCACCAGATTTCAGTTAGGGGCATCATAGTAAAGGAGGCTGAATACAAATGCAGGCCACTCTTTTTAGTTATTTATTTGTAAAAAAAATTAGAAAACTATTTATTATTCTCCTTCCACTTTACAGTTATGTGCCACTTTGTGTTGGTCTATTACATAAAATCCCAATTAAATACATTTACGTTTTTGGCTGTAACATGACAAAATGTGGACAATTTCAAGAAGTATGAATACTTTTTCAAGGCACTGTATGTGGAAAGGCATAGGGAATGGGATATTTCATCGGTAATGTATAATGTTTTTTCAAAAGTTTTATTGAAGGATTTACCTACAGATCATCAGGGAATATGCAAGCTCAATATGAGGCTTTTGTAACCTCCACCCAGGGAGGGTCAATGAATAACAAACACAGAGCCAAACTGGCCACAGCTATACAACCGCTTGTAGAAATACCAAGATAGATGTTCCTTGAATTTAACAATAAGAGACATTGAAATCAATACCCATACATCAAGGAGGTACATAAAAATATTCTCCCCTAGCTTGGGGTAGATGATAGAGCAATTATAAATTAAGGAAGAAAACAAGAGAATACAAGAAAGTAAAGAAAGAAGGGGAAAGAGGAGATCCAGGGGTCATCCTGGTAACAGCATCGACCAGAGCGGAAACTGAGCAAAATTATCCCAAGCATTAAGGCTCCATGAGGGATTCATCAAAGAATCGGGGCAGGAACTCATCTACACATGGCTGCCATATTTTTTATACCTACGGACCTTGTCGTGTAGGGTATCCTCAATCTCTCAATCTTAGCATGTATTATCCCTCAGGTAACCCTATGTTTAGTTGCAAGAGTGCATAGGGCGGGCGTTTTCCAACATCTGGCAATCATTTGCTTAGTGGCTGTGGTGATTCGGAGCAGGAGTTTAAACTGGTCTTTGGTTAACTCTAGCAGGCTACTTGTCAAAAGAGCAACCTGAAGGTCCGGTTGGATGATAAAATTAAATAGTTGGGAAAGAATTTGGAAAACTTCAGACTGAAAGAACCATACCAGAGGGCAAGCCCACCAAATATGAACCAGGTTCCCCACTGCCACAGAGACAGGTGGAAGGCTAACACAGAAAATACTGTAGATACTCTTGCTGCTACAGGGTACCATCTGGAAAATCCAAACCTCGGCCTCAAGTGAAAAATTCAGATCAGCTGTCCATTGGCTGACATAAGCAAGGGGGGGGGGGGGACATTAAGGATAGTTAACTGGCTCTTATAAAGTTTACAGATCACCCCTTTCCCATGCCGAAAGTTGTACATAGATGTTTGAACATGAACATTTGATTGAGGTCTGTTTGTGATTGGATTTTCACAGAATGCCTAATGTGGAGGTATCGGTATAATGTTTTTATTTAAATATTTTTAGTGACTGGTGTTCAGGAATAGGACCCCATTCACACTTTGATGCACAATGCAGGCGTCACACATATGTGCATGTGTGCGCTTTTCTGTTTATTATTTATTTCAATGGGCTGCCCTACACGCTTTAAACGTAACTGTGTGATTTGCTACATTTTCCTTTTTTTATACACAAATACAATGCATCTGCTTGCTACTTTTGGGATGCCATTAATACTGAATGGCATTGTAAGTTCTATAGGTGATTTTGTTTTTTTGCATGTTTCGTACACACTACCATGCAGGCATGTACTGGCCATTGGGACTACAGGGAGTTTCCCGGTGGGCTGATGGCTCAGTGGGCCGGTTTCAGTGACAAAGTAATGGCTGCACGGCTCGTCCTCAACTTCACGCAGTGATGTGAGAAAGATGAGAAAAATACAGAGGAGAATAAGTGAAATAATAAATGAGGTTAGCGAAGACTCCTTATGTTATGCTACTTATGTTTTTTTGCACAATTGCGTATAGTTTTATATACTGTTTTTGTGCTTGTTTGCAAAATTAAAGTGGGCTAGTCTGGATGAAGTCCAGGGCCAAATTTTTGTCCCAGTCCAGCCCTGCTACCATGTGAATCCAGCCTAGAATATAGTTTTAGAAATAATTTTTTTAGTCCATTGAAATAAAATGTTGAGTGTTGCTTCTCAAATGTTCCTTTATGCAAAATATATATGTCCTGAGTCCCAGTACATACAGCCAGAGTGACAAATGACAGATGCTTGGGAAGCTGACGCAAAAGTGGCATACAATGTAGTTTATCCCATGCTTTTCCAGCAAAACTAAAGTTGTTTTCTTAGATGTGAAAAAAATCCTGTCTACTAATCGAGGGTACAACAAAAAATAAAACCAGGGAAAGAGAGGCTGGGAGTGTCAATAGCAGGAAGAATGCTGCTAACATTGGTGGTCAGTCGCAGGAAGAATGCCCCTAACATTGGTGGTCAGTCGCAGGAAGAATGCCCTTAACATTGGTGGTCAGTAGCAGGAAGAATGCCCCTAACATTGGTGGTCAGTAGCAGAACGAATGCTCCTTAAACAGGTAATAGATGGATAGAATTTCAAATGAAAATTCTTAGGAAAAGTCTTAGAAAAATTTGTACGAAAATTCTTAGAACATTTGAATGTCATTTGAAAGATTTTGTTTGTTTTTCAGCATTTAATTTTGAAATGAATGAACTTTACCAAAAGAAAAACTATATACTGTACATGGTTAGAAATTCATTTGTTCAAGAAAAATTCGGCTCCTTTGAATTTTCTTGTTACTGCGGTCGAAAACCAAACATCACTAATGAATTGGAAAACTGAACAAACTTTCTTAGAACATTCTTTTCCTAAGAATTTTTATTCGAGATTCAACCCATCTATGGCCAGCTTTACATTTGTTCATCCGATACTGACTTTTATACAAAATCATATGAAACAAACACAGATGAACCTTGTGTGTTAAAGAATATGTTACCCCAACATTTCATATTCCTGATATGTTTCTGCTGTACCATGCATGAAAAATGTATCCTGCATTGCTTCCTTTAAATGATATCTCTGGTGATCCTGCCAGTCCCCCTGCTTTCCTATTTCAAACTGTCAACGCAAAACATAGAAGCACATTCATTCCGGGGTGGTCAGTTTTCTGGACATGCTCGGAGAATTGTCTGCCTGTCCTCCAATGGTCAGGCTTCTGCTAACATGCCCCCCCCCCCCAGCACAGCCATTCACTGGGAAGATCCATGTCCTACTGTTTCTCCACCCCCAGCTCTACAAGGCCCTTTTGCAGCTGAGAAACAGAGATTATGTGATCAATAGTAAAAGAAGGTATTTATAATGTGTTTTTTCATACACACACACACACACATATATATATATATATATATATATATATATATATATATATATATATATATATATATATATATATATATATATATATATATATATCTTGGGTAAAATAAGTATTGAAGACATCATCTTTTTTCTAGGTAAATTTATTTCTAAAGGTGCTATTGACATTAAATTTTCACCACATGTCGGTAACAATCCAAGCAATCCATACATCTAAAGAAACCAAAACAAATTAAGTTCAGAAATGAAGTTATGTGTAAAAAAATTGAATGAGTATTGAACACGTTAAATGAAATGTATATAATACTTCATACAAAATCCTTTGTTGTTAATGACAGCTTCAAGACATCTTGTGTATGGAGAAACTAGTCACATGCATTGCTCAAGTGTGATTTTGGCCCATTTGTGCACTGGTCCAAATCATTTGGTGGAGGGGGAATTACGGTGTGGGGTTGTTTTTCAGGTGTTCAGGTAGTTACAGTGAAGGGAACTCTTAAGGCGTCCGCATACCACGACATTTTGGACAATTTTATGCTCCCAACTGTGAAAAGTTTGCGGATGGCCCCTTCCTGTTCCAACATGACTGGGAACCAGTGTAGAAAGCAAGGTCCATAAAGACATGGATGAGTGAGTTTGGGGGTGGAGGAATTTGACTGGTCTCCACAGAGTCCTGACCTCAACCCGAAAGGACATCTTCGTGATAAATTAGAGCGCAGACTGCGAGCCAGGTCTTCTCATCCAACATCAGTGCCTGACCTCACAAATGCGCTTCTGGAAGAATGGTCAAACATTCCCATAGACAGATTCCTAAACTGTGTGGAGAGCCTTCCCAGAAGCGCTGAAGCTGTTATAGCAGAGTCTGTGATTGACAGCCTCAGCCCTGTTTTTCCTTTTTCTGTATGAAGGGGAGTGTGTCCCTTCCCTCCAATCAGCTCTCAGAGCTCTAATGACTAATGTATTTTCAGCTCTCCGCTTCCTGCTTTTCAGAGCTTAGAGACCCCATGTATATTCTGCAGTTTGAATGGATGTCGGGGAAATACGACTGTAGATAGACATGCACAGCCTATCTAGGATGGTTTATTCTTTGTGTATCATCTGAGGCCAGTCAGTTTACTGGGTAATTGTAAGGGTTTACAATCACTTTCATTTTGGATAGTAATTCTGGAACCATAGGGAATGAAAAACTATTTGCCACTGGTTGCAATATCACTAGTAGTCTCCGGCAAACCCCCAAATGAGAAAGACTGTCATACAACAACCAACTGGATCTTTGGTTTTATTCTCCTCCTGTATTTAGCAACACACCAAACTTGAGCATGTTTAGTGTGTATTGAACAACTCTAATGCGTACACACGATCAGAATTCCGGCCAGAAAAAGACCAATGAGAGCTTTTCATCGGAAAATGCGACCGTGTATATGCTCCATCGGAATTTAGCTGTCCGAATTTCCACCAGCCAAAAATTGATAGCATGTTCTCAATTTTCCCCGATGGAAAAACTTACTATCGGTAATTCCGATCGTGTGTATGCAATTCCGACACGCCAAAAATCACGCATGCTCAGATGCAACTACGAGACAGAAGCTATTGGCTACTGGCTATTGAACTTCCTTTTTCTAGTCCCGTCGTACGTGTTGTACGTCACCACGTTATAAACGATCGGAATTTGATGTGACCGTGTGTAGACAAGACAGCTTGAGCCGAATTCCGTCGGAATTCCGTCGGAATTCCGTCGGGAAAACAATCAGAGCTTTTTCCGATGAGAATTCCGATCGTGTGTACGTGGCATAACAGTTCTTATATCAGAAACCTAAATGACCTTTCATGTCACTTTAGCTGCTTCGGGGTTACCATGGGTATGGGTTAAGTACCCATAAAGCTATGCACTGAAAATTATCAGTGGTGGCTGCTCATGCAGGGCGCAGGGGCACTGCTCCTCTAATCCATGCGGCCTACCACTAATCTACATGCAGGGGGCAAAACACATGGATTCTAATGTTTTTTTTTTTTTCGAAGCACACGATTAGAGCCTGAGGCTCTAATTGGTTTAAAAAAAGGTGGGCTCTGAGCACAGAGCACTGCGCCCAGAGCCAAACCAGTTATGTGACATTAGCGAATTAACATTCACTAATGGCTTCCCGTTTCTTCTCCTGGCCAATCAGGAAGCAGGTCCTGAGACCAGATTGGCCAGGTGTCCTAAGAACTGATTGGCTGGGAAAAGAAGGGACTGACTGGACTCGGGAGAAGACGCTGGGAGGAAGCCACCAAAGCCGTGCCCAGGATGAGGGTGGTAACTGCCTGGGCTGGCAGGGGCCTGATGGGCAAGCGATTGTGCAATGAGGGGAAGCGGTGATCGAGCGAGCCCCGGGGGAGGAGGGATGTGGTTGGTTGGCTAGCTGGCTAGGGGGGGCTGGTTGGCTAGGGGGGGCCACGGTCCACCTCCCCCCAAGAAAACTGATCACCAGCCACCACTGATCACAATAATACACTACATATGCAGAAGGCAATCAGTAGATGCTGTTTTACATCAAGTAAAGAGAAGCTGGGGAAGACTGGTCTCGGTGAGGGTTAGTTGCTGTTACCTTCTGACTTCTGATAATTTATTGCACTCAATATATCTGTGTAGGAAGTGGGTGTGATGAAAAAATATGAGCCCTACATGAATATTCATGAGTAAATTTACACATTTTAATGTCAAAAAAATGTTATCAGCTGAAATAATATAAGCACAGCCCATTACAGCTTTTAATTATATTGATTTGTTCACAATGCTAGGAATATTCAGTACATTCCATTTCATGGAACAAAGCAAGAACACTGAACAATTAGTTATGGGCAATTAGTTATGACACTATTTACTGTATCGCACAGCATAAAAACAATATATGTATATATTATTATGCCTCTACGGGGTAAAAAACATCACAGATTTCAGCAGCAGAATGACTATACATGAATTGTTGTTACAAAACATTTGCACATTGTCTTTCTAAGGCTGGATTCACACATGACCGCGGTTTGCAGTCCAGAGACTGGTGCATTTCAGTTCATCTGTTCAGGTGCGATCTTTTGCCTGAATTCGCACCTGAACCAGACCCAAAAACACACCGCAGGATCCCCCGGACATGTGTAAACTGGCTCCATTGACAGCCAGTCACATTCTCATGTTACGTGAATCAGATGCCTTTAAAAATGCATCCACTTTGCATATATGTGAACCCAGCCTTAGTGTCTCCTGATAAGTATGTGTTCACATTGGGCAGAACACTTGCTTTGCCAGTTCTTGGTGTGGGACTTTCAGTGCCCAAAACAAATTCACAATTTGTGTTTCTTTGCATGTTCCCTAACCATAACGGGTTAATTTTAGGGGTTTAGGATAACTTTTAGGCTGGGTTCACACTACAGCATACAGTGGCTCACACCAGGAATTTGGTGAGTCTCCATTCACCATTTCAGGTCCAATTTCAGCACAAATTTTGGGCTGAATTCGGACCTGAAATGGTCCAAAAGATGCACAAGGTTCCTGTTCAATTTGCACTGGAGCCGCTGCAGAGATGTGTAAACCAGCTCCATAGAGAGCCAGTCACAATCTACTGCTATGCGAATTGGATGCGGGAAAACCAATTTGCATAGGCATGAACCCAGCCTTACAGTTGGAATGAGTGAAGACTTTGGTATTAAGCCCAAAAAAAAAAAAATTTGAATGTTGTAGCTTAACAATTCTTAGATGTGGTGGCAGCATTCTATTTCTTTTTTGGCTTTTTTCCTTTATTTTTGCCTATTGATCCAACCAGTAGGTCTGTTATTTTTCAACTTCCTTGGAAAGACCAAGCTTTGCAGCAAAAGTGGCAGTTAGATGATGGAGACAAGCCATTTACCAGACAGGGGTGCTAAAAATAGTCAACTTTTATTAATTTATGTAAAACCCTTTTTACCAAAGGGAAAAACAAAACTGACTATAAAGTGTTATCTAGAGCTCTGCTCTAAATATGCTATTTCTGACAATGCTGCTGTCCAAGCGTGTCTCTGTTGGTCTTCCAGTGGAGTGCAGATACCCTAGGATAGAAAAAGAGGCATAACTAGAACCTTCAGGGCCCCAGTGCAAGAAATCATGCAGGGCCCCCCTGGGCCTTTCCCACTGACTCCAGGGCCCTTTACTCCCATCATGGGGCCCTTTATTATAGTCCTGCAGCGGGTCACCTGCCTGCCGTCTTTGGGTCCCCCCACAGTGGCGAAACCCCAGGGCTCAGTTGCAAGTGTGACCCTGGTAGTTCCACCACTGGTGTTAATTTTTTATATATAGATTTTTTTACCATTTAATTTATTTTTCTTACAATTAAATTTTTTATTCATTTTTTACATACTTTTTTAGGACCCCCGGCGGGGGGGGGGGGGGGGGGGGAGGGGGGCTTGGGGGAAATATCAGGGGTCTAATGAGATGTCTCTTTTTATCTCTCTTTTGGGACAGAGAAAGGAAAGGAACTGAGGACAGATTCATCAGTCCCTTTCTCTGCAGCCTCAGCTGCACAGTATAAATGAACATGAATATCTCTTTACAGAGCTTCTTGTTCATTCATAAACTGAGGCATCGTAAACATAATGCCCTCCATTTCCCCCCTGCAGCCACTGAATGTCTGCAGAAGGGAGAGGAAGGTTCAGCAGCTGCATGGAGGGATTGGTTCCTCTACATACCGCTGGAGCAGACCCCTGTACATATGCCCCGATAGAAAGCATGTTACTGGCTAGATCTCCAGGTGAAAATAGAGGAAAATAAACTAAAAATGAAAATCAGCGCAAACAGGATTGGTAAGCTGCAAAATATTACATTTTTGTTTTTACGTTTAAATCCACTTTAAGCTGCAGGGTAAGATCAAGCCAAACTTGTGATTTGCTCATGTAGGGCAAGGCAACAGGTTCACTTCAGTACTGACCTTACCTTTCTTTCCCAGCTGCTCGGTTTTGTTTACAAAAATGAAGAGCGGTATCCAGTACCTCTGGGTATAGGGAAGTAAGTGACTCTCCCATTCCTCCCATAAGACAGTGCTGGTATATATCAATTGCCTGCTCAGACATCTTCATTTGTCATATACTGTAGGATGAGGACATCCTCATTCCTGTGTAAGTCCCAGCTTTGAGTTTACACCGGGTCTTGCATTAAAGTGAACCTGTTGCTTTGCCCTGCATGTTCCAGCCATAGGGAACAGATGTCTCCATGATAGTTCAAGCAACTCCTGGTTCCTGAATGCAGTTCATTTGATGTGAATTGTTCTACTTTAATGGTTGTAAAGTTGAAATCCAACCTTCCCTTTAGCCTTGAACTATTCTGCAGCCTCCTCTCCTGTACTGAAGCTGTTCATGTGGTTTTACTGCACATTATAAACTTCTCACAGTGTACATTGGAAGCTACAACAAGTCAGACCTCATTTGCTGGCTAGAGGATATTCAGCATCATCTAGTCCACTCCTCACCAGCTATAATGACCCTGGCGCCCACCCTCTTTTTTTGTACTTCAGTTCTTTCAGTCATTAAAACTCAACATCACGTGTGGGTGTTATGAAGGACAGGTTGCATGCATATACAGCTGCCAGATCCTCTCACCAACCATGATATACCTGCATTGCATAGCGAACCACTGACACAGAATTGCTGGGTCTAATTCAAGGTAAGCAGTGCAAATGGAAACGTTCCAAAGACTTTCATGCAAATAAAGTTTGAATTACACACAGGTGGACTTTTCAATGGCTTTACAATAAGTCTTGGCATGTTTAGGGCCTGTATTCATGGACTTTTGTTTTCTCCAAGTGGGTTTTGAATTTCCATATAAGTTGATGGGACCAAAATCCATTTGCAGCAGGTCAGGAGGATGTCAACTGAAGGTCAAAAGCACCTTTCAGTGAATTCTGAATGCTCTCAGAAGTGCCTCAAACTGGTGCCATCAACACAAGCCCAAAGCCCATCGACACAAGCCCTTACTTGGCCTAAACATATAAGTTATGTTAAACACATATTTGCCCATCTGATTGAGGTTGTTTTGACATTTTTTTTCAAGGCTGGACTGATGTGGTTACATCATTTAATTGCTTTGTTGAATAGTTTTGTAGTATCTTCCTTTATACTGTTGTAGAACAATCCTAGTTAGGTGCTACTATATTAGGTAGATGTAGGAAAATTTTGTTTATTTTGGGCTCTGCTGTAGTCAGTGGAGCTGGGTTGGATTGATTTGGACTGTTCAGGGTTATGCAGCTGCAGATTCGCTGCAGATTCACCAGTCTCCACCTTTCTTCCAAGAATATGGTGGGATATAGTGGGTGGAGTGGTTAGACCCTGAGCTGGTTATATATGCAGCTTCAGTCAATCTCTGGTCAGAGGAGTGACCAGCAGGGGGCTGGGAGATGTACATAAGATCTGGAGCCTGGAACAGCACAGTTCTTTGCCTGTTGTAGAGTGACCCAGCCTGGAAGTGATGTTAAAACTTCCAAAGCCTTTGAGAAGTTGCAGGAAGTTCTGAGTGTTTCTGGCCCAGGGAAGAGTTAAAAGACCAACTACAAGCAGCAAGAACAGTTGAGGCAAAGTCTAGGAAGGGTTTGGCCGGGAGGCTCATGGTACAACAGTGAACAGAGTAGGAGAAAGCTGAGCAGATTGGGATAGAATGTTCTAAAGGATGGGAGACACTTTAGAGAATGCCTAGATGCAACTATTGAGAGAGATAGCCAGGGAGCTAGAGGGCAGGAGACCTTCGAGGAGTAAAAAGAACAGTTTGGGTAGTGTTTTCAAAATGAAGTTAATCATGTAGCTTGGGACAGAGTTGTATGTTTTGTTGTTATGCCGCGTACACACGATCGGAATTTTGTTCGGAAAAAGCTATGATGGTTTTTCCGATGGGATTCTACTCAAGCTTGTCTTGCATACACACGGTCACACCAAATTCCGACTGTCAAGAACGCGGTGACATACAACACGTACGACGAAACTATAAAAAGGAAGTTCAATAGCCAGTGCCTTTGGGCTCCTTCTGCTAATCTTGTGTTTATCTCGTGTTAGTAGAAGTTTGGTGAGAGACGATTAGTGCTTTTCAGACTCGTGCTTTTCAGATCGTTTTACTGCTGTTCAGTTTGTGCTTGTGGGCTTTCAGTGCGTGTAGTCAGTTCGTATCTGTTTTTCAGTGCTTTCTTGTCTGCTCATTTCTGATTTTCAGCTCGCTCTTCACAGGCCTTGCTGTTCTTCAGTACGTTCTGTTAGTTCATTCTGACCAGCTGACCGTTTTGAAGTCATGTTGCGGTTACATACTCGTCGTAGAGTTCATGCTGTGTGGGGGCTTGGTGTTGGGGTTCTTACTTTGACCCAAGACCAGTCCATGAACAGGGTGGGAGGAGTTCATGGACCAAGAATTGGTTACTCCAGCGTGACCAATTCTCTCATATGCCTTTGCTGCGTGAGATCCAGGAGAATAACCCTGCTGATTTCAGGAATTTTCTCCAGATTACGGACCCCGTTTTTCACCGTCTGTTGCCTTTGCTGATCTCTTATATTACGAAGCAGGAGACCTGCATGGTGCAAGCCATCAGTCCACAGCAAAGGCTCGTTGCCATGTTGCGGTACTTGGCAACAGGGAGAAGTGTGCAGGACCTCAAGTTCTCCACAGGCATCTCCCCCCAGGCTCTCGGGATCATTATTCCAGAGACCTGTTCTGCCATCATTCAGGTCCTGCAGAAGGACTATATTAAGGTAAGTTTTATCCTTTAACATCACATTCTATGTATTTAATGTTTGCTAACGTATTGTATTTCTTCCATCATTCCCCAATTACCATGATTGGAAAATGCTGTGAATGCCCCCTTTTTCCTCATTCATGCTGTAATCTTTTAATGCTCCTTTTTTGTCCTTCATGCATATTTGCCTTCACTAACCTTCCCAGCATGCTATCCTGGGCCCATACACACCTATAGCCTAGTCACTTAACAATGTATTTTGTCAGCTGCATTGTAGTGCTTTACCCTAAACACCCCTTAAAATGTGAACAAATGTTATTGTTGTCCTTAAATTCATGCAGTGCAAGATTTTTTGGGGTCCCAAACTCATTTAGAACCCCCCCTAAAAAATTTCCAATGGGCCATCAGAGGGGGTGAGGAATCTGATAAGTGGACTTTATATTTTTGTCTTTAAATATTCCTTAAAATAAATGTTATACTTATGTTGGCCAAGAATGTTTGTGTCTAATCTGCTTGCAATGTTATGTGCAAAAGTATTAATTATTTTTGCTTCTTTTTTGACTACACAGTTTCCTTCAATGCCACAGGAATGGCAGACTGTGGCCTCCCATTTTGCACAGCGATGGGACTTTCCTAACTGCGGAGGGGCAATAAATGATATCTCTGGTGATCCTGCCAGTCCCCCTGCTTTCCTATTTCAAACTGTCAACGCAAAACATAGAAGCACATTCATTCCGGGGTGGTCAGTTTTCTGGACATGCTCGGAGAATTGTCTGCCTGTCCTCCAATGGTCAGGCTTCTGCTAACATGCCCCCCCCCCCCAGCACAGCCATTCACTGGGAAGATCCATGTCCTACTGTTTCTCCACCCCCAGCTCTACAAGGCCCTTTTGCAGCTGAGAAACAGAGATTATGTGATCAATAGTAAAAGAAGGTATTTATAATGTGTTTTTTCATACACACACACACACACACACATATATATATATATATATATATATATATATATATATATATATATATATATATATATATATATATATATCTTGGGTAAAATAAGTATTGAAGACATCATCTTTTTTCTAGGTAAATTTATTTCTAAAGGTGCTATTGACATTAAATTTTCACCACATGTCGGTAACAATCCAAGCAATCCATACATATAAAGAAACCAAAACAAATTAAGTTCAGAAATGAAGTTATGTGTAAAAAAATTGAATGAGTATTGAACACGTTAAATGAAATGTATATAATACTTCATACAAAATCCTTTGTTGTTAATGACAGCTTCAAGACATCTTGTGTATGGAGAAACTAGTCACATGCATTGCTCAAGTGTGATTTTGGCCCATTTGTGCACTGGTCCAAATCATTTGGTGGAGGGGGAATTACGGTGTGGGGTTGTTTTTCAGGTGTTCAGGTAGTTACAGTGAAGGGAACTCTTAAGGCGTCCGCATACCACGACATTTTGGACAATTTTATGCTCCCAACTGTGAAAAGTTTGCGGATGGCCCCTTCCTGTTCCAACATGACTGGGAACCAGTGTAGAAAGCAAGGTCCATAAAGACATGGATGAGTGAGTTTGGGGGTGGAGGAATTTGACTGGTCTCCACAGAGTCCTGACCTCAACCCGAAAGGACATCTTCGTGATAAATTAGAGCGCAGACTGCGAGCCAGGTCTTCTCATCCAACATCAGTGCCTGACCTCACAAATGCGCTTCTGGAAGAATGGTCAAACATTCCCATAGACAGATTCCTAAACTGTGTGGAGAGCCTTCCCAGAAGCGCTGAAGCTGTTATAGCAGAGTCTGTGATTGACAGCCTCAGCCCTGTTTTTCCTTTTTCTGTATGAAGGGGAGTGTGTCCCTTCCCTCCAATCAGCTCTCAGAGCTCTAATGACTAATGTATTTTCAGCTCTCCGCTTCCTGCTTTTCAGAGCTTAGAGACCCCATGTATATTCTGCAGTTTGAATGGATGTCGGGGAAATACGACTGTAGATAGACATGCACAGCCTATCTAGGATGGTTTATTCTTTGTGTATCATCTGAGGCCAGTCAGTTTACTGGGTAATTGTAAGGGTTTACAATCACTTTCATTTTGGATAGTAATTCTGGAACCATAGGGAATGAAAAACTATTTGCCACTGGTTGCAATATCACTAGTAGTCTCCGGCAAACCCCCAAATGAGAAAGACTGTCATACAACAACCAACTGGATCTTTGGTTTTATTCTCCTCCTGTATTTAGCAACACACCAAACTTGAGCATGTTTAGTGTGTATTGAACAACTCTAATGCGTACACACGATCAGAATTCCGGCCAGAAAAAGACCAATGAGAGCTTTTCATCGGAAAATGCGACCGTGTATATGCTCCATCGGAATTTAGCTGTCCGAATTTCCACCAGCCAAAAATTGATAGCATGTTCTCAATTTTCCCCGATGGAAAAACTTACTATCGGTAATTCCGATCGTGTGTATGCAATTCCGACACGCCAAAAATCACGCATGCTCAGATGCAACTACGAGACAGAAGCTATTGGCTACTGGCTATTGAACTTCCTTTTTCTAGTCCCGTCGTACGTGTTGTACGTCACCACGTTATAAACGATCGGAATTTGATGTGACCGTGTGTAGACAAGACAGCTTGAGCCGAATTCCGTCGGAATTCCGTCGGAATTCCGTCGGGAAAACAATCAGAGCTTTTTCCGATGAGAATTCCGATCGTGTGTACGTGGCATAACAGTTCTTATATCAGAAACCTAAATGACCTTTCATGTCACTTTAGCTGCTTCGGGGTTACCATGGGTATGGGTTAAGTACCCATAAAGCTATGCACTGAAAATTATCAGTGGTGGCTGCTCATGCAGGGCGCAGGGGCACTGCTCCTCTAATCCATGCGGCCTACCACTAATCTACATGCAGGGGGCAAAACACATGGATTCTAATGTTTTTTTTTTTTTCGAAGCACACGATTAGAGCCTGAGGCTCTAATTGGTTTAAAAAAAGGTGGGCTCTGAGCACAGAGCACTGCGCCCAGAGCCAAACCAGTTATGTGACATTAGCGAATTAACATTCACTAATGGCTTCCCGTTTCTTCTCCTGGCCAATCAGGAAGCAGGTCCTGAGACCAGATTGGCCAGGTGTCCTAAGAACTGATTGGCTGGGAAAAGAAGGGACTGACTGGACTCGGGAGAAGACGCTGGGAGGAAGCCACCAAAGCCGTGCCCAGGATGAGGGTGGTAACTGCCTGGGCTGGCAGGGGCCTGATGGGCAAGCGATTGTGCAATGAGGGGAAGCGGTGATCGAGCGAGCCCCGGGGGAGGAGGGATGTGGTTGGTTGGCTAGCTGGCTAGGGGGGGCTGGTTGGCTAGGGGGGGCCACGGTCCACCTCCCCCCAAGAAAACTGATCACCAGCCACCACTGATCACAATAATACACTACATATGCAGAAGGCAATCAGTAGATGCTGTTTTACATCAAGTAAAGAGAAGCTGGGGAAGACTGGTCTCGGTGAGGGTTAGTTGCTGTTACCTTCTGACTTCTGATAATTTATTGCACTCAATATATCTGTGTAGGAAGTGGGTGTGATGAAAAAATATGAGCCCTACATGAATATTCATGAGTAAATTTACACATTTTAATGTCAAAAAAATGTTATCAGCTGAAATAATATAAGCACAGCCCATTACAGCTTTTAATTATATTGATTTGTTCACAATGCTAGGAATATTCAGTACATTCCATTTCATGGAACAAAGCAAGAACACTGAACAATTAGTTATGGGCAATTAGTTATGACACTATTTACTGTATCGCACAGCATAAAAACAATATATGTATATATTATTATGCCTCTACGGGGTAAAAAACATCACAGATTTCAGCAGCAGAATGACTATACATGAATTGTTGTTACAAAACATTTGCACATTGTCTTTCTAAGGCTGGATTCACACATGACCGCGGTTTGCAGTCCAGAGACTGGTGCATTTCAGTTCATCTGTTCAGGTGCGATCTTTTGCCTGAATTCGCACCTGAACCAGACCCAAAAACACACCGCAGGATCCCCCGGACATGTGTAAACTGGCTCCATTGACAGCCAGTCACATTCTCATGTTACGTGAATCAGATGCCTTTAAAAATGCATCCACTTTGCATATATGTGAACCCAGCCTTAGTGTCTCCTGATAAGTATGTGTTCACATTGGGCAGAACACTTGCTTTGCCAGTTCTTGGTGTGGGACTTTCAGTGCCCAAAACAAATTCACAATTTGTGTTTCTTTGCATGTTCCCTAACCATAACGGGTTAATTTTAGGGGTTTAGGATAACTTTTAGGCTGGGTTCACACTACAGCATACAGTGGCTCACACCAGGAATTTGGTGAGTCTCCATTCACCATTTCAGGTCCAATTTCAGCACAAATTTTGGGCTGAATTCGGACCTGAAATGGTCCAAAAGATGCACAAGGTTCCTGTTCAATTTGCACTGGAGCCGCTGCAGAGATGTGTAAACCAGCTCCATAGAGAGCCAGTCACAATCTACTGCTATGCGAATTGGATGCGGGAAAACCAATTTGCATAGGCATGAACCCAGCCTTACAGTTGGAATGAGTGAAGACTTTGGTATTAAGCCCAAAAAAAAAAAAATTTGAATGTTGTAGCTTAACAATTCTTAGATGTGGTGGCAGCATTCTATTTCTTTTTTGGCTTTTTTCCTTTATTTTTGCCTATTGATCCAACCAGTAGGTCTGTTATTTTTCAACTTCCTTGGAAAGACCAAGCTTTGCAGCAAAAGTGGCAGTTAGATGATGGAGACAAGCCATTTACCAGACAGGGGTGCTAAAAATAGTCAACTTTTATTAATTTATGTAAAACCCTTTTTACCAAAGGGAAAAACAAAACTGACTATAAAGTGTTATCTAGAGCTCTGCTCTAAATATGCTATTTCTGACAATGCTGCTGTCCAAGCGTGTCTCTGTTGGTCTTCCAGTGGAGTGCAGATACCCTAGGATAGAAAAAGAGGCATAACTAGAACCTTCAGGGCCCCAGTGCAAGAAATCATGCAGGGCCCCCCTGGGCCTTTCCCACTGACTCCAGGGCCCTTTACTCCCATCATGGGGCCCTTTATTATAGTCCTGCAGCGGGTCACCTGCCTGCCGTCTTTGGGTCCCCCCACAGTGGCGAAACCCCAGGGCTCAGTTGCAAGTGTGACCCTGGTAGTTCCACCACTGGTGTTAATTTTTTATATATAGATTTTTTTACCATTTAATTTATTTTTCTTACAATTAAATTTTTTATTCATTTTTTACATACTTTTTTAGGACCCCCGGCGGGGGGGGGGGGGGGGGGGGGAGGGGGGCTTGGGGGAAATATCAGGGGTCTAATGAGATGTCTCTTTTTATCTCTCTTTTGGGACAGAGAAAGGAAAGGAACTGAGGACAGATTCATCAGTCCCTTTCTCTGCAGCCTCAGCTGCACAGTATAAATGAACATGAATATCTCTTTACAGAGCTTCTTGTTCATTCATAAACTGAGGCATCGTAAACATAATGCCCTCCATTTCCCCCCTGCAGCCACTGAATGTCTGCAGAAGGGAGAGGAAGGTTCAGCAGCTGCATGGAGGGATTGGTTCCTCTACATACCGCTGGAGCAGACCCCTGTACATATGCCCCGATAGAAAGCATGTTACTGGCTAGATCTCCAGGTGAAAATAGAGGAAAATAAACTAAAAATGAAAATCAGCGCAAACAGGATTGGTAAGCTGCAAAATATTACATTTTTGTTTTTACGTTTAAATCCACTTTAAGCTGCAGGGTAAGATCAAGCCAAACTTGTGATTTGCTCATGTAGGGCAAGGCAACAGGTTCACTTCAGTACTGACCTTACCTTTCTTTCCCAGCTGCTCGGTTTTGTTTACAAAAATGAAGAGCGGTATCCAGTACCTCTGGGTATAGGGAAGTAAGTGACTCTCCCATTCCTCCCATAAGACAGTGCTGGTATATATCAATTGCCTGCTCAGACATCTTCATTTGTCATATACTGTAGGATGAGGACATCCTCATTCCTGTGTAAGTCCCAGCTTTGAGTTTACACCGGGTCTTGCATTAAAGTGAACCTGTTGCTTTGCCCTGCATGTTCCAGCCATAGGGAACAGATGTCTCCATGATAGTTCAAGCAACTCCTGGTTCCTGAATGCAGTTCATTTGATGTGAATTGTTCTACTTTAATGGTTGTAAAGTTGAAATCCAACCTTCCCTTTAGCCTTGAACTATTCTGCAGCCTCCTCTCCTGTACTGAAGCTGTTCATGTGGTTTTACTGCACATTATAAACTTCTCACAGTGTACATTGGAAGCTACAACAAGTCAGACCTCATTTGCTGGCTAGAGGATATTCAGCATCATCTAGTCCACTCCTCACCAGCTATAATGACCCTGGCGCCCACCCTCTTTTTTTGTACTTCAGTTCTTTCAGTCATTAAAACTCAACATCACGTGTGGGTGTTATGAAGGACAGGTTGCATGCATATACAGCTGCCAGATCCTCTCACCAACCATGATATACCTGCATTGCATAGCGAACCACTGACACAGAATTGCTGGGTCTAATTCAAGGTAAGCAGTGCAAATGGAAACGTTCCAAAGACTTTCATGCAAATAAAGTTTGAATTACACACAGGTGGACTTTTCAATGGCTTTACAATAAGTCTTGGCATGTTTAGGGCCTGTATTCATGGACTTTTGTTTTCTCCAAGTGGGTTTTGAATTTCCATATAAGTTGATGGGACCAAAATCCATTTGCAGCAGGTCAGGAGGATGTCAACTGAAGGTCAAAAGCACCTTTCAGTGAATTCTGAATGCTCTCAGAAGTGCCTCAAACTGGTGCCATCAACACAAGCCCAAAGCCCATCGACACAAGCCCTTACTTGGCCTAAACATATAAGTTATGTTAAACACATATTTGCCCATCTGATTGAGGTTGTTTTGACATTTTTTTTCAAGGCTGGACTGATGTGGTTACATCATTTAATTGCTTTGTTGAATAGTTTTGTAGTATCTTCCTTTATACTGTTGTAGAACAATCCTAGTTAGGTGCTACTATATTAGGTAGATGTAGGAAAATTTTGTTTATTTTGGGCTCTGCTGTAGTCAGTGGAGCTGGGTTGGATTGATTTGGACTGTTCAGGGTTATGCAGCTGCAGATTCGCTGCAGATTCGCCAGTCTCCACCTTTCTTCCAAGAATATGGTGGGATATAGTGGGTGGAGTGGTTAGACCCTGAGCTGGTTATATATGCAGCTTCAGTCAATCTCTGGTCAGAGGAGTGACCAGCAGGGGGCTGGGAGATGTACATAAGATCTGGAGCCTGGAACAGCACAGTTCTTTGCCTGTTGTAGAGTGACCCAGCCTGGAAGTGATGTTAAAACTTCCAAAGCCTTTGAGAAGTTGCAGGAAGTTCTGAGTGTTTCTGGCCCAGGGAAGAGTTAAAAGACCAACTACAAGCAGCAAGAACAGTTGAGGCAAAGTCTAGGAAGGGTTTGGCCGGGAGGCTCATGGTACAACAGTGAACAGAGTAGGAGAAAGCTGAGCAGATTGGGATAGAATGTTCTAAAGGATGGGAGACACTTTAGAGAATGCCTAGATGCAACTATTGAGAGAGATAGCCAGGGAGCTAGAGGGCAGGAGACCTTCGAGGAGTAAAAAGAACAGTTTGGGTAGTGTTTTCAAAATGAAGTTAATCATGTAGCTTGGGACAGAGTTGTATGTTTTGTTGTTATGCCGCGTACACACGATCGGAATTTTGTTCGGAAAAAGCTATGATGGTTTTTCCGATGGGATTCTACTCAAGCTTGTCTTGCATACACACGGTCACACCAAATTCCGACTGTCAAGAACGCGGTGACATACAACACGTACGACGAAACTATAAAAAGGAAGTTCAATAGCCAGTGCCTTTGGGCTCCTTCTGCTAATCTTGTGTTTATCTCGTGTTAGTAGAAGTTTGGTGAGAGACGATTAGTGCTTTTCAGACTCGTGCTTTTCAGATCGTTTTACTGCTGTTCAGTTTGTGCTTGTGGGCTTTCAGTGCGTGTAGTCAGTTCGTATCTGTTTTTCAGTGCTTTCTTGTCTGCTCATTTCTGATTTTCAGCTCGCTCTTCACAGGCCTTGCTGTTCTTCAGTACGTTCTGTTAGTTCATTCTGACCAGCTGACCGTTTTGAAGTCATGTTGCGGTTACATACTCGTCGTAGAGTTCATGCTGTGTGGGGGCTTGGTGTTGGGGTTCTTACTTTGACCCAAGACCAGTCCATGAACAGGGTGGGAGGAGTTCATGGACCAAGAATTGGTTACTCCAGCGTGACCAATTCTCTCATATGCCTTTGCTGCGTGAGATCCAGGAGAATAACCCTGCTGATTTCAGGAATTTTCTCCAGATTACGGACCCCGTTTTTCACCGTCTGTTGCCTTTGCTGATCTCTTATATTACGAAGCAGGAGACCTGCATGGTGCAAGCCATCAGTCCACAGCAAAGGCTCGTTGCCATGTTGCGGTACTTGGCAACAGGGAGAAGTGTGCAGGACCTCAAGTTCTCCACAGGCATCTCCCCCCAGGCTCTCGGGATCATTATTCCAGAGACCTGTTCTGCCATCATTCAGGTCCTGCAGAAGGACTATATTAAGGTAAGTTTTATCCTTTAACATCACATTCTATGTATTTAATGTTTGCTAACGTATTGTATTTCTTCCATCATTCCCCAATTACCATGATTGGAAAATGCTGTGAATGCCCCCTTTTTCCTCATTCATGCTGTAATCTTTTAATGCTCCTTTTTTGTCCTTCATGCATATTTGCCTTCACTAACCTTCCCAGCATGCTATCCTGGGCCCATACACACCTATAGCCTAGTCACTTAACAATGTATTTTGTCAGCTGCATTGTAGTGCTTTACCCTAAACACCCCTTAAAATGTGAACAAATGTTATTGTTGTCCTTAAATTCATGCAGTGCAAGATTTTTTGGGGTCCCAAACTCATTTAGAACCCCCCCTAAAAAATTTCCAATGGGCCATCAGAGGGGGTGAGGAATCTGATAAGTGGACTTTATATTTTTGTCTTTAAATATTCCTTAAAATAAATGTTATACTTATGTTGGCCAAGAATGTTTGTGTCTAATCTGCTTGCAATGTTATGTGCAAAAGTATTAATTATTTTTGCTTCTTTTTTGACTACACAGTTTCCTTCAATGCCACAGGAATGGCAGACTGTGGCCTCCCATTTTGCACAGCGATGGGACTTTCCTAACTGCGGAGGGGCAATCGATGGGAAACATGTCCACATCATCCCACCACCCCACTAGGGGTCATACTATTTTAACTATAAGGGGTTTCATAGTATCGTGTTAATGGCGGTGGTGTCAGCAACATATGAGTTTTTATATGTGGACGTGGGGAAGAATGGCCGGATGTCGAATGGTGGAGTCTTTGCCCGGACGAGTTCTACAAACGTCTCCAGAGTGGTGGCTTGGGATTGCCACCTGTGGAAGAGAACGTCAAAGGACTCCCATTTGTTTTTATTGCTGATAAAGCATTTGGTCTGGGTGATCACATGATGAGGCCATTCCCCCAGAGAAGCCTCACCCCGGAGAAGAGGATTTTTAATTACCGGCTGGCCAGAGCCAGAAGAGTGGTGGAGAATACCTTTGGGATAATGGCCAGCCGGTTCTGCCTATTTCTAACGGCAACAAATATGGCGGAGTACAAACTTAACCACATCGTATTATCATGCTGCATACTGCACAACTTTTTAAAGCAAAATTCTCCTAATTATGTTGCCTCAGTTAGGATTGAGGCCGGACTTAATGAAACGACCCTGATGGCCCTGGAAGCTGGCCGTCCTGGCTTGCCCCCCCCCCCCCCCCAAAGTGCTTGTGAAGTGCATCAAAAATATGTTGATTATTTTATGGGTAGGGGGGCCATTGCTATGCCAGAAAAGTTTTAAATATTTTCAAAATAAAAAAAAAATTATATGATAAAATCTTGATTTTGATTTACTGCTTGTGTTTCTTTTAGCTGTCTCCTAGGTTTTCCTAGTGCACTTGTAATGCCGAGTGTTTTTTACATTATTTAAATAACACCAATTGTCACTGTAAACACCAACTTAATACAAAAAGTGGTATTGACCATTGAAATAAGAAGCCACACATTGTTGAGTAGAAAGCCTTTTACTCCGTGCACATTTGCGTTCTAAAACATTTTGGGGTAAAAAAAAACACATCTTGTTTTTTAAAAGTACATAAACAGGCATGTTTGCAAACATAATATACACAACTCTGGAACTTACAAAGTTCAACATTGAAAAAATGAAGGCAATATCAGACATTATAGTGTCAAAAATGTCTTGATCTTGCCTTCATCAGATGTGGTGATGTCACCCCTGTAAAAGCAAAATTTAGAATATGCACATAAATTGGGAGTCAAACTGGGGATTCCCCTCCTGATCCCATGCCTAATGTCAACACGTGCTATCTAAATCTGCTATCTATTTGTTGGAAGGGGTTGCACCCCCAAACGTGTACATTGAAATCCCCTGATGGCAGATAGCACATGTTGACACATTGTGTGCATCTTCCAAATTTGGCTTTTAAACTGCATTAAAAGTTTAGTTAAATTTTCATTAAAAAAAACTGTACTAGTTTTTGGATTTAGATTCTCCCTATTACATCAATCATGTTCTTCTTCATTCTTTGTTCAATCTCCTTGGTTTTTTTCCTTTATGATGTCTAAAACCCGACAACATGCTATTATGTCCTGGATTATTATTGGTGCACTTTCAGTGGTGAAATTAGGAGATTGTTCTTCTACAACATGCACATCACCTAAAATAAAAAAACACACCATGTATTATAAATATGCAGGCATCCATCTATTACCTGAATATGTGTTTTTCAGACACTGACCTGTTATGCTGACAAATTCAACCACTTCTTCCACCTCTCCTTCCTCCACATCCTGAGGTTGTTGTGCTCCCCTTCTTTCGGAGGTGGGGGTCCCTAGTGTCCTCTGACATCCCGAGTCTTTTCTCCCCTATGAGAATGAAACAAAAGGAATACTTAGCACACAGATATTTGCAGGCCAGAGATAGGAATATGAAACATTGCTTGGAAGTGGGGTACAATTGTCTGTTTTGTCAGAGTTCAAAGCTGAACACATGATTTTTTCCTTTAACAAAGCTGGAATACTTACCTTTTTTGGACACATTTCACACCTGGAGACACCCCAAGTATCCACTGGAGCACCTGTGTGGGACACCCTAAAAAGTTTGTTCTGGTGTCCCACACTAGTGCCCCTGAATCCAGATGTGTAAACAGCTGCTAAGTGTCCTCTGCTTACATTACACTGAATCAAATTTGCAATTCATTCTAGTTTCAAACACATCTAGACAACAATGTCCTAAACTTCTATTAATACTAATTAGCATGAACAAATGTAGTTAACCCTGTATCTGCCAAAAACATCATATTTAGTTGTCAAACGAACAATGTTTCCTACAACCGATTACTGTGCCCAGATAAATGAAAGTAGACATTTTAAAAACTGCACAACAGTAAAGAAAAGCACATGGAGCAGCAAGCAAGGAATAAGAATAAGAACACACGACAACTACTTACTTTTTAGAACTCTCTTGATCCTTCTGTACTGATCCTGTTCCCTCAATTTCAGGTCTGACCAGCGTTTCTTCAATTGCTCCTTGGATCGCTGTACCAAAAAATTCTGCCGCAGACTCTTCACAACTTTAGTCATGATCTTGGCCTTTCTCACATTTAGGTTTAGGTATGGTCAATACTTCCCATCATAGTTGGCACACTTCATGATGTCCACCATCTCACCAAAGGATATATTTGACGCCTTAAATCTTCTCTGGGATCGTGACGTTTCCTGCTCCAGGCTTTCCTCCTCATCACTGCTATTATGCACCTGCTGTGTCTCCGCCATGTTCCTCTCCCACTTCGACGAAAGTGAAGGGGGTGGGAATATTCTAGAAAGAACATCAGGGGCGGGCGACACGGGTGGAGTTTCACGCATGTGCAGTGTATATAAAGTTTACATGCATGTGTCGTACGTACATTCTGTGTGCGGAGGAAGGAGGACGAATGTTCTAACGAAGGGAACTTTTTAACTTGGTACATCAGTGGCCTATACTGATTCTAGATTGAGGCCTATATTGGGATAAGATTAGGAGAGTTTAACCTGATATTAGTGTTTTGGTCTTGTGTTTTGTCTTTCAGCAAATATGAAACAATTCAAAGACCCTGAATTAATGGGCCAGTTCATCGACAAATACAGGGATATGCAAAATTTGTGGGAGGTTAAGAACACCTTATATCGCAATAAACCAGCTAGAAAGGCATCGCTGGAGAAACTGCTGGAATTTGTGAAGTCGCAGGTCCCCGACGCAGACATTGAGTTTGTGGAGAAGAAAATTGGTAGCTTGAGAAGCACATATAGGAAGGAGCTTAATAAGGTCCAGGATTCCATGAGATCAGGACCAGCAGCAGAGGATGTGTATGTACCCAGTCTGTGGTACTACAACAAGATGCGGTTTCTGGAAGACCAGATTGAAGGCAGGGAATCATTTTCTACACTAACATCCACCCTTCCCTCAATACCACCTGAGGCTTCCAAGGACCAGCCTGGGCCTTTCATCCTGGAAGAAGTTGAGGAGCCCAGCTGGAGCCAGGTATAGTATTTTTTAAAATATTAATTGTCCAAAAATATTGTTAACTAGATGTTATTATTGCTAACAAATTAATGATTTGACAAAAAGTGTTTGAAATATCATTAGACAGTAGGGGCTAAAAATGAGAGTGACAAGAATGAAAAAGGCTGCAGGGAAGCATGGAGGGAAGGCTGCAGGGAAGACAAGAAATTGATGGCCTGGGTTCAGTCTGGTCTGACAGAAGACACAGGCTGTTGTACCCTGTTTCCCCGAAAATAAGACCTAGCGTGATTGTCAGTGATGGCTGCAATATAAGCCCTAACCCCCAAATAAGCCCTAGTTAAAGTCCTTGTAGGTCTTATTTTCAGGATAGGGCTTATTTTCGGGAAACAGTGTAGGGCTTATTTGAGGGGTAGGGCTTATATTGCAGCCATCACTGATAATCACGATAGGTCTTATTTTCGGGAAATAGGGCAGTACCACAGCCTGGGGACATATATGTCATCTGCTGCTGTTCCTGATCTCTGGAATGGACAGATTCCTGGACCAGATTGTGCTACCTATTCTATGGACTTCTCAAGCTACCAATTTTTATTTCCAAAGAGTTGATGTGTCAGGGAACCTCCGCAGCAAACACCTGTTCCCGTGCACGAATCACCAACCTTCATCCCTCCAATGCGAACATGCGTGCGCCAAGTTTCAAGTGAGAGCAAGCAAGTCCCGGATCCAGTACATGCACTGGCGCATCCACCTGAACAGATATACGCATTGGCGCATCCATCAGAATAGATATGCACATTAGCGCATCCATCAGAATAGATATGCGCATCTGCGCATCCACTGGAACGGATATGTGCATCTGCGCATCCACTGGAACGGATATGCGCATCTGCGCATCCATTGGAACGGATATGCGCATCGGCACATCCATTGGAACGGATATGCGCATCGGTGTCAGAAACCATGAAACAGACAGAAGTACAATCAAATCACACTTGTTTATTAATAAAAAGGTAAATAGAAAAAAGCATAGTCAAGCATAGCCAGAGTCCTGTAGCCAGATCGGGTAGTCAGCCAGTCCAAAGTTCATTAACCAGATTGGGTAATCAGCCAGGCCAGAAGTCAGGGATCCAAGGAGAGCAACCGCAAGCAGGATAAGAAGCCAGGTGGGATGTCAGCAAGCCAGTCTTGAAACAAATAGCAGTAGATGGTTCCCTGTGATGTGACCAACGCGAAGGCAAATGAAAAAGTCATCAGGAAGGCTTTAAATAGGCAGGTCAGACGAGCATCATCGGGAACAGCTGGTAACTGTGGAAAGAGAAGAGAGCTGGCAATTAGCCAACAGCTGAGCGGCCAGCCCAGAGGAGGAAGGGCTAAGCCAGCCCTGACAATCGGTCCATCCATCGGAATGGATATGCGCACTAGGCACATCCCTTTCACTGGTATGCATGTGCATGTGCGCACACCAATGAATCACAGCGCACATGCCCTATTTAAATGAGGAGCCACTTAGTGTCAGTACTGGATTGTCTCAGCTTGTTCCTGTATACCTGCTGTTACCTTGGGGTGCTAGGATCGGGACCGCGCAAGAGGCCTCCCTCGTCATTTCGGACATGTAAGGTACATGACAATACAATCCAGCCACATGGAGTCCGAAAGGAGGCCACAGCTATGGAAGCACTGTGCCAACAAATTGCAAATCTTAACCAGGCTGTCCAGGGCCTACAAGACGGGTATCAAAGGCTGGAACAACGTGTAGAGTCTCTCTCTAAGCACCTCAACACAACCAACAGCCCCAGCACCTGCATCTTCCTCTTCAGCATCTATACCTACAGTAGTGGTGCCACCCCCTGAACCATGGGTTCCTGCTCCCGAGAAGTTTGCTAGAGACCGCAACAAGTTCCGTGCCTTTAGGAATGTTTGCCGGCTGTACTTTCTACTACAACCCCGCACCTTCTCCCTGGACAGTACCAAGGTGGGGTTCATTGTTTTCTTGCTTCAGGGGTAACCCCAGACCTGGGCTCACCAGCTCCTTGAATAAGCCAGTCCTCTCCTGAATATCATGGACTCTTTCTTTAATGAGATGACCAAACTTTACGATGACACCCAATGTACGACCACAGCCGAAGCCAGCCTTCATGCCCTTCAGCAAGGCCGCAGACCTGTGGAGGACTACGTAACAGATTTCAAACGGTGGAGTTCCAATACACAATGGAACAACGCCGCTCTCCGTTTTCAATTCCGACTAGGACTATCGGAAGCTCTCAAGGATGAGCTAGTCCGTGTTGGGGTTCCTGATTCCTTGAAAGAGTTGATCCAGCTGTCCATTCAGATTGATCCCGGGTTAAGGGAACAACGATCTGAAAGAACCAGCCAGTACCGGCATGTATGGATGCTACCTAAAGTCCCAGTCCTGCATCTCCACCACCTGCTTCTTTCACTGAGACTCCAGAGCCTATGCAGATAGGTTTGATCCGTGCACCATTAACGGCGGAAGAAAAGCAGCACCACCACCTACATAACCTCTGTCTCTACTGCGGAGGAGCCAGTCACTATGCAAACCAGTGTCCCAACAAGACTCTTAAGTCCAGCTCTCCTTCTGCTCATGACCCCTATGTATTGACTTTGTCAAGGTCTGCTCACATTGCCATTCTTGTTTCCTTACAGCTTCCAGAAGAGACACTTCAGGTTCAAGCCATAATTAATTCAGGCGCTTGTAGCTGCTTCATTGACCATACCTTTGCGCTGCAACATCATATCCCTCTACGATCCAAACAACAAAGACTATCCATACGGCTGGCAGATGGTTCTAACATCAAACCCGGACCCATTACTCAGGAGACATCCTGCCGAACCACCAAGAGCTGCTATGTTTAGATGTGATCTCCTCACCATTTTTTCAGATTGTTTTGGGAATGCCGTGGTTACAAGCCCACAACCCTCAGATTGACTGGATTTCTGGCAAAGTGGTCTTCCAGTCTTCCTACTGCCTTCACAACTGCCTCAAAACTCTCCACCACACAACCCCAGTCATCGGCTGCCTAAAACCTGCATCCAAATCCCAGGACCTTGATCTGCCTGCATACCACGACTTGCTGGATGTTTTTGATAAACAAAGGGCAGAAACTCTTCCACCCCACTGGGCCTACGATTGCCCAATTGAACTCCTACCCAGGGCAGAGATTCCTTTTTCGGGAGAATTTTTCCCCTTTCAAAGCCTGAACTGCTGGTCCTGAAGGACTATATCAATGAAAATCTCGAAAAGGGGTTCATCCGGCACTCGTCCTCCCCAGCCGGGGCCGGGATATTCTTTGTCGAGAAGGAAGATCGCTCACTTCGTCCATGTGTGGACTACAGAGAACTAAACCGGATTACCATCAAAAATCTGTATCCTCTTTCTTTAATCCTAGAGCTACTCCAGAAACTCCGGTCTGCAAAATATTCACCAAGCTGGACTTATGAGGGGCATACACTTTAATCAGGATCAGAAAAAGGACAAGGGACGAGTGGAAGACGGCCTTCTGGACTCACTTTGGCCACTTTGAATACCTCGTAATATGCCCTTCGGCTTATGCAACGCACCAGCAACCTTTCAGCATTTCGTTAATAACATCTTCAGGGACCTCTTAGACCTTTTCATGATCATGTACCTGGACGACATTCTGATCTTCTTAGCCTCTCTGGAACTACACCGCGACCACGTGAAGCAAGTTCTCCTCAGGTTGAGACAAAATGGACTTTTACGCCAAAGCCGAGAAGTGTGAGTTCGAACGGCAGACCATCTACTTCTTGGGGTTTGTAATCTCAACTGGAGGTGTGGCAACATCTTTTGGAGGGGGCAGCACACCCAATACTGATCTTCACGGATCATAAAATTTTGAATATCTTAGAACCGCCAAGCGTCTCAGACCCAGACAAGCAAGATGGGCTCTTTTTTTCATGCTTTAATTTCCACATTACCTATCGGCCCGGGTCCAAAAACGTAAAGCCCGATGCACTTTCCCATATGTTCACTGTAGTCAAAGTCCCACCTCAACCAGACACCATCCTGCAGGCTGGAAGTTTCTTGCTAACCTAACTTGATGTCACAGATCCGCCAAGCTTCTACGGGAGTCTTCCCACCTCCAGATACACGCCTGCAGGAAAAAGATGGACTCTATTGGCGGAACAATAAAATTTTCATACCACAGGATCTGCGCACCATCATCTTGCAGGCATGCCATGACTACCCTTTGGCTGGCCATTTCGGGGGATTAAAGACCATGAACCTGGTCCAAAGACACTTTTGGTGGCCAAACCTAGCAAGGGATTGCAGGAAGTATGTTAGTTCTTGCCCAACCTGCCTCAGGAACAAGAACAGCAAAGGCAAAGCATGGGGTCTGCTCCAACCTTTGCCTATTCCTGAAAGACCCTGGGATAAAATCGCCATGGACGTTATTGTGTAGTTCCCCCCTTCGGAGGGATTTTCACCCATCTTTGTGGTTTTTGATCGCCTCTCCAAGATGGCACACTTTATTCCAATGAAAAGGACCCCATCAGCAACAGAAACTGCCAAAGCATTCATTAAGGAAGTAATTCGACTGCACGGAATTCCTAGTGACATTGTCTCTGATTGCGGGTGCAGTTCACGTCAAGATTTTGGAAAGCACTATATGAAGCCTTGGGTATCAAGCTCAGTTTATCCTCAGCCTACCACCCTCAGACCAACAGGCAAACAGAGCGTACTAATCAGATGCTAGAACAATACTTGCACTCCTTCTCCTCCTTTACCCAGGAAGATTGGGCCTCATTACTGCCTTTGACAGAATTTGCATTTAATAACTCCACCCATGCCGCCACCAATCAATCCCCCTTTTTCTACAATTATGGGTTTAATCCTTGTTTTCTACCAACATTAATTCTGGACTCTCCTTTGCCAGCAATCCAGGACAGACTAAACTTTCTCGCCACTAATAACCAGGTGCTGAGAGAGACCATCGCCAAAGCACAAAAGGACAATAAAACGTTCTTCGACAATAGGAGAAGAGGGGACCTGGACTTAAAACCTGGCAATCCTGTGTGGCTCTCAAACCTAAAAAATGGCTTGCCCATCAAAAAAACTGGGACCTAGATACTTGGCACCCTTTCCGATCAAGAAAAAGATTAATCCAGTGGCATACAAACTTGAACTCCCGGATTCTTTTAAAATACCGGATTTTTCGCTCCATAAGACGCACCTGACCATAAGACACACCTAGGTTTTACAGGTTGAAAACAAGAAAAAAAATATTATTAAAAATGGTGTACTAAAATATTTTGCAGTGCCCATGAAATGCAGAGTGGCCATTACCATAGAAAATGCAGAGTGACCATTACCATAGAAAATATTGGCAGGGTATGGCAGAGTATTGGCAGGGTATGGCAGAGTATTGCAGAGTATTGGCAGGGAATTGCAGAGTATTGGCAGGGTATGGCAGAGTATTGCAGAGTATTGGCAGGGAATTGCAGAGTATTGGCAGGGTATTGAGGGATGGCTGTGACTGCACTTGTCACAGAGCAGCGCTATGGGCACTACAGATGCAGCCCACAGTGCTGTTGCCATCCGATCTCTCCCCTCCACTGTACAGATCTGTACACAGAGGGGAGAGAGGAACCAGCATCATTATGACGCCGGCTTGTTTACAAGTGATCGCTCTGTCACATTGTAAACGGGCGAAGGGTGCACCAAGATGGCAGCCACTCCAGAGCTAGGCTGAAGCCCCGGCCTTTCCTAAGGCCGAGGCCGCCGAGCACCTCCGGATCGCGGTGGGGGGGGGGGGCCAATCGTATATTCGCACCATAAGAAGCAGGCACATTTTCCCCCATATTTCTGGGGAAAAAAAGTGCATCTTATAGTCCGAAAAATACGGTACACCCTGTGTTTCATACCTCCCTACTAAAACCCCGATGTGGAAAACTCCTTTGCGGGTCGTGAAGTGTGGCCCCCAGAAGCTATAGTGGTGGACAGAGAAGAGGAGTTTGAGATTGAAGCCATTGTAGACTACAGGAGAAGGCAGGGACAGAAGCAATACTTAATTAAATGGAAGGGGTTTGCTCCAGAGGAAAACTCTTGGGAGCCCGAGGCAAACCTCCATGCTCAAAGACTTATGCAGGCCTTTCATCGCTCCCATCCAGAAAAAAATAACTCAGAGGGGCATCAGGAGGCTGCCCTTAAGGAGGGGGCAATGCCACAGCAAAGACCCGTTCCCGTGCACAAATCACCAACCTTCGTCCCTCCAATGTGAACATGCGTGCGCCAACTCGCAAGCAAGAGCAAGCGAGTCCCGGATCCAGTACGCGCACTGGCGCATCCACCTGAACAGATATGCGCATTGGAGCATCCATCGGAATAGATCTGCACATTAGCGCATCCATCGGAATAGATATGCGCATCGGCGCATCCATTGGAACGGATATGCACACCGGCGCATCCATTGGAACTGATATGTGCATCGGCACATCCATTGGAACGGATATGCGCATTGGCGCATCCATCGGAACTGATATGCGCACTAGGCACTTCCCTTGCACTGGTATGCGTGCGCATGCGCGCACGGCAATGAATCACGGGGACCTTTTTAAATGAGGAGCCACTTGTCTCAGCTTGTTCCTGTATACCTGCTGTTACCTTGTTTGACTTCTCCTGATCCTGAACACCCGGCTCTCCCTGATTACTCTCTTGGATTACCCCTGCAACCTTGTCTGCCTCTGTTTACCTGTACCGACCCCGACTTGGACTTCTTTTTTTTTTTATAAATTCTTTATTTTTTCCTCTTTTCTTTCCATAGATTTCACATTACATTTCGTTATATATCTACAACTTCTTTAACAGCTATATCTTATAATATTTCAATCCATACCTCAATTCCTCCCCCATCCCTCATCATTCCCTCCCAAAAAAAAAAAAAGAACAAAAAATAAAAAAAAATGAATTTTCATAATAATCCCCCCCCCGCCAGCTCTACCATATTTCAAATGTTTTACATCATACTTTCTCTATAATTTAGATATGGAGCCCAAATCTTCTGATATTTCTCATCTTGATCTCTCATTGTCATTGTTAAATTTTCCAATTGTTGGATTTCTGCAATTCTCTGAAACCACTGTGCTCTAGCTGGAGGGTTGTTTTTTTTCCACAGAACCGGAATACATGCCCTTGCTGCTATCAATAAGTTTCTCAGCAAAGAATTTTTGAATCTTTCTATTGCCATTGGAATATCCAGCAACAAAAAAGTTGCCGGTTTATCTCCCAGGTCAATTCCTGTAATCCTTACAATAGTATCAGCTACCATCTCCCACAACACTCTAATTTTTGGACATTCCCAAAAAATATTTAATAGTGTTCCCTCTGCTCCACGACATCTCCAACATGTCTCTGATATCTGGGGTAAATTTGATGTAACACTTTTGGCGTTCTATACCACCTAGTAAGGATCTTGTATCCCCCTTCTTGATATCTGCTTGCCATCGAGGCCTTTTGATTAAACAGCAACATCTTATCCTTTTGTTCTGGGGAAAACGTAGTCCCTAAGTCTCTTTCCCAAGCCTGCAAAAAAGGCAATTCTTGTGGAGTCTCCTGTTCTATCAACATACTATAAAAATAAGACATCAAATGTCTCAGTTCATCTCCTTTCAAACAGATCTCTTCAAACTCCGTCAATGCCCTTATTTCTACATATATTTTTGATTTAGATCTAATAAAGGCTTCTAATTGCCTCATTCTGAAGGGATCTAACCCTAATATCATTCCTTTTTCAATATCTTTTTTTGTCATTAACCGATTGCCTACCGAGAAATGACAAATTCTGCTCAAGCCTCTGTCTCGTATTGTTTTGAATTTTGGATCCGTTATTCCCGGTAGAAATGCCGGGGTACCCAGGATGGGAAGGAGTGGGCTGGGAATTCTTGAAATAGATGTTTTTCTAAATACTCTTTTAGTTATTCGTAGTGTCTCCCCTATTATTGGATGTTTTCTCATTCCTGCTGGTATTTCTGTATCTGGAATCCACACTAAAGCCGCGTACACACGGGCGGACTGTATGGCCTACTTAGTCCGTCATACAATCCGACGGACAGTCCGTTCTACTTTCGAATGAACGGACTTGACCACACACGGATGCACAAACAGTCCGTTCGAAAGCTTGTGCGATGACGTGTACAGCACGTACGACGGGACTAGAAATAGGAAGTCCAATACACAGCAATGCAACCTTTCGCCGTGTAAATCCTTTCTGAGCATGCGCCATTCTTAGTCCGTCGAACTAGCCTACTGACGAGCGGATTGTCCGCTGAAACCAAAGTATGACGGACAGTATTTCGAAAAATCCGAAATACTTAGTACGCCAGACTGCACGCTGAAAAAGTCCGCTGAAGCCCACACACGAGCGGAGTGTCCGCTGAAATGTGTTTCGACGGACTAAGTAGGCCATACAGTCCACCCGTGTGTACGCGGCCTAATCCTTCCAATGGGATATCTATCGCTGCTTGTTCTGTCTGTATGCACGGTTTTTCGTTTTTAAGCCTGCACCATTCCACTACTCTAGCTAAGTGTGAGGCTTCCTGCTATTAATCAGATCATTTGCATAACCTGCCAACTTTTGATCTTCATTTTTACACCCCTGATATCCACATTGGCACATATTTTCCTTAAAAAAGGTTCTATTGTCAAAATGAATATCAGGGACTTGGACTTCTGACTACGGCTCTGTCTTCTGATTTTGTACTTCGCTGCCTAGCCTGTTGCCGACCTCTGCCTGTCCCCGACCATGAGTCTGTCTGCCATTTGTGTACCTCTCTGCCAGCCCGTTGCAAACTCCTACTGGTTCCTGACCTGCTATTTACCTGCCTACAGGCACCTGCACCCTTCCGCTGCCCTAGCAGTTCCTGTCTCCACCTCCAGGGGTGCTAGGACCGGGTCCATGCAAGAGGCCACCCTCATCATTTCGGACTCCACTGTAAGGTACATGACATGATGTGATGTGTGCCCTGGGGTAGAAAAACTTCGCAAATTCCAGCAGTTTCTAAAGCATTGCCTTCCTCTTTATTTTGTTATGAGCTAGAATAAATGCTTACCTATGTGTTTTTCTTCAAATAGGACAGTTTGTTTGTGAGTAGGCAGGTACATTTAAAAAATACAATGTCTAATTAACAAGGGACACCTACCAACCTCAAGATAATAATGTTGTTGTAGAAACTTGACACACACACACAAAAAAAAAAAAAAAAAAAAAATTATATATATATATATATATATATATAGATATATATATATAGAGAGAGAGAGAGAGAGAGAGAGAGAGATCACTACAAAATATTTAAAAAATAATCAGAAAAAAAGAGTTCTTGATTAAAAAAAAAAAAAATTATGACAATAAAAAATAATTGTAAACATTATTATGGAGATCTGGCTTCAAAAACAAAATATTATTCAGGAGATCACGAGAAATAATAAAGAAAGAAGTTTATGAGAACTCTGTGTGAATATGAGAGGCAAAAAAACTTAATTATTCTAGCATTATAAAGAAGAAGAGAATGCGCTGCATTAAACTATTGAAAAAATTGCAGCAGGATGAATGTGCTATGTCCATTACGAACGGTAGTTTTACCAGACCGAGTGCTTCCGTCTCGTATTGATTCTTAGCATGCGTGATTTTTTTGGCACGTCAGAATTGCATACAGACGAACGCATTTTCGGATAGGAAATTTTTCCGACCGAAAAATAGAGAGCCTGCTCTCAATCTTTTGCTGGTGGGAATTCCGCCAGCAAAAGTCAGATGGAGCATACACACGGACGCATTTTCCGACCAAACCCTCACATCGGACTTTTGGTGGCGAGATTTCCAACCGTGTGTACACGGCATTAGTTGTTGTTAGTATTTGGATTTTTTTTTCACACATAATGAAGGGAGGGGGGGGCAAAATTTGTCAACCTTTCTCTGGGCAGTGGGTGATCTTGTCCTGGTAATGCCTGTCTGGAGCCAGTACTGTTCAGGCAGCAATTAAAGCACCCTGTGGGTGGTTTGTCCAGGCTAGGGCTGCAGTTTTAGCCCCTGCTGGTCATGCAGTGTCACAGAACAAACTAGAGAAGTCTGTGCGTTGGACACAGAGAGGACATGTGTCAAGGTCAGCTGGCCTAAGCAGACAGGACCTATTCCAGATGCATGTAGAGCCTAAGAGCAGTCAAAAACTGTCATCAGAGCCAGAAGGCCGAAAATCGTTTTGCTGCTATATAAAGATTAAACTAACCATGCAAGCGAAAATGCTATGTGCTTGCTTCAGGATTTGATAAATAAACTTGGGCAGGAAGCACTAAAATGCAGTCTGGCCAGTGGGCCGGCTCATATAAGTTCTCCATTTGAACCTAAGACTCACAGTGTGTATCTGCAGTGTGGGATCTAAGGCACTCCTGCCTCTGGCCACAAGTTTAATGAGATATGAAGTGAGATTTGGTGATGCTACAACTGTGTTGCTCACCATTCACCTTGCCTGACACTTTGACATGAGCGAGTAAAGCCCTTCTTCAACAGGATGGACACCTCCACCAAAGGGACAAGTACAGAAGAAAGCATGGTACATTAGTAATGAAGAAAGTTCAGCTGTAGCGAGACAACAGACAATGCTGGTGAATAGTCCTTTGCCATCTGCCTGCATATTTTTTTGATCAGCTTTCAGAGTTCCTCTTTAAAGAGTGGCTTTTATTATTTACCACGGGAGCACATGTCCTGCTGCTGCGTTCACAGATACAGATAGCAAGACTCTGCACCGTCCCCTGGCTCTTGCGCCATTGGATTTGATTGACAGCAGCCAATTGCTGTGCTGCTATCAATCTATCCAATCAGGACCTGAGACACTGACTGGAGCTGGTGTGCTTGCCCCCGTCACTGGAAAGAACGCGCTCAGGTAAGTAAATAGGAGGCTCTGGGGGGCTGCTGCATCACAGAAGGTTTTTCACCCTAATGCATATTGGCTCCCGCTGCTGTCAATCAAATCCTTGACATGTGAGCCCAGGGGCGGGGCCGAATCCTGCTGTCTGTGTCAACAGACACATCAGCAGGACATGGGAGCATGTTTGTTTTTTAACCTAAAAGAGGTTATAAAGACAGAGTTTTTTTTATCCTAATGCATTCTTAATGCATTCTATGCCCCCTAAAATTTACCTGAGGTCCCTCTCTGTCCAGCGATGTCCACGAATGTCTCAGCTTCTCCTTCCCGATTGGCTGAAACACAGCAGCTGCGCCATTGGCTCCCGCTGCTGTCAATCAAAGTCAGCTAGCCAATCAGGGTAGAGAGAAGGCAGGGCCCGGTCAGGCTCAGTGTCTGAATGGGCACAGGGAGCTGCGACTCGGCTCAACTGTCAAGCTGCTTGCTGTGGGGGCACTCAACAGGAGGGAGGGGCCAGGATCACAGAAGAGGGACCCAAAAAGAGGAGGATCTGGGCTGCTCTGTGCAAATCCACTGCAGTAGAGGAAGTAAGTATAACAGGTTGGTTATTTTTATAGGAAAAAAAACAAGACTTTACAATCACTTTAAGCCTACAATTTTTTTTTGGCTATAAAATAAACTATATAAACTGTAAAGCAGATTATACCATGACTTTATTATTTCACAGTTTCCATTTGTATGTTATTGTAGCACGTGATGTTAGTTGTTTAGGCAGGTTTGTGCATATAATAAAGTCTTTCCTGCATACAGAAACCTGCTTAACTGGTACAGGATATAAGTGTCAGGTACTCTAATGCTGCGTACACACGACCAGACTTTTCGAGGGACTAAGTCTGACAGACTTTCGACGGAGTTCTGACAGAGTTCTGACGAACTTTCCGAATGAACAGACTTGGCCACACACAATCACACCAAAGTCCGACGGATTCGAATGTGATGACGTACGACCGGACTAGAATAAGGAAGTTCATAGCCAGTAGCCAATAGCTGCCCTCGCATCGGTTTTTGTCCATTGGACTAGCACACACACGAGCGGATTTCTCGGTAGGAACTGGGTCCGGCGGAGTTCTGGCAGAAAAATTTGAAACATGTTCCATTTCTAAAGTCTGTCAGACTTTTGCAAATCAAAAGTCCGCTGCAGCCCACACACGATCGAATAGTCTGCCAGAATCATTCCGTCAGACTTTTGATGTTGAAAACTACTTTTTTCCACTGCGACTTTCATTGACTTCTGTTACATGAAGTCCCAAGCCACAGTGAAATCGGATGTACAAATCACACTGATGTGAGGCTTTGAAATTACGCTGAAGTAGAGCGTTTTCAAAGCCGCACCGGTGTGCATGAGGGCTAAAGGATAAATAAAAAAATGCATTTTTTCTAGTTTCAGTTTTTAAACAAGTAGTGTAAGACTCCATTCACACAGGGGCAACACGACTTCCATCGTGAATTTTGTAGGCAACTTGGACACGACTTGAGTATGAATAACAGTGCAACTTGGAGTGACTTCAACACGACTTGGGGCGACTTACAACACGACTTTAAGTCGCCCCAGGCCAGGAGACTTTGGCTGTGGCCAATCAGAGAATAATCAGCTCTTGAGGGGGAACTCCACGGCAAATTTTAAATAAAAAACCGGCATGGGTTCCCCCTCCGGGAGCATACCAGGCCCTTAGGTCTGGTATGGATTTTAAGCGGAACCCCTCACGCCATTTTTTCCCCCAAAATCCATACCAGACCCTTATCAGAGCATGCAGCCTGGCCAGTCAGGAAAAGGGGGTGGGGACGAGCGAGCCCCGCTCTCCTTAACCGTACCAGGCCGCACACCCTCAACATGGGGGTGGGTGCTTTGGGTTTTTTATTTAAAATTTGGCGTGGAGTTCCGCCTCGAGAGCTGATTATTCTATGAGAGAGGCGACATTATCGATTCAATATAGGTGGAGATCCGACTTGGAGGCGACTTCCATTGAAACCAATGGGTACACGTCACCACGATTGAAGTAGTACAGGAACCTTTTCTGAAGTCGGAGTGACTTCAGTAGTGTGCATTAAGACGGCTCTCATTCACTTACATTGATTTTTACATGTAGCGCGACTTGAGGCGACTTGGGGCGACTTGAAGTCAGATCCAAAGTTGCCCCTGTGTGAATGGAGTTACTGTAGATGCAAAGTGCGTATTTATTTTTACAGTTTGTACCATTTATATTGTTTACACTAACATTATGTTTCTGCTACAAAGCATTGTATATTATTTACAAATGAAAGTTTTTTTTTCAAACTTTGAGAATGTGTTTTTACTGTGGTGCTGAAAAAAACAAACAAGTAAAATAAATGAGAGTGAAAGTTCATACGTTAACAAAAAAAACAAAAAAATGACATTACTGGGTCACACTTCTTGCAGAGTGCATTCCAGTCTTTAAAGAGGAGTTCCAAATAAATAAATAAATAAATAAAAGTCAGCAGCTACAAATACTGCAGCTGCTGACTTTTATAATAAGTACACTTAACTGTCCAGAGTGCCCGCAATGTCCTCACCCGAAGCCGACCCATCCCTCAGGTGGAGGTCCCGGCATCTTATGTAAGGGAATCAGGAAGTGAGGCCTTGCAGCTTCACAGCCTGGTTCCCTACTGCGTCTGCATGAGTCGCGCTGTACATTCTGAGTGGTCCCTGCTGTCTTCTGGGACCTGTGTGTCTCCCAGAAGACAGTGTGGGGGGGGGGGGGGGGCTGGACATGGCGTATATCACTGCGGATACTGCAGCGATCTTTTGCTGGAAATGGGAGAAAATACCTGTATTAGACAGGTATCTGCTCCCCCCTAAAAGGTGCCAAATGTGACACCAGAGGGGGGGAGGAATCCAGGCAGCGGAAGTTCCATTTTTGGGTGGAACTCTGCTTTAAGTCTATGCCCAGATAGCAAGCAATTGTGTTGCAAGATTAAAAAAATACTTGCTAAGCTATTGCTAGACTTGCCAGGCTTCACAAGTTTGTTGCACAATTGCAGCAAGTCCACATTGCATGACTGTAGATTAGCTTTCTTCGCAAACATTCTGCAAGTCTCCTGCAAGTTCTGGATCAGTGATGTTGTGCAATAGTCATCCCTCCACAGAGGTCACTGTGACTTATGCCCTGTACACATGATCAGTAAGGATGAGCCGAACACCCCCCTGTTCGGTTCGCACCAGAACCTGCGAACAGACCTAAACTTCGTGTGAACTTTAGATCCCTATTAAAGTCTATGGGACTCGAACGTTCACAATCGAAAGTGCTAATTTTAAAGGTTAATATGCAAGTTACTGTCCTAAAAAGTGTTTGGGGACCTGGGCCCTGCCCCAGGGGACATGGATCAATACAAAAAAAAGTTTTAAAAACGGCCGTTTTTTCAGGAGCAGTGATTTTAACCCTAGTCTAGTGCTAGAATTATTGCTCTCGCTCTGACGATCGTGGCGATACCGCACATGTGTGATTTGAACACCGTTTACATATGCGGATGCGACTTCCATATGCGTTTTCTTTGCTTCACGAGCTCGCGGGGACGGCGGGCGCTTTAAAAAAAAATAATTTTAATTTATTTTAAAATTAATAAATTGTTTTAAAAAAAAAATAATAATAATTTTTTTCACTTTTATTGCTGTCACAAGGAATGTAAACATCCCTTGTGACAGTAATAGGTGGTGACAGGTACTCTTTATGGAGGGATCGGGGGTCTTCGGATCGGGGGTCTTCACTGTATTCAGATCGCCCAAAACGGCGCTTCTGAATACTGTATATTTTTTTTAAACCGGCGCTATTGGCAGCCGAGTAAACGGGAAGTGACATGACGTCGCTTCCGTGTTTACTATTAGGAGACTGGAATGACGCCGTTTACGGCGTCATTCCAGTTCCTCCCCAGCAGCCGGAGGCATCCGATCGTGAATCAGTGCTCCCGATTGAGCGGGAGCACCAGTAACAGTGAAGAGAGGCGGCGGGAGGGGGGGCATCCCCTCCTGCTCCTCCGGCATAACAGCCGAGCGGCTTTTAGCCGCTTCGGTTGTTACGGCTGGATAGCCAATCGCCCGCTGTAAAAAACGGTACCTGCAGGTGCGGGCATCATCCCGGTATACCCCCCGGAAGCAGATCTGCATATGCTCGGCGGGAAGGGGTTAATAATGATTAAAGTAAAACCATAAAAGTGTAATATTCCTTTAAATTTCATGCCTGGGGGGTGTCTATAGTATGCCTGTGAAGGGGCGCATGTTTCCCGTGCTTAGAACTGTCCCTGCACAAAGTGTAATTTCGCAAGGAAAAAAAGTCTTTTAAAATCACTTTCAATTGTCGGCTCCCGTAATACAGAGAACACTCAATGAGTGTTCTCTGTATTACGGAGCGGACAATTCATTCATTGATAAAACAAAAAAAACAAAAAAAGCGTGGGGTTCCCCTAAATTCAATTACCAGGCCCTTCAGGTCTGGTATGGATATTAAGGGGAACCCCCGCGTCAAATTTTTAAAAAGAATTGATGTGGAGGTGCCCCTAAATATCCATACCAGACCCTTCAGGTCTGGTATGGATATTAAGGGGAACCTCGCGTCAATTTTTTTAAAAAAATTGACGTGGGGTCCCCCTAAAAATCCATACCAGACCCTTTATCCGAGCACACAACCTGGCAGGCCGCAGGAAAAGAGGGGTGGTGAGGGAAGCCAGGGGTTCCCCAGTGATGTATGGCTTCCCTCACCAGCGTCAGAGGGGGCGGGGTCAGGTGACGGGTGGCCCCGCTCTCCTAATATAAGAAACGTCAGCACTGGGATCCCCGCAGTGTCTCCGCAGTGGAGACAGAAGACGGATGTATACATGGACAGCGCTGGACTGAAAATCACCTGTCGCTGGATCAGATCATCCATCACTGGATAGCAAGAATGGATTAGCACCGCTGGAATCTTTTTTTTATTTTTAATAAAGGAATTTTTCAAAAGTGTGTTTGTCTTATTTAACCATTTTTTACACTTTCTTTGTGAAATGGTAGGGGTACTTTTGTACCCCCTTACCATTTCAAACAGGGGGGGTTGGGATCTGGGGGTCCCCTTGTTAAAGGGGGCTTCCAGATTCTGATAAGCCCCCCACCCGCAGACCCCCACAGCCACCGGCCAGGGTTGTGGGGATGAGGCTCTTGTCCCCATCAACATGGGGACATGGTGCTTTGAGGGGTCACACACCCCCAAAACATCCTCCCAATGTTGAGGGCATGTGGCCTGGTACAGTTTAGGAGGAGGGAGCGCTCTCTCGCCCCCCCCCTCTTTTCCTGCGGCCTGTCAGGTTGCGTGCTCGGATAAAGGGTCTGGTATGGATTTTTAGGGGGGACCCCCACGTCAATTTTTTTTAAAAAAATTGACGCGGGGTTTCCCTTAATATCCATACCAGACCTGAAGGGCCTCCTGGTAATTGAATTTAGGGGAACCCCACGCTTTTTTTTTTTTAATCAATGAATGAATTGTCCGCTCCGTAATACAGAGAACACTCATTGAGTGTTCTCTGTATTATGGGAGCCGACAATTGAAAGTGATTTTAAAAGACTTTTTTTCCTTGCGAAATGACACTTTGTGCAGGGACAGTTCTAAGCATGGGAAACATGCGCTCCTTCACAGGCATACTATAGACACCCCCCAGGTACGAAATTTAAAGGAATATTACACTTTTATTGTTTCACTTTGATCATTATTAAAATCACTGCTCCCAAAAAAACGTCAGTTTTTAAAAAAAAATTTTGCATTGATTCATGTCCCCTGGGGCAGGACCCAGGACCCCAAACACTTTTTAGGACAGTAACTTGCATATTAGCCTTTAAAATTAGCACTTTAGATTTCTCCCATAGACTTGTACAGGGTGTTCCAGCTTTTCGAATTTGCCGCGAACAGCCCAAATTGTTCACTGTTCGCTGAACAGGAGAACAGGCAATGTTCGAGTCGAACATGAGTTTGACTCGAACTCGAAGCTCATCCCTAATGATCAGACATTTCAACAACAAAATCCATTGTATTTTTCCCCACAGATGTTGGCTCAAACTTGTCTTGCATACACACGGTCGTACAAAGTTGTCGGAATTTCCGATCATCAAGGACGTGGTGACGTACAACACGTATGACAGGACTATAAAAGGGAAGTTCAGTACCATGTGCGCCACCCTTTGGGCTCCTTCTGCTGATCTTGTGTTTATCGCGTGTTAGTAGAAGTTTGGTTAGAGACGATTCGTGCTTTTCAGACTTGTGGTTCAGATCGTTACTGCTCTTCAGTTTGTGCTTGTGGGTTTGTATCTGCTTTTCAGTGCGTGTAGTTAGTTCGCATTTGATGGTCAGTGTGTGCTATTTATAGTACCGTATTTGATTTCAGTGCGTTCTTGTCCGGTCGTTGCTGTTTTTAGTGCTTTCTGTTAGTTCGTTCTGACCAGCCGACCGTTTTGAAGCCATGTTGTGTGTACGTACTCGTCGTAGAGTTCGTGCTGTGTAGGGGCTTGGTGTTGGGCTTCTAGCTTTGACACAAGCCCAGTCCATGAACAGGGTGGGGAGATGTTCATGGACAAATAATTGGTTGCTCCAGCGTGACCAATTCTCGCACATGCCTTTGCTTCGTGAGATCCGGGAGAATAATCCTGATGATTTCAGGAATTATCTCAGGATGACGGACCCCATTTTTCACCATCTGTTGGCTTTGCTGTCCCCTTATATCAGCAGGCAGGATACCTGCATGCGGCAAGCCATCACTCTGGAGCAGAGGCTAGTCGCCACCAGTGGCGGAACTACCGCCATAGCAACACATGCGGGCGCTATGGGGCCCGCAGTCAAGTGGGGCCCAGTGAGGACAGGCGGCACGGCTCCGTGGGTGGTCCGCGGGCGAGAGCGGGCGGCTCCGTGGGTGATAGCGGGCGGCCCGCGGGTGGTCCGCGGCTCCGCGGGCGGCTCCGCGGGTGGTCCGTGGGCGAGAGCGGGCGGCTCCGCGGGTGAGAGTGGGTGTGAGCGGGCTGGCCAATCAGGGAGCTGACGGGTGGGGGACCATAGAGATGACATCATCTCTCACTGCCCGGCGCCCGCCCTGCATCCCTGCAGTGCCGTTTCCCCCTCACTGTGCAGGCAGCCAGGAAGCAGAGAGATGACATTATCTCTCTGCTGCCTGACTATCTGCTGCCTGACTCTGTGACACAGCAGGAAAGTGACAGAGCAAGTGACAATCCATAATGTGTGGCAGGTGACGTGGCAAGTGACAACCGGGACATGGCAAGTGACAATCTGTAATGTGTGGCAGGTAACGTGGCAAGTGAAAATCTGTGACGTGGCAAGTGACAATCCGTAATGTGTGGCAGGTGGCGTGGCAAGTGAAAATCCATGACGTGGCAAGTGACAATCCGTAATGTGTGGCAGGTGACGTGGCAAGTGACAATCCATAATGTGTGGCAGGTGACGTGGCAAGTGACAACCTGGGACATGGCAAGTGACAATCCGTAATGTGTGGCAGGTGATGTGGTATGTGACAACCTGGATGTGGCAAGTAACAATCCGTAATGTGTGGCAGGTGACGTGGCAAGTGGCAATCCGTAATGTGTGGCAGGTGACGTGGCAAGTGACAATCCGTAATGTGTGGCAGGTGACGTGGCAAGTGACAACCCGGGATGTGGCAAGTGACAATCCATAATGTGTGGCAAGTGACAATCTAGGACGTGGCAAGTGACAATCCATAATGTGTGGTGAGTGGCAATCTAGGACGTGGCAAGTGACAATCTGTAATGTGTGGCAAGTGGCAATCTAGGACGTGGCAAGGGACAATCTGTAATGTGTGGCAAGTGACAATCCGGGACGTGGCAAGTGGATAAACTGCAACATGTGGCAGGTGACATTCTGCAACCTGTGACAAGTGACAATCTGCACCTGGTGGCAGGCGACGTGGCAAGTGGACAATCCGCAACGTGTGGCAGGTGATGTGACAAGTGACAATCCTTAATGTGTGGCAAGTGACAATCCAGGACGTGGCAAGTGACAATCCATAACGTGTGGCAGGTGACGTGGCAAGTAAAAATCCGTGACGTGGCAAGTGACAATCCGTAATGTGTGGCAGGTGACGTGGCAAGTGACAATCCATAATGTGTGGCAAGTGACAACCTGGGACATGGCAAGTGACAATCCGTAATGTGTGGCAGGTGATGTGGTGACAACCTGGATGTGGCAAGTGACAATCCGTAATATGTGGTAGGTGACATGGCAAGTGAAAATCCATGACATGGCAAGTGACAATCCGTAACGTGTGGCAGGTGATGTGGCAAGTGAAAATCTGTGATGTGGTAAGTGACAATCCGTAATGTGTGGCAGGTGACGTGGCAAGTGACAATCCATAATGTGTGGCAGGTGACGTGGCAAGTGACAACCTGGGACATGGCAAGTGACAATCCGTAATGTGTGGCAGGTGATGTGGTAAGTGACAACCTGGATGTGGCAAGTGACAATCCGTAATATGCGGCAGGTGACGTGGCAAGTGAAAATCCGTGACATTGCAAGTAACAATCCGTAATGTGTGGCAGGTGACGTGGCAAGTGACAATCCGTAATGTGTGGCAGGTGACGTGGCAAGTGACAATCCGTAATGTGTGGCAGGTGACGTGGCAAGTGACAACCCGGGATGTGGCAAGTGACAATCCATAATGTGTGGCAAGTGACAATCTAGGACGTGGCAAGTGACAATCCATAATGTGTGGCAAGTGACAATCTAGGACGTGGCAAGTGACAATCCATAATGTGTGGCGAGTGGCAATCTAGGACGTGGCAAGTGACAATCTGTAATGTGTGGCAAGTGGCAATCTAGGACGTGGCAAGGGACAATCCGTAATGTGTGGCAAGTGACAATCTGGGATGTGGCAAGAGGACAATCCGCAACATGTGGCTGGTGACATTCTGCAATGTGTGACAAGTTAAAATCTGCATCTGGTGGCAGGTGATGATGGCAAGTGACACGCTCAGGGATCCCACTGATTTTGCATTATGGTGAGTTGAACTATTTTGTTTTATATAACAGAACAGAAATTGGTTAGAAGGCATGGAGGTCAGCAATGAGTTCCCTTCAGGGGCTGCATACAGTATACTGCATACTTTGTTGTTAAAAATTAATATAAGCCGTTGCCTGGGTACCGTACCACATGGATGTGGTAGTCTGTTGTTCAATGGCATTAGTTAATTATTTTTTTGTGGGGGGGGGGCCCATACAACATTTTGCTATGGGGCCCTGTGATTTCTAGTTACGCCCCTGGTCGCCACGTTGCGGTACTTGGCGACTGGGAGAAGCCTGCAGGACCTCAAGTTCTCGACAGGCTTCTCCCTCCAGGCTCAGGGGATCATTATTCCAGAGACCTGTTCTGCCATTATTCAGGTCCTGCAGAAGGACAATATTAAGGTAAGTTTTCTCCTTTAACATCACATTCTATGTATTTAATGGAAATTACCATGTACTAAGTCAGCTGATAGCAATCCTCTATCTGATGACTTTGGCAACTCATACACACTATACCTACCTCTTTTGTGGTCAAATTTATGGATGAATTCACTAAAGCATGTAGTGCAAGGGCCTGCCTGAATACTTTCAAATGGTACTGTTTTAAGTTTGTTTCTCATATTATTATCTTGATAGGTAATAGCAGAATGTAAAAGGGTGCTTCCATTTGTTCAGTGTGTATTTTTATTTTTTATCATGACACTTCTTACCTGTCCAGTGGGCTGCCAATAGTGTAAGTAAGGAGGGGCATTATTTATGCATTCAGCTCTCAATGAAGTGGAGAGGGTTACCTGTCCGAAACATCTCCCCCCCCCCCCCTTAATTTTTTGCAATGGGCCAACAGATGGGGTGAGGAATCTGATAAGTGGACCTTATACTTTTGTCTTTAAATACTCATTTCCAAACATGTTATACTTATGTTGGCCAAAAATGTTTGTGTCTGATCTGCTTGCAATTTTATATGCAAAATAACAATTTTTTTTTCTTATTTGACTCCACAGTTTCCTTCAACGCCACAGGAATGGCAGACTGTGGCCTCCCACTTTGCCATCAGTTGGGACTTTCTGCAATTGATGGGAAACATGTCCCCATAGTCCCACCCCCCAACTCGGTGTCATACTATTATAATTACAAGGGGTATAATAGTATAGTGATGTTGGCGGTGTTGTCAGCTACTTATGAGTTCCTCTATGTGGACGAGGGGCCTTTTTCTTCAACAGTGCAAACCAAATTTCTTTGAGACATGAGGTGACAGTCTCATCTTCAGCTAATATTATTAATATGTTGTGGGTCTGCTACACACACACCTTGTTTTTGCTGTTAAGGTATGTAATGCATTACTGTCAAAAATATTCATAATTTTCAGCACCATGACAGAAATTTGGGGAGTTATGAAAATGGCGTGATTGGGACAAATTGAAAAGCGTGTGTTGTGTTGTTTACTTAAGGCAAATCCACTTTGCACTACAAGTGCACTGCAAAAGTGCACTTGAAACTGCACTTGTATTGTAAAGTGGATTTGCCTTTAGTAAATAACCTCTAATGTCACTGAAAACGCCCACTTTACTTCAAAAACTGCTTTTGAGCATTGAAAGAAGAAGCCACACATTGTTGATAATAAAACTTTTTACTTAAAGCACATTCACATGTGCATTTTTAAAAGGGTTTTTCAACAAACCAACATATTTGGTGTATAACATTTATATAACTAGCCTTTTTAGTTAAAAAAGGCATGTTTGAAAGCATAACATACACAATTCAGGAACTTACAAAGTTCAACTTTGATAAAGTGAAGGCAATATCAGACATTAGTATGTCAAATCTGTGTTGATATTGCCTTCATCAGATGAGGTGATGTCACCCCTGTAAAAGCCAATTTTTGAAGATGCACACAAATTGGGATTCAAACTGGGCATTTCCCTCCTGATCCCATGCCTAATGTCAACATGTGCAACTCCCATCATGGGGGATCAATGGACGTGTTTTGGGGGTGCAACTCCTTCATCTCAGCCACTTTAGTAGTGAAGAAGGGGTTGCACCTACAAAACGCGTACATGTTAACACACTGTGTGCATCTTCAAAATTTGGCTTTTCAAAAAATGTTAAACTTGTTTTTAAAAACTCAATTCAATGCTAGCTAGTTTTGTGTGTTTTAGATTCTCCCTAAAATATCAATGATGTCCTTCATTTTTTGTTGAACATCATTGAGGTTTTTCTTTAGATTTTCTAAATCATGATTGCATCCCATTATCTCCCTACCTAAAAATAAACAAAAAACCACACCTGCATTATAAAAATGCAGGCATACATCTATTACCTGAAGCTGTGGTCTCAAACACTTACCTGTTGTGGTGACAATTTCGCCAATTTCAACAACCTCTCCCTCCTCCTCCTCCTCTGTTTGTTGTTTTGGGATTTCCCCTTTTTTCAGAGGTGTGGGGTTCCTGGTAGACGTCCTGAGTCTTTTCTCCCCTATGAGAATTTAAAAAAGGAATACTTAGCACATCAATATTTGAGGGCAGAAATAGGAATATGAAACATTGCTTGGAAGTGTCGTACAATTTCTAAAGCTGGAATACTTACCTGTTTTGTGCAAGTTTCACAGATGGAGACACCCCTATAGTATCCACTGGAGCACGTGTGTGGGACACCCTAATAAAAAGGGTGTTCTGGTGTCCTACACGAGTGCTCCTGAGTCCAGATGTGTAAACAGCTGCTGAGTGTCCTCTCCTTTACACTGAATAAAGTTTGCATTTCATTCTAGTTACAAACCCATCTAGACAACAAACTTCTTTGAATTGAAATAGGCCTGAAGAAATGTAGTTAACTGCAACTTCCCAAAACATCGTATTTTAGTGGGCGGACAAACGATGTTTCCTACCACCGATTGAACCCGTGAAAGTTGCCATTTTAAACTGTACAACAGTAAAGAAAAGCACATGGAGAAGTATGCAAGTAATAATACTAATATGAACATAGGATAATCACTTACTTTTTTGAAGAACTAGCTTGAACTTTCTGTACTGATCGTGCTCCCTCAATTTCAGGTCTGACCAGCATTTCCTCAACTGATCCTTGGATTGTCGTACCCCATTCTTCTGCAGACTCTTCATAACTTTAGTCATGATCTTGGCCTTTCTCACATTTGGGTTTGGGTAAGGTCCATACTTCCCATCATAGTCAACCCTCTTCAAGATGCCCACCATCTCCACCATCTCTACAAAGGACATATTTGAGGCCTTAAATCTCCTCTGGGATCATAACATTTGTGGCTCCGGGCTTTCGTCATCCTCCTCGTTGCTGAAATTAGCATGCACCTTCTGTGTCTCCGCCATGTGCTCTGCCCACTGCGCCAAAAGAGAAGGGGGCGGGGAACAGACTAGAAAGAATATCAGGGGCAGGCAGAGTTTCACGCATGCGCAGTGTATATAAAACACAACACGCATGCGTCGTACATACGATCTGTGAGCGGAGGACGGAAGCGATGATGGTTATAAACGAAGGTACAATTTAAACTTGGTGCATCACTGGCCTATACTGCTTATAGATTATATTAAGTCAAGATTAGGAGAGTTTAGCCTGACATTAGGGTTTATTTTGTGCAGTGTCTTGCAAAGAAAATGGATGGGTTCAAAGACCACAGCTTCCTGCCAATCTTAATTGACAAGTACAGGGAGCTGCCCTGTCTGTGGCAGGTCAAACACCCCTGTTATAATAACAAATTAAAGAGGCAGGCAGGGGGCGTGGCCAAGAGCAGCATGTGAGCGGGCGTGTCTCACAGAGCTCCCTGTAGATATCCTGTAAACGATCCTTCTCCCGACCGACCCGGGGCTTATAACAGGCACCGGAACACACTGAAGCCTCCGGGAACCCAGCAGGCACCAGCAGGACCCTCCGCCCGCTAAAGACTCACCATGCCGGCCCGCAAACAGCTGAAGGGAGAGTCTCTCGCAAGACAACCAAAATGGCGCCGCGCTGTCCCAGCGAGCACGAGGTGACAGGAAAGATCAGGGTAAGACACTTCCTAAAACACCCAAAGCCCAGGGGAAGGATATGGTGTATTATGCACAAAAACTGAATGGCGTGGAGGGACCCCGGGCGGATGAAGCGCTGGATGCTACTCCTGCTATCTTTAACACACAGCAGACGGGGGAATCCTCTAATCAGACACAGCAGTCAGTGGCAGAGCAACCTACCCCAAAGACAGATGTGGAGGAGGAAGGGGATGACGCTGAGCAACCCACTCTTGCTGACATACTACGAGCAGTGCAGAAATGTACCGCCTCAGTGCAGACACTTCAGGAGCACTTTGGTGGCTTAAAGGAGGAGGTGGGACTGATTAGACATGACATGCAGAAAATCAGAGAGCGCACAACAGCGGTGGAGGGTCGGGTTAGTGAGGTGGAGGATAGGATGGCGCCCATGGTCAGAGAACTGCAGATCACGGTCAGAACTGCAAACGCCAATGAACTTAAAAATGAGGACATTGAGAATCACCTGAGAAGGAGCAACATCCGTATTGTAGGATTGCCAGAAAAGACGGAAGGCAGAGATCCTACTGAATTTGTGGAAAACTGGCTGCTGGAGGTGTTCGGGCGTGAGGCATTTACTCCTTTTTACTCAATTGAGAGCGCGCACCAGGTCCCACCCAGACCCTTACCACCGGGCCATCCGCCGCGCACCATGCTGGCTAAACTACTCAATTATAAGGACAAAGAGATCATACTGCGCTTGGCCAGGGAGAAGCGAAATATTCAGTATAATAGTGCGAGAGTCTCCTTTTACCCCGATTTCTCAGCGGAAGTGCAGAGGTGCAGAGCGAAATTTGGGGATGTGAAAAGAAGGCTGCAATGTCTGAGAGCCAACTATGCCATGCTATACCCTGCCAAACTCTGCGTGATAGCGGGGGGTCGGGCACAATTCTTTGAATCCGCTGCAGAGGCCTCTGCGTGGTTGGAGGAGAATGAACATCTCCTTCGCCAAGAAGGAAGAAATGAGGAGGAAGCAGACTGATCCTACGAAGCATTTATTTGACTGTGGCCCCTAAAGGAACCCAGTGGATTACAAATTTCCTACTTAAGGGCTCTCAGGACTATGGGCTGCTTTCAGGCCATAAGCATGCTCGGTCGGGAGACATTTACCGTGTTGGCAGAAAACGAGCACGCACCAAGTTTTCAATGCGATTAGCCCTACGGTTGGAGTACAACCTATGTGATGAGACATTGATCACTGTATGCTTGTTGCAACAGAGGCCAGTATGTTTTTTTGTTTACACCCAAAGGTTCTTCTTCGTTCAGTTACTGAAGTTTATTTTTTTCTCCTATACTTAAGATTTCGCTCCTGTAGGGAGCAAGGTGCAATCAAAACAGCATTATGGACAGATCACAAAGAAGAGTGCAACGGGTCAAGCCCGGCAGGGGGAATACAACACAGTATTTGTGCGGGAGTGCTCGGGTCCAGATATCATTTACAGTCAAGGGTACTCTCTGCTTTCTGAGACATTCCTGGACTGCATTTCATGGTATCCCCGAAAAGGGGGCAGGAGGGGGTCTTGGGTGGATAAGAACTGGGTATATCTAGCAAGTTATAATATGTTTTTAAGGGGTAGTGACCTATTCTGGAATACTCATTCTGTTGATATGACATGATGGCATGTACTCCCATAATCTCATGGAACGTGTGGGGCCTTGGGGATCCCCTCAAGTGTATTATGGTTTCCACAGCTATTAGAAAACATCTTCCGGGTATTTGTGTGTTGCAGGAAACCCACCTAACGCCGGACACGTTGTCGTGTCTGGGGTTTGCCTAGGCGGGGTGGACGTACCATTCCACTCACACCTCATATTCTAGGGGGGTGAGTGTGTTGGTGCATCGTACCCTCAACTTTCAGCTGATCGACTCAGTGGTTGATCAGGAGGGGAGATATGTGTTTTTGTTGTGTAGAGTTTCGCAGTTGCAATTTATTCTGGCAGCAGTGTATATACCCCCCATTCAGCCCCAGGGTTTTACGTGCCCTATTGACGTTCCAATTGGCAAATCCGGGGACTCCCTTAGTGGTGGTGGGAGATCTTAATGGAATCATAGACCCTATTTTGGATAAACACCCTCCTCCACCAGGGGGCCACAATAAGAGTATAACGGCCTTGGCGAGGTTTATGGGGGAAGTGAGGTGGACAGACCCGTGGAGACATAGGAACCCAACCGAAAGACAATTTTCATGCTTTTCTAAGACACACACATCTTTATCTAGAATTGACCTCTGCCTGTACTCGGCATCAGCATCTCAGTATGTAGAAAAGGTGCAATACCTCACTAGAAGTATCTCTGATCACTCCCCTTTGTTGGTTCACATAACGGTTAAACCAGCCTCCACTTTGCAGAGAGCCCCATGGAAGCTCAATGCCTTCTGGTTGAATCTTCTCCCTCCGACCAACACAATCGAAACAGACATTGTGGCTTACTGGCAGAGGCATGCAGAGTATGCTGATTCGAATGCCACCTGGGACGCTTTTAAAGCTTTCCTGAGGGGGCTTTTCATATCTGAGGTCAATGCCATTAAGCATAATACGTCTGCCCAGAGGGAACAAGCTGACCGGTTGGTGAGACGCCTGGAGGCGGAGTACATTGCTGACTCGGGTGGGACCACCCGGGAAGCATGGATAGCCGCACAGGATGCCATTGATAGAATAGACACCTCCAAAGCGAATCAAAAAAGTTTTTTAACAAATTGGCTTTCTATGAGGAGGGTGAGCAGACCGGTAAGCTCTTGGCCACAATAGTGCACTCTCAACGGTCGTCCCCATCTATTGGGGCTTTGCGCAACAAATCAGCAGGCTGGTTAATACCCCTGACCTGGTGGTGCAGGAATTGGTGGACTTCTACTCTGAGCTCTATGGATCCAAGCAGACATGTACTATAGAGGAGGTTCGGGATTTTCTACAGGGGATAGAGCTACCGTGCTTAACGGAGTCCCAGGTGGAATTTCTTGAAGCTCCCATTACGGTAGAGGAGATGTTTATAGCCACTAACTTGTTCCCCAATTCCAAAGCCCCAGGAGATGATGGCATTCCGATCGAGGTGTATAAACAGTTTGGAGATGTAATATTGCCTCAATTACTCCGCACACTAAACTTAGCAAGGAAGTCACATTGCCTCCCGGATTTTATGAGAAGAGCCAGCATTGTATTGCTTCTCAAACCGGGAAAAAACCCGCTAGACTCCGGTTCGTACAGGCCGATATCGCTCTTACAGAACGATATCAAAATCCTTGCCAAAGTGCTGGCTCTGAGACTTAACACTGTGATATACTCCATCATCCATCCGGATCAATCGGGTTTTATACCTGAAAGGTCTACGGCAATTAACCTGCGCCGTTTATTTCTTAATATGCAGTCCCGCGCAGATAATGTGGGTGACAGGGCGCTGCTTTCGCTAGACGCCCATAAGGCTTTTGATAGCATCGAATGGCGGTACCTATGGGTGACTCTTGAAAAATGTGGGTTTGGGCCTGGCTTTTTATCGTGGGTTCAACTATTATATAATTCCCCCTCTGCGGTAATAAGGGAAGCTGGAAGGGTGTCTATTCCTTTTCCTTTATATAGAGGGACTAGACAGGGCTGCCCCCTGTCCCCTCTACTCTTTGCCATTGCCATAGAGCCCATGGCAGCTCTGGTGCGATGTAACTCTTTAATAACGGGTTTTAAATATGGGCAGCTGCACGAAAAATTTATGTTATATGCTGACGATGCCATGCTGCTATTGGGGGATACGTCGGGGTCCCTGGATGAGGCCATGAAGGTGGTTAAGAAATTTGGGTCGTTCTCGGGTTTAGTGATTAATTGGACCAAATCAAATATTATGTTTTTAGACTCTACCTCTTCGCAAGAGCCCACACTGCATGACATTCCGGTGGCTACAAAATTTAAGTACCTAGGGATATGGGTCACCCCACAGCCATGCGAATACATACCACTGAATCTCTCCCCGTTATTAAGTAGGATCAGGGATAAAACGAAGGTATGGGCTAAATTTAAAATGTCATTGATAGGTAGAGTAAACCTTATCAAAATGATTTTTATGCCACAATTATTGTATATCTTACATAACACCCCAATGGTAATTCCACTTAAAATGTTTAGAATCATTAACTCCTTATTAAGAGCATTCATTTGGCTTAACAAACCTCCCAGAATAAGATTGGAACAGCTTCAGAAACCCAAATAGGCGGGAGGGCTGGCCCTTCCCAACCCGTAGCTCTACTATTTAGCTGCCCAGCTTCAACATATTGCTCGAGACACATCAAACAGGCGGGAGACAGGGGGAGGGGGGGATCCCACAACTGCTCTCCTGAAACACACCACGGGCTCGGGTGGGGTTGTAGCGGGCCTAGAGACCTTATCGTTCGCCAAGTCAAACAGGCAGTTTCCAACGTATGCCCTAATTCAGAAAATTTGGAATAAAACACGCCAATTACAAAATGTGGAGGGCTTCATGGAGTACAGTCCGATATGGAATAACCGGTACTATGGGGAGCTGCTTGGCCTGACTTGTGCTGAACGTTGGAGACGATATGGAGTGACCCACCTAACTCACATTTTTACTGGGGGTAAATTGCTCTCCTTTGCAGAGTTGAGGGAAAGATATGGTGTCCCCCAGGTTATATATTTCCATTATTTGCAACTGCGACATGCCGTTAAGGCGCAGGCAGGAAACAATCCCTGGATACAATCTCCCATGCCAATCTTTCGCTATGTGATAGAAGTCACCAGTTACAAGGGTTTTATATCCAGTTCATATGCTATGTTACTTAACGCATTTTTGCCTGGTTTCCCAGCAAAGGTGACTGCCTCATGGGAGAGGAATGTAGGAGCATTTGAGAAGGACCAATGGGCTGAGGCCCTACAGGCAATACAGGGATGCTCGCTGAATACGGCACAGCGATTGTCACAACTGTACATTGTAATGAGGGTGCACCGCATGCCGGCCAGACTGTACAAGATGGAGATTGGGGAGGGGGATCAATGCACCAGGTGCGCCAGGGACCGGGGAGATCTCATTAATTTACTATGGCGCTGCCCCAAATTGCATATATATTGGAAGAGAGTCATTGATACTCTCAATGGGGCCTTCATGGTGACGGTGCCACAAGATCCAAAGGTGTGTCTCTTAGGCATACTGGACGACCTCCCAATGGAGGCAAACTCTAAGGAGGCCATAGGTAGAGCCCTTTTCCAGGTCCGTAAACGTATCCTTCAACACTGGAGAGCGAGTGACCCCCCGAGGTTGAAGGAATGGATAACCCAGATGGGAACCATGTTAAGCATGGAAAAGTACATTTATCAACACAGGGGCCGGGCAGGAAAATTTGAACGGCTATGGGGTCCTTGGTTTAATGCCCCCGGGTTGTCCCCGCTGGAGCTGGTTATGGATAGATTGCTTATCTAAGACGTGTAAGGAGAATCATACCTGGGAATATAGAGATATAGAGAAATAACAAGTGAATTGGTGAGGGCATGCCCGGCTGCACAGGGGTTGAGGCCTGAATGGGCCATATTATTTCTTTAAATTGGTATGCTGTTTATATAGGAGACTATTTATACCATAGTGGTACGTGACATTGACAAGCGAGAAGTACTTTTCCTTGTATGCTGTATGAACATGTACGTTATTTTGATTCTGTGATTGTCATTTTTATTTTTGTACCAATAAAATCCATTTTGAGAAAAAAAAAAGAGGCAGGCAGTGCTGGAGAAACTGCTGGAGTTGGTGAAGCTGGTGGTCCCTACGGCAAACATCCCCTATTTAAAAGCCAAAATTGGTGGCCTGAGGAGCACATATCTTAGGGAGCGCAAGAAGGTCCAGGATTCCCAGAGGTCAGGAGCTGCAGCAGATGACATTTATGTCCCCAGGCTGTGCTACTATGACAGACTGCATTTTCTGTTAGACCAGACTGAAGTCAGGGAATCCCTCTCAACCCTTCCTTCCACCCCAGCTGATGCTTCCGATGCCCACTCTGGGACTTCCAGCCAGGAAGAAGTGTAGGAGCCCAGCTTGAGCCAGGTATAGTATTGTTCTACATACAGTATTTTTTTTTTGTAAAAAATATTGATGTTCACTAGATGTGATTATTGATCACTAATTGCTGATTTAATAAAGTGTTTTACATATCAATAGACAGTAGTAGCCAAAAATAATTGGGACAAGAATGAAAAATGCCGGGGTCAGAATGATAGTCTTTTCTATTTGTTAACATTCAATTTGCAACAGTCATGAGCTGAAAATTGTGTGTGATTGATGAACGAAAAACTAAAAGTATGTCCCTTTTTCATACACAGGAAGACCTCAGCCAGGGGGAGGGCGTGGAATGTGGCAGCGAGGAGGTGGCTGTGGAATGTGGCAGCCAGGAGGAGGCAGGGGTTAGTGTCAGACAGGAGGTGGGCAGGCCTAGGAGCCTCACAGAATCCCAGGTCCCCCCCTCTGCCTTCCAACCAAAAAGCCCAGGAAGGGGAGGAACGTGGAGGAGTCAGCAATCAAGCTGATTGGGGAGGCTTCTGCGGCCCTCAAAACCACCCCCACTCTTCAAGAGGCCTTTGCCTCCATGGCTGCATGCAAAGTGCAGGAAATGGAGGAGGGGCAACGCCTCAAGTGTGAGGAAATCATTTATCACATACTAAATAAGAGGTTGAGGGACAAAATCACCAAAAAAAAAAAACACCTAATGATATTAGATATGTTCGTCTTGGCAATGGAACCGTTGGCCATTGCCATTAGGGCTAACCCTGTTATACAGGGATTTAAGAGAGGACAGCTGGAGGAGAAAATCACATTGTTTGCCGACGATGTCTTGCTTTTTCTAGGGGATGTTCAAACCTCATTGAAAGAAGTGATGAGATTGATAAGAGAATTTGGACAGATGTCTGGATTAACTATTAACTGGGACAAATCCGCACTACTCCCACTGGATAAGGAGCTTACTTATACTCCACAGGGTATGGCGAATTTGAAGATGGTGGAGAGGTTTAAATACTTGGGGGTGTGGATTACAAAGGATGTAAATTCCTATTTGGAAGATAACTTATCCCCACTTCTAGTAAAGTTAAAACAAAAGGCGGACATTTGGGACCGCCTCCCCCTTTCGATGGCGGGGCACTGCAACTTGGTCAAGATGGTATGGCTTCCTCAAATTTTGTACTTTCTACACAACGCACCGATATGGATTGGTGCGAGGTGGTTTAAGAAAATAGAATCCTTATTTAGACTTCTTATATGGAGAAAGAGGCCGCCTAGGATTAGCTTACGGACGCTGCAGCTGTCGCCGGAAGAGGGGGGGTTGGCGATCCCGCATCCTAGACTTTATTACTTAGCGGCTCAGCTACAGCACCTAGCAGGAGCAACAGCTATAAATGAAGTTAGACTTTGTCATAGATTAATGATGTTAGGATGCCCACACAATACGCTTATGGAAGAGCTCGAGGCTAACTCATTCGATATGCTTTGCCCAACAGTTACCCAGATCGCCAAACTTTGGAAAACAGTCAAGACCTTAATGGGGTACCGAAGGTATCCGTACTAGCCCCCTTGTGGGACAACAGAAACTTAATCGAGTTATTTAAAGTAGAAAGATGTAGGGATTGGGTAGACCAAGGGTTAGATCAATTAGCACAGATGTTCCAGGGTTCTGATATTAAATCTTTTGCGGACCTAAAGTCAGAGTTTCTCTTGTCGACCCGTTCGTTCTATAAATATCTCCAGGTCAGGCATGCAATCCAGGCACAATTTATGTCTCAAGAGCTGCAGTTGATCCAGATCCCGGTGCTTTCACAAATTATGTCCATGGATACGCTTAAAGGACTAATTTCTTTTCTGAATGAATGAATGAATGAAATACTTATATAGCGCACAATGCGAACTGAATCGCCTCTATATGTCAGACTTGGGGATAAAAGTCTAGATCCAAACAGTGTAGTTAAAAATAAGAGGAGATGGGAGAGAGACGTGGGCCCATTGTCCATATCTGATTGGGATCGGATTATGGAACAGGGAAGTAAGGTCTCTATCTCTCCTTCACAGAAAGCCTCCCACCTCTTTTTTTTCCATCGAGTTTACCATACTCCTAGGAAAATGTTTAAACTGGGTTGGAGAGATGGTGATCAGTGTCCCAGATGCGGCCAAGTCGGAGATTTTATCCATATGTTCTGGAGGTGTCCAAAACTGTTTAGGTATTGGATACAGGTTGTAGGTCATGTAAATAGAGTTTTCGGCTTGACATTGGAAGCAACTGTGGGCACTGGTAAAGCTTGAATACAGTGTCTTTAGGATTAAATGAGCTTGTATACGGTGGTACTACAAATACCAGAGATGTGAACAAAGACAATGGTGCCTGTATACAGTGTCTATGTGATTAAATGGGCAGGTGCCCACTCACCCAGTACTGCAACAGATGAAGCTGGTAGTGATGAAAGTGACTTTACGGGCTCTTCCTCTGGTACCTGGCTCAAGGGATGGTGTCCGACCTCCGCCGCGGCCTAGCTGGATCAGCTACTATGTGATTCAAATGGAGCAGAAATGGCCACCAGGCTGCCGCTGGACAGTAAAGCAGTGCTATCCCCTGGTGTTCCAAAGATACACAGGTGGTGACTCTTCTTATGCAGGCCGCAACTCAACCTCAGCACTCTCCAACACAGAGCCCCTGCTTGCAGATCCAGGCTGGCATCACAAGAGAGAGATCTAGGCCTAGTCCAGCCTTTTTACATCCTCTTCCAGCAGTCTGTTCTTCTCTTCTCAGCAAGCTGGAAGTTGTAGTTCTAAAATAGTGCAATTTTAATGTGAAACTTGAGTCCTGGAACTACAATTCTCTGTATGCTTGGCTCCCTGGTATTAATCACTCTGCTGGCAGGATGTGATGACACTGAGTCTTATCTGGCACTAGAGGGAAACTGTTTCACTGCAGAAATGTTGCAAAGTGTCTTCTAACACTGCAGGTAAGATAGCTGGCTCCTGCCGACAAACATATGGAATATTCCAGTTTTAGTCCAGCATGGAGATTGCTATCCTATGTGGGTTCTTGTACTAGTGGGCGATGATGCAACTGTTCAGCGGTGTATCTGTATTTTTATTTGGGTCAATTGTCTTTTGCTCAATTTTGCTCAATAGTCAATTGTATTTTTGAAGAGGGGATGTTAAAAGAGCAAACTGTGCAGCTAAACTGTACTTAACTTCCTTCAGCTGTACACAACTCAAAAACAGAAACAAATAAAATAAGAAAAAAATAATAGCGAAAGGGAGTCAAGAGTTAATTAATGCTGATTACGGTTAATCGCTTCCCATCAGTGCTATAGCCAAATGACAGCTACAGCGCGGACCTCCCCTTTGCGGCATGCACTGTGATCACAGAGTCAATGAAACTCGAGTGAGCACAGATTGAAGTAAGGAGCCGATTCAGACCCTTTACCACGTGATCAGCTGTCAGCCAATGCCCAGCATACCAGCATACCCCTTTGTTTTTTTGGGTAGTACCAGGATGTGTGCCTGAAGGTGGCCGTTACATCCCTAAATTGGTCTGTAGACAGTTGATCACGTGATGTAAACAGAAGATCAATAATCGTTTACAGAGGAGAGCGTGAGGAGAAAAAAAGCAGATCACCGGCTTCTGTGTAAGGAACATCAGTCCCGAAGAGGAAGAGGTATAGCCACTTCATCTGTGCCCACCAGTGCCATCTGCCAGTGCCCACAGTCCAATTCAGTGCCACCAATCTGCGCCCTCCTGTGTAGTGTATATCAGTGCCACCTATCAATGCCCACCAGTGACACCTATCAATGCCCACCAGTGGTGCTAATCAATGCCTCATCAGTGCCACCTAGCAGTGCTACCTATCAGTGTCACCTACCAATGACCATCACTGCCATCCATCAGTGCCCATCACTGCCACCTATCAGTGCCCATCAGTGCCAGCTATCAGTGCCACCTATTAGTGACCTTCAGTGCCCCCTATCAATGCCCTTCAGTGCTGCCCATCAGTGGCGTCTCTCAGTGCACACCAGTGCCACCTATCAGCGCCCACCAGTGCCACCTCATCAGTACCTACCATTGCCGCCTCATCAGTGCCGTCCTATCAGTTCCCATCAATGCAGTGTTTGGTGCCCATCAGTGCAACCTATCAGGCCCATACTCAGGCCCAGTTATACTGCAGCAGGTTGGCTCCCCAGGGCGAATCGCTGTCATGACACGTAGGCCGCTTTAGGAGCTCTAGGGAGCATCTGTGCGATGCCAGAGCTGATGCGCATGGCCGGTGGTCGCGATGCCCACCAGCCACCCGCGATCGCTCCTGACAGACAGAATAGAGATCTGTCAATGTAAACAGACAGATCTCCATTCTGTCAGGGGAGAAGAGACAGATCTGCTGCTTCACAGAGGTGATCAAATACCACCAAAAGAAAGCTCTATTTGTCGGGAAAAAAGGAGTTTATTTTGTTTGGGTACAGCGCCGCACAACCGCACAGTTGTCAGTTAAAGCAACACAGTGCCATATCGCAAACAATGGCCTGGTCATTAAGGGGGCAAATCCTTCCGGGCCTTAACCACTTGCCGACCAACCGCCGCCATTATACGGCAGCAGGTTGGCACAATCCTGCGAGCCGTCGTAGCTATACGTCAGCTTCTTTAAGCGGGATAGCAGGCGCGCACCCACTGCACTGCGGGGGTGCCAATGCTTGTGACCGACAGTCATGATGACCGCCAGCCACGCGCGATCGCGGACACGAGAGGCAGAACAGGGATGTGTGTGTGTGTGAACACACAAATCCCTGTTCTGTTCTGAGAGGAGATGCAGATCCTGAGTTGCTAATAACTAGGAACCACGATTTGTCATCTCCTATAGTCAGTCCCCTCCCCCTACAGTTAGAACACACAGTCAGGGAACACAGTTAACCCCTTAATCGCCCCCTAGTGTTAACCTCTTCCCTGCCAGTTACAGTTATTCAGTAAATCGTCCCAAAAATGTGTCAAAAGTGTACGATGTGTCCGTCATAATGTCGCAGTCATGATAAAAATCGCAGATCGTTGCCATTACTAGTAAAAAAAATAATAATAATAAAAATGCCATAAATCTATCCCCTATTTTGTAGACGCTATAACTTTTACGCAAACCATTCACTATACTTATTGCGATTTTTATTACCAGAAATATGTAGAATACATATCGGCCTAAACTGAGAAAAAAATTAGCTTTTTCTTTAAAAAAATAGGGATTATTTATTATAGCAAAAAGTACAAAATATTGTGTTTTTTCAAAATTTTTTGTTTATAGTGCAAAAAAGAAAAACTGCAGAGATGATCAAATACCACCAAAAGAAAGCTCTATTTGTGGGAAAAAAGGGAAGTCAATTTTGTTTGGGTACGCCGCACGACCGCGCAATTGTCAGTTAAATCGACGCAGTGCCGTATGGCAAAAAGTGCTCTGGTTATTGAGCAGCTAAATCTTCCGGGGCTGAAGTGGTTAAAGAATTATTACAATGTTTTACATTATTGAGATAGAACAGAGTACATGCAGTATTTGTCTCATCTCCCTAAGCGCCCAGGAACACAAGTTGCAATGTTGAACAAGGTTTCCCCCTTGGTGTACAGCCACCTGATGCCACAAATACCAAGGAGACAGACACAGTGCCTGTCTCTGGCTGCCAGCACTTTCCTGACGCAAGCACCAGCAAGAGGAATGCAGCAGCAGGTGAGGCATGTCAGCCTCCCATCAATCTGCATTCCTCTTACTAGTGCTTGCTTTGGGCAAGTGCTGGAACCTGCAGACGGGCACTACAAAGTAAAGTAGTAATCTTACTAGCTGCAGTGTTGGAGAGCTGTGCACCAAAGGAGGGGGCACATAGTCTGACATTGCATCTTGTGTTACAGGGCACCTAAGACGGAACAAAATACTACTTCTACTTTGTACCATGGAGAACTCAGTAATGTACATCCCAGTGATAATTCCTTTTTTAAAGTGTACACCATAACAATGAAATTGTTAGGCAGGCAGGAACCTTCATCAGTACCAGAGTTTTTTTTTTGGGGGTCGGCGGTAGTGGCGGGCAATGTGATTGACATTGGATCTAGTTCGGGGGACCATTATGTTTTAATTTAGAAAAATGTTTTAACCAATTCCATACTGGGCACTTTTGTCCCTTTCCTTCCCAGGCCAATTTTCAGTGCTCTTGCACTTTCAATAAGAATTGCGAGATCATGCAACACTGTACCCAAATTAAATTTTTATAATTTTTTTTTTTTTTTTTTTAAATAGCTACTCACTGATCACCGGCTCGCTGCAGCGATCTGCTCTCCTCTCCTCACTGACAACTTCCGTGTGAAGAGAGGAGAGCAGATCGCCTAGAAACCAGCTCTCTATTTACATCACACGAAGGCTCTGATTGGACACCGCTGTCATGTGATCAGGAGGGCCAATCACAGAACATTTCTGCCGATCGGATATGCACCGTGTCCGGATCGCACCACTGCGCGGGCACGTGCAATCCCCCTCCTTCTGAGGTACGTTCCTGAACGTCCACTCAGAAGGAGGAAGCTCCCACCCGGCCATATATGTGCAGTGGCCGAGAGGGAGGTGGTTAATAAAGAAATTGTCCAAAACAGTCTCTTTATTTTTATGTAATTTTTACACTTTTTGGGTGAATAAGTAGGGGTACTATGTACCCCTACTCATTCGCAAAACAGGGGCTGGGATCTGGGGACCCTTACAGATTCCAATAATTCACCCTCACAACCACTGGCCAGTGTTTTGGGCAAGATGTCCTTGTCCCCATCAACATTAGGACAAGGTGGTTTGGGGGGACAGAGCCCCCCTACCTCCAAGCACCCCCTCATGTTGAGGGCATGTGGCCTCATATGGTTCAGGAGGGGGGCGCTCGCTCACCCCTCCTTTCCTGGCCTGTCGGGCTGCATGCTCAGATAAGAGTCTGTTATCGATTTTAGGGGGGACTCAATGTTTTTATTTATTTTGGAGTGGGGTTCCCCTTAAAATCAATACCAGACCCAAAGGGCCTGGTATGAATTTGGGGGATTCCATGCTGTTTTTTTCTTCATTTTTCATTGCTGGCATTCCTTCTTTTACATTTCAGCTGTCAGTGGGGAAGCCTGCTGAGGGCTGATGAGTCATTGGTTGTTAAAGAGGATTTTCCCCTACAAAACAAAAAAAATTTAAAGTCAGCAGCTACAAATACTGCAGCTGCTGACTTTTATTAATCAGACACTTACCTGTCCCAGGGTCCAGCGATGCGGGGGAACGAAGCCCCGCTCGTCCCTTCTCTTCTCGGCGGTGCCGGCATTGCAACCGTGGGAACCCGGCTGTGGTTTCACACCCGGGCACCCACTGCGCATGCACAAGCGGCACGCGCAGTTATCTGGGACCTGTCACGTGTCCCAGATGACTGACAGGAGGTAGGGGGCGGGGCTGAGCCCTTCCTGCGCCAAGGGGAAGTGACGTCAGGAGCCCAGGCACTGAAGGAGGCAAAACGAGGGACCCCCTAACAACAAGCATTTAGAGGTGAGTTAAAAAAAAATTCCAAATATTTTTTATTTTCTTTTTTTAAGTAATTTAAGCATTTTTTCTTTTTTGTGGGTGGAACACATAGACATGGGAAAATAAGCATGCATTGCAGATATGTACTGCATATGTTTTTGATTTTTAAAATTTTGCCCTGACATATACTATATATATATATATATATATATATATATATATATATATATATATATATATATATATATAAATAAATAAATATAACCACTTCAGCTCCGGAAGTTCGATACTGCACAATTTTAACTGGCAATTGCATGGTCATGCAATGCTGTACGCAAATTAAATGTATATAATTTATTTCACACAAATAGAGATTTTCTTGTGGTATTTGATCACCGCAGTTTTTTTTTTTTTTTTTGCGACATAGACAAAAAATAATTGACAGTTGAATGTAAAAACAAGCATTGCTGGAAAAACAAAATGCCATGGGGAACCTAGCTAACAGCTGATGACTCATCGGTTGTTAAGGACGCGACTGCCGGCTTCCCGGCCTGCTCCTAAACATCCAGTTATACACAGTTTCTTAAAAGGGAAAAAAATGCAAAATGCATGCAAAAATGCATCAAAAGCGCATGTTCAAAAAAGCCAAATGCCTGAAAACTGCATCAACTGCAACCGCATAGATGTGAACCTAGGGTAATGGCTGAGACACCTTTATCTGCACTATGCCTCATGGGCTAGGCCTTTTGGCCAAGACTGTGGCAATTTGCTAGGCTGCAAGGCCTAGCACCTGTGCAGGCACATTTTTTTCTATTTTCTCTTACTTTTCTTCACATGTACCGTATATACTCGAGTATAGGCCGACCCGAATATAAGCCGAGGCCCCCAATTTACCCCCAAAAAACTGGAAAACTTATTGACTCGTGTATAAGCCGAGGGTGAGACATGGCTGTCCATCCCTGTGTGTCCGTCCATCCCTGTGTGTGTGTCCGTCCATCCATCCCTGTGTGTGTGTCCATCCATCCATCCATCCATCCCTGTGTGTGTGTCCGTCCATCCATCCCTGTGTGTGTATCCATCCATCCATCCATGTGTGTGTGTGTGTGTGTGTATCCATCCATCCATCCATCCATCCCTGTGTGTGTGTGTGTGTGTGTGTGTATCCATCCATCCATCCATCCATCCCTGTGTGTGTGTGTGTGTGTGTGTGTGTGTGTGTGTGTGTGTCCGTGCAGCCTTGTGTGTGTGTCCAGCCTACCTGTGTCCCGAGCCTCCGTCCCGAGCCGCCGTCGTCCCGAGCCTCCTCCGTCCCGAGCCTCCTCCGTCCCGTGCCTCCTCCGTCCCGTGCCTCCTCCGTCCCGTGTCGTGCCGATGGATCGCCGCTCCAGGATCGCCGCTCTTCTCGGCGGCCATTCTACAATTCAAAAGCCGCGCCTCCGCCTCCGCCTGTGATAGGCGGAACACTCAATTTCCCAGCAGCCTGTGTTCCGCCTATCACGGACATCCTCTCATCCTCGTCCGTAGTATGAGAATGAGCGGATGTCCGTGATAGGCGGAACACTGACTGCTGGGAAATTCAGTGTTCCGCCTATCACAGGCGGAGGCGGAGGCGGAGGCGCGGCTTTTGAATTTTAATGTCCGCCGTCTGTCTGCTCGATACGCTGATCGAGCAGTCAGACAGCGGTGACTCGAGTATAAGCCGAGGGGGCACTTTCAGCCTCAAAAAAGAGGCTGAAAATCTCGGCTTATACTCGAGTATATACGGTATGTCACTATATAAGTGTTTTCTTTTTCACTTAGATTGTAGGGTCTTTGGGCCTACCCTGGAGTCTGGGGGAAGGATGTGTGGCCTTTAGGTTGCTTCCACCCCTGTCTTGGGGGGTCTCTGTTTGCGAGAGTCCCTCATCTAGAACTTTCTGGTTGGCTTCGCTTACAATAAGGAGAGGGGTCTGCCTTTTGGCTAGGTGGATCTGACTGTGCCTTACCCCTGTCAGGAGTCTTGCTCCCTGGGGGGTCAGATAAGGGTCCTTATTCTTTGGGGTGGGACCATATGACACCCTCGTGAACTTTTTTGTATGTTCACATGCACTTTTTTGATTCACTTTGATGTTTTGTTTGTGAGCAGCGCAGGCTCGAAAAAAAGAAATGTCTATGTATGTGTAGCGGTACCCCCGTAGGGGCTGCGGGTTTGGTTGTAGCAATCTGCCAATCACCCTGCCGCCATCCCCTCATCAATCATCCAAAAGACAATAATCAGTCAATTGCTTTATTTTCTTGCTTTTATTTGGTGAGATAAACTGGGAGAGATATGAGGGATATATGAGATGCCCATAAAGATTTCAGAAGGATCAGTTATCATCCACGGACTTGGCTCTGTTAATGGATTTCCCTGGTAGAGTCTTTACTGCAGATATCACCTCCTCTGTTATCTATCTGACTGAGGATTTACTATTCATGGCTTCCAGTTGAGCAAGGTGAATCACTCTGAATAATTCCCCTGTATTAGACTGATGTGGTATTACTGCTACAAAGAGAGAGCCAAAGGCCTATACCGCCTATCTTCCATGGCTCAAAGAACTAACAGACCCACAGTCTCTGGAAGTTGTTGCAAACTTGAACTTGGCACATGGTAAACAACAGACTATTGCTCCAGTTCGTCCACTTCTGTCCATGCTGTCTTTCTTGTGCTCTCTAACTACCCCCCCGGAAGCATGTGACCCTAGCTTATATAAGAAGCCTGCCCCCTGCCAATGCAAATGAATGATTGGCCAGAGCCGCCCACATGAGCTGCCTGCCACTCAGGTCTCTAGTCCAGCCTCCCTTCCAGAACAATTCCACAGAAAGCATGGGAGGATCTCTGAGCCAGAGTGTAGGTGGCCACACCCCCACTATACTAACACTCCCATTCCCAAATCAAAACAACCAGGCCTGGAAGAGAAACACAGGCCTGGCTAAATTTACCTAGATTTAGTCCTGCAACTAGAAAAATACTAATCTAGCACCTACCTAAAATTAGAGGGTGCTACTCTCACCCCCCACTAAAATCACAACTGTCCTCAGTTGTGGAGAAAAAAAAAGGAAAAATACCTCCTTAAATAAGGAGGAAGGGCATCTCATAACAATTTAGTTGGAAAGGGAAATGAGTAAAAGGAACAAACTTGGAAAGGAATAACATTGTACAAAATTACAAAATGTCACAAATACATTTGTACAGATTATGTTTCCTGACTGCAGAGCCCTGCAATTATCAGGTACATACAAGCAGAACCAGAGCATTCCTTACCACAGGTCTTCATCTGTTTCCAACAATGGGGATAGATAGCCATCACATCCCAGGGTCTCCTAAGAGAAGACATAAACCAAATACAAACTAACTGACTGACTAAAAATGACACTTCACCAAACAGAGGGGGTTATCATCCTCTATCTGGTGACAGAACAATAAAAGGATCAAAGTGGCATGGATTTCCCTGCCAGGATTGTCACCCCCTCAAAAGGAGTCTAAGAGACCTCCTGCAGGATGCAACCTGGACAGACATGCCAGTGGTGAGACATATATGCCCATAGGCCAATATAATTTATGTTTGGCTCCTAAACAGAAGTCTCTTTTTTCTTTTAACAAATGTAGCAAAGGGAAATAAACAGGGATAGCACACCCTAGTGTCCATGATTAGTCCTTGTCAGGCACCCTGAGTGGCAGCCCTAAAAAACAGTCATTGGGAAAGCCCACCCTAACCCAGCTGCCCTCTTGCAGTCAACATTGGTAAACTTGAACACATCTGTGGATACCTCACCAGTAGTCCTGCTTACAGATAGTAATGTGGGTCTGGCAATCTCTTGCAACTGTCCCCTTCACCTCTTACAGAAATCGTGTAGCTCTGGGCATGTTGTCCAGCTTTAAGAACCAGAACTTTGTCCTTATAGATGGCCCTCCTGAGTTTCCACTCTCTGTGTATGTCCTTGAACCAGACCCAAACCTCACTTTCTGGCGTCCGCTGAGGGTTTGGGACATGCAGATAGTCCCAGACCAAGTTGTTCTTCTACTGCTCCCGGGAGTTCTCCACTATCTCCATGACATGATCCGGAAAATATGGATAATCCAGGCCCCACTCTTGTGCAACTCTCCTTTTTACATGTCTCTGAAAATGGGAAAGTCTTGGCAGTTCTTTGAGCCTTCCCGGCCCAGGCAGAACACAAAAGTTGGTGGCTTTGCTAACCCATCGCTGGTAAGTAGCGGCTCTGGTAGGAAGAGTATTAGATGAGCTAGCTGAAAGTCTAATGGGGGTACTGGGGGTTTGGATGACTTTAAAGATTCCTCCAGTGCTTCTGTAGATGCTCCAGTTGAGATAGGGCTCTCTAAAATCCATGCCTCCTCATCGCCAGATAAGGCCTCTTCGGGGGATGACCACTCAAAGAGATTTTCAAGAGACCCATACTTCTCCAAAAATTCGGGTGACCTCCAGTCCACAACCCAGCCCTTGCTCACCCTGGGAGGCTTACCCGAGGGATCCCCCTTCTGTGACTGTAGCTCCTTCTGGACAGGCACAGCAAAGGACTTACTCCCGGCTGGCTCCTCAGAGGTTTCCTTCAGAGATTGCCCACTAACACTGACAACCTCTGGGTCCCTGGCCAGGCTACAGGCTTCCCCAATATTCCTATCTGGTCCTTCAGTATCTCAGATTCAGCCGAATCAGACGGGAGCTCCTTCACTGCTGAAGCAGACGACACACAACCCTCTCCAGCCCTCCAGGTCACCTGAACTTGCGGCAGACAAAGTCCGGTTGTAAGACTGGCAGAGTAGTATTGGACCTCCTGCTGTACCGGTCCCAAACACGTTAACTGGGCGCCACAATGTCCACTTCGGGCCCAAGCACTGACACCAACCGTGGGCTTCCGACATCCAGGACACAGCATGCATAATCTCTCCACACCTCCGATCACTCCCAGTGCCAGTACTCCGATGAGCTCTAACTGAATACCGGTGTCAATTAGGACCCGATCCTGCATTTCAGGTAACCACTACATGGCGGGTGTGCTCTGAACACCCTCTGCCATCTTTCTCCACCTTGGTTGTGGTGCGTGGCATGCTGAAAGCTGGTGATCTTCTCCTCCGAGGCGTGGCTCCATTCCCTACTTGTTGGTTCAGTGCGTGAAGAACTGTAGCAGTACATTTTCAAAGTGCCCCCCAGCGACACCTGCTGGCAGGCACTGTTGAACTGCAGGCTAACTTGGCAGCAGTCACCGATTACACAGGAAAATGCCTCCATGTGATGTCCCAACTGTAAGAGACCGACTCCCAGCAGTCCCCGTCCGCGACACCCCCTTTGTGTCCATGTTTCCAAGGGCAATAGCGACATCCACAACCTCATTCCACATTTTCAACTGTGTTGCAGGATAATAAAGGTAAAGGCAAAACAGTAGGGTAGTGTCTGCGCTGTACCCACACCAGACACACTTGTAAGGCACGATACCGCTGTGGTTGCCACGTATGACAGCACAATGATTACAGTCACTGAATTGCAGGATTTGCTACTTTTGTGAGAACAATCAGGTTTGGTCATCATGGGTAACAACCTGTAGCAAATCATTGTTAAAGCAAACACATAGTCCCTTTCTCTCTGTGCATTCCAGCGATTAACGGTTGCTAGGGGCGACACCCAGCAGGTTAGCTGTGAAGGCAGATCTTGGTGGGAACTCCAAAATGTACTGTAGCAGTACTCCCGTAGGGGCTGCGTGTGTGGTTGTAGTAATCCGCCAATCACCCTGCTGCCATACCCTCATCAATCATCCAAAAGACAATAATCAGTCAATTGCTTCTTTTTCTAGCTTTTATTTGGTGGGATAAACTGGGAGAGATATGAGGGATATATGAGATGCCCATAAAGATTTCAGAAAGACCGGTTATCATCCATGGCCTTGGCTCTGTTAATGGATTTCCCCGGTAGAGTCTTTACTGCAGACTATCGCCTCTTCTGTTATCTATCTGACTGAAAATTTACTACTCATGGCTTCCAGTTGAACAAGGTGAATCACTCTGAATAATTCCTCTGTATCAGACTGATGTGGGGTTCCTGCTACAAATAGAGAGCCAAAGGCCTATACCGCCTATCTTCCATAGCTCAAAGAACTAACAGACCCACAGTCCCTGGAATTTGTTGCAAACCAGGGGCGTACCTAGAGCATTCGGCACCCGGGGCGACTCCTATATCTGGCACCCCCCCTCACTTTAAAATGTAAAAACACTGCACTGTGTCCCTTGCATACCTCTGCATCCCCCAATATCTCTTTGTCACTACTTTGTACCCCCTCTCCACAACTGGACTCCTTTACATTGCACAGCCCCCCGCAGCTCTGGATCCCTTTACATTACACACCTCTGGACCCCTTTACATTACAAAACTGGTGAACCTCTAGACCCCTTTACATTACACAACCCCCTGTACCTCTAGACCTCTTTACATTCCATAACCCCCTGAACCTCAGGGCCCCTTTACTTTACACAGCATCCTGCACCTCTAGACCCCTTTACATTACATAACACCCTGCACCTCAGGACACCTTTACATTACAAAACAGTCTGCACCTCTGGACCCCTTTACATTACATAGCACCCTGCACCTCAGGACACCTTTACATTACAAAACCCTCTGCACCTTTGGACCCCTTTCAATTACACAGCACCCTGCACCTCTGGACCCATTTACATTACACAACCCCCTGAACCTCAGGGCCCCTTTACATTGCACAGCACCCTGCACCTCTAGACCCCTTTACATAACACAACACCCTGCACCTCTGGACCCCTTTACATTACATAGCACCCTGCACCTCAGGACACCTTTACATTACAAAACCCTCTGCACCTTTGGACCCCTTTCAATTACACAGCACCCTGCTCCTCTGGACCCATTTACAATACACAACCCCCTGAACCTCAGGGCCCCTTTACATTGCACAGCACCCTGCACCTCTGGACCCCTTTACATTACACAACCCCCTGCACCTGTGGACCCCTTTACATTACACAACCCCCTGCACCTGTGGACCCCTTTACATTACACAGCACTGTGCACCTCAGGACACCTTTACATTACAAAACCCTATGCACATTTGGACCCCTTTACATTACACAGCACCCTGCACCTCTGGACCCATTTACATTACACAACCCCCTGAACCTCAGGGCCCCTTTACATTACACAGCACCCTGCACCTCTAGACCCCTTTACATTACACAACACCCTGCACCTCAGGACACCTTTACATTACAAAACCCTCTGCACCTCCTGGACCCCTTTACATTACACAGCACTGTGCACCTCAGGACCCCTTTACATTACACAGCCCCCTGCACCTCCGGACCCCTTTACATTACACAGCACTGTGCACCTCAGGACACCTTTACATTACAAAACCCTATGCACCTTTGGACCTATTTACATTACTCAGCACCCTGCACCTCTGGACCCATTTACATTACACAACCCCCTGAACCTCAGGGCCCCTTTACATTACACAGCACCCTGCACCTCTAGACCCCTTTACATTACACAGCACCCTACACCTCCAGACCCCTTTACATTACACAGCACTGTGCACCTCAGGACACCTTTACATTACAAAACCCTCTGCACCTCCTGGACCCCTTTACATTACACAGCACCCTGCACCTCTGGAACCATTTACATTACACAAGCCCCTGAACCTCAGGGCCCCTTTACATTACATAGCACCCTGCACCTCAGGACACCTTTACATTACAAAACCCTCTGAACCTCCTGGACCCCTTTACATTACACAGCACCCTGCACCTCAGGACCCCTTTACATTACACAACCCCCTGCACCTCAGGACCCCTTTACATTACACAACCCCCTGCACTTCAGGACCCCTTTACATTACACAACCCCCTGCACTTCAGGACCCCTTTACATTACACAACCCCCTGCACTTCAGGACCCCTTTACATTACACAACCCCCTGCACTTCAGGACCCCTTTACATTACACAACCCCCTGAAGCCTTTCGGTTCACACTGGTGTCTTGGAGTTTGTCACAGTGTTGGGGTATATGCAGTTTTTCTGCATATAATCCTCATTTTTAGCTGCAGTCCCACAGACGTCTATTAGCTTGTGTAATTTTAGGCCCCTTTCACACTGACGTCCCGTTCAGGCCCGCCTGTCAGTTTTTCAGGCGGACCTGAACGGGTGCTCTATAGAGCTCTATGGAGCGTCGGATGTCAGCGGTGACATGTCCGCTGACATCCGACCCGCTCCGAAAAAGTGTAACGGAGGAAAAAGCTATTTTTCCATCCGTCTGCGGATCGGATCGGGTGACGACGGGCACTGCGGTCCGTCGTCATCCAATCTCCCATAGGGGAGAGCGGCGCTGTGACAGGTCTGTCCCTGCGCAGTGTGCAGAGACGGACCTGTCATCTCCCTGCTCAGCGGGGATCGACGGAGTGATCCCTGCTGAGCAAACGGATATCCACGGGGCGGATCAGAACTGATCCGCCCCGTGTGAAAGAACCCTTACTGTGTTTTCTGAAAGATTCAGTATAGAGGACATTTGGTGCGCTTTCAGAAAATGGTGCAAAAATGTGTAACCTAATAGAAGTCTGTGGGACTGTAGTGAAAATTGAGGCAACTGAACCATAGCGCATCAGTGTGAACCCACCTGAGTCCTGGTTCACATATATGCGATGCGATGCAGGAATAGGTGAGATTCCAGTGCAGATTCCTGCATTGCATGATGCTTGTTGGCTGTTCACACTGCCCTTTGCAAGCTGCTACGGGTGTCAATGTAAAATGAATGACACCCCCAGATCGGTTTGCAAATCGCAGTGAGAACTGTGAAATGGTGCAAGAATCGGATTGCATAGGTGTGTACACCCATCCAATCCAATTCCAGTGCAGACCAAAAAAAGGGTCCCTCACTATTTTGGTGCAAATGTGATTTCAGCCATACAGTTTGTATGGCTGAATTTGCATCGCACAGACATTGCATGTGATTTGCACAGCAATTCAGTGTGAATCACATGCAATGTCTATGAACACAGTAGTGTAAACCCTGGTAAAGGAACATGATGGGGAGCATGATGGGAATATGATGGAAACATGGTGGAAAGACTGTGGAGGACAACAGAGGAAAGAGGGGGAGTGAATGAGATTTGGGAGAGAGAGGGCAGAGTCTGGACACAGGGACAGTGCTGATAACTTACTTGGATGTTCTTCCTCACACTGTTTAAATGTCCCCGCCCCCATATTCCTTTCAGAGCAGCTCAGCACACAGGCTGCACGAGCATGGATGGGACACGCAGGGGAGAGAGGGGGCAGAGCTAATGCAGACTCTTCCATCTCTGTGGAGGGGAGGGGGGGGGGAATTGTACTCACTCACTGGGCTGTTATAATTAAACAGAGTGAGAGCATTGTGACAATGGGTCAGTCTGCCTGAGGTCTCCCTGCTCAGCATGTCACATCGGCTGCACTATCAAGCCTGTCCCACTCTCACTGTTTCATACAGGGGAGCTGCCTGACACCCCCCTAATGTGTGGCACCTGGGGCGGTCCGCACCCCCCGCCCCCTAGTTAGTACGCCACTGTTGCAAACTTGAACTTGGCACATGTTAAATGACAGACTGTTGCTCCAGTCTGTCCACTTCTGTCCATACTGTGTTCCCCGACCACACAACATGCTACGCTACATTCTCCAGCACTTCTGCTTCTTCAATGTTAAAGAGGAGGGCCAGCTTAAAAAAAAAATAAAAAATTAAAAGTCAGCAGCTGCAAACACTGTAGCTGCTGACCTTCAATAGGCAGACTTACCTGTCCAGGGCGCTCGCGATGTTGGCCGCCCGAGGCTGACCCGTCCCTTGGCTCTCGGGTCCCAGCGCCACCATTCCAAGTAAGGGAAACAGGCAGTGGAGCCTTGCGGCTTCACTGCCTGTTTCCTACTGCGCATGCGCGAGTCACGCAGCGCTTTGTGAATGGGGCGCGCTGTGTTCTGGGACACACAGTTCCCAGAACACACAGCGCCCCATTCCCCAGAAGACGCCGCACGGAGGAGAGAAGACCGAACATCACCGTGGAGTAGGAAGAGGCAGATTAGGATGATATGCCTAGTAACAGGCATTTCTGGTAAGTTTAAAAAATATATATTATTAATTTTTTTTTCTGACTTTTTTGCAAAATTTTAATGTACTTTTGTTTTTCAGGGTGGCCCTCCACTTTAAGCTCCATACACACTATCAGATTTTCTGCTGATTTTTGTCTTCAGATTTACCAAAATCATGTAGTGAGAGGGCCTGCCTGATTGCATACAAATTGAAACTTCTAAGGTTTAACCTCATATTATATGGTTTTGGTAAATCTGAAGGAAAAAATCAGCAGAAAAACTGATAGTGTGTATGGGGCTTTACACTGACCTTCTCCTTTGTATCAAAGTCCTGTGTTCCCCGGTCACAGAAATCCGATAGCTGGCCTACTTCCACTGCTTTACTACTTCCTCCACTTGATCCTCTTTACAGTCAAGCACTGTGTTCCCCGGTCGAAGAAACCTGATGCACTCTGCAGAGATGAGGAGCCTCAACTTTAGCTCCTTTTCTGCTGCTCCTCCATCCCAACTCCATGCACACAGCACATCCCAACATGGGGATGCCCGGTGTGGTAAAATTTCATGCGACTCATAAAAATTCCACACCCCGTCACTTCCGGTGAGGCTCCGTCACTCTAACAGCTGACGGCAGGCCTTTAATGCGCATGCGCCAAGTCCGTGATCTGAACGGCGCATGCGCAAGATCGTAATTTCAGCGGTGGTGAAAAATTATAGACAGAGAAATGCTGGTGGGCGGGCGGAGCTGAACAGATGCTCAGGACGTCAGCAGCAGCCCCGCCCACCCCACTAACATGGCCCTGAATCTTAAGTGGTGGTTAAAAATTATACTCAAGTGGGCGGAGACTTGCGGGTGGGCGGGCGGAGCTAAGCTGCTTAGAACGTCATCAGCAGTCCCGCCCACCCCACTAACATGGATGTTGTTTATGGTCGAGAAAATTTATGGCTTCAGCTGCTATTAACAGCAATCGCGCTTGCGCGGGATTTTTGATTACTGACCAGAAAAATTATGCACTCACTAATGATGGCTTTATTATATCATCGGCAGCACCAATATGTATAGTATTTATTAAATCTGAACAATAAGCAGTGTATTTATTAAATCTGAACAATAAGCAGTGTATTTATTAAAGCTGAACAATAAGCAGTGTATTTATTAAATCTGAACAATAAGCAGTGTATTTATTAAAGCTGAACAATTAGCAGTGTATTTATTAGGCTGCTTTCACATTGGGGCGGTGCGGGCGTCAGAGGTAAAGCACCGCTATTTTTAGCGGCGTTTTAGTGGCGGTCTGCGGGCGCTAGCGGGGTGGTTTTAACCCCCGCTAGCGGCCAAAAAAGGGTTAAAACCACCCGCAAAGCGCCGCTGCAGCGGCGCTTTGCCGGCGGTATTGCCGCGCTGTCCCATTGATTTCAATGGGTAGGAGCGGTTTAGGAGTGGTGAATACACTGCTCCTTCACCGCTCCAAAGATGCGGCTAGCAGGACTTTTTTCACTGTCCTGCCAGCACACCGCTTCAGTGTGAAAGCCCTCCGGCTTTCACACTGGAGTGACAGGGGCCGGTTTTTTTCAGGCGCTACACAGGCGCTATTTTTAGCGCTGTAACGCCTGAAAACCGCCCCCTGTGTGAAAGGGGCCTTAAAGCTGAAGAATATGGGCACAATATTGGGGACAGTGTGTGTGTTTGGGGACAGTGTCTGCATTTGGGGACAGTGTGTGCGTTTGGGGACAGTGTCTGCATTTGGGGACAGTGTGTGCGTTTGGGGCACAATGCCTGCGTTTGGGGACAGTGTGTGCGTTTGGGGCACAATGCGGCAAACACCACCTCACTGAGACTAGAAATCGCTGCCTCACTGTGCCCAGCAAACACCCCGCTGTGCCCAGCGAACACCGCCCCACCGTGCCCAGCAAACCCTGGCTCACTGTGCCCTTCAAACGCAACCACTGTGCCCATAAATTGCCGCCATTGTGCTATCAAACACAGCCACTGTACCCATCAATTGCTGCCAGATTGTCACCGCTCCTTCACCACTCCAAAGATGCGGCTAGCAGGACTTTTTTCACTGTCCTGCCAGCGCACCGCTTCAGTGTGAAAGCCCTCAGCAGACCGCCACTAAAACGACGGTAAAGCGCCGCTAAAAATAGCGGCGCTTTACCGCCGACGCCCGCACCGCCCCAATGTGAAAGCAGCCTAATAAATACACTGCTAATTGTTCAGCTTTAATAAATACACTGCTTATTGTTCAGATTTAATAAATACACTGCTTATTGTTCAGATTTAATAAATACACTGCTTATTGTTCAGATTTAATAAATACACTGCTTATTGTTCAGATTTAACCCCCCTAGCGGTAATCCCGAGTCTGGCTCGGGGTAGGAATATACTGATAGGAGCGGTAACCCCGAGCCAGACTCGGGATGGCTTCGCTCGATGCAGGGGAGGACACAGGGAGCGTTACTCACCTTGTCCCCTGGATCCAGCGATGTCCGCCGTGCTGTGCGATCGAGCTGTCCTCCGCTCGATTCACAGTGCCGAATGCCGCCGAGCTCCGTTCCCTGCGACGTTACGGCGCACGGGGGCGGAGAACGGCGGCAAATTCAAAAAAGTTAAAACACACTAAACACACACAGCACTGTAATCTTACAGATTACAGTGCTGTATTAAAAAATACACACCCCCTTTGTCCCTAGTGGTCTGTGCAATGCCCTGCATGCACTTTTATATTATAAATACAGTTTTTTACTGGCTGGAATTTTGAGATCGTCCATAGCAACCAAAAAGTGTCAATTTTTCAGTGTTTTTGGATTTTATTACATTATTGAATAATTTTTATTATTCTTTATTATATTATAAACTTTATCATACCCGGGATGTCTGCTAGACTCTGGTTTGAACAGATTTAAGAGCGTTATTCCTAAGAATTACAGGACTACAAAATAAAAGCCAGATTTCCGTGCAAAATAATTGTACCGCTTTCAGCACCTAATTCCAGACTGAATCATACCGCCAGGGAGGTTAATAAATACACTGCTTATTGTTCAGCTTTAATAAATACACTGCTTATTGTTCAGATTTAATAAATACACTGCTTATTGTTCAGATTTAATAAATACTATACATATTGGTGCTGCCGATGATATAATAAAGCCATCATTAGTGAGTGCATAATTTTTCTGGTCAGTAATCAAAAATCCTGCGCAAGCGCGATTGCTGTTAATAGCAGCTGAAGCCATACATTTTCTCGACCATAAACAACATCCATGTTAGTGGGGTGGGCGGGACTGCTGATGACGTTCTAAGCAGCTTAGCTCCGCCCGCCCACCCGCAAGTCTCCGCCCACTTGAGTATAATTTTTAACCACCACTTAAGATTCAGGGCCATGTTAGTGGGGTGGGCGGGGCTGCTGCTGACGTCCTGAGCATCTGTTCAGCTCCGCCCACCCACCAGCATTTCTCTGTCTATAATTTTTCACCACCGCTGAAATTACGATCTTGCACATGCGCCGTTCAGATCACGGACTTGGCGCATGCGCAGTAAAGGCCCGCCGTCAGCTGTTAGAGTGACGGAGCCTCACCGGAAGTGACGGGGTGAGGAATTTTTATGAGTCGCATGAAATTTTACCACACCGGTACAGCACCTCAGCATGCCATGCTGTCTTTCCTGTGCTCTCCAACTCCCCCACTGGAAGCATGTGACCCTAGCTTATATAGGAGGCCTGCCCCCTGCCAATTTAAATTAATGATTGGCCAGAGCCCCCCAAATGAGCTGTCTGCCACTCAGGTCTCAAGTCCAGCCTCCCTTGCAGAACAATTCCACTGAAAGCAGGAGAGGATATCTGAGCCAGAGTGTAGGTGGCCACACTCCTCACTATACTAACACTCAAAATCAAAACAACCAGGCCTGGAATAGAAACGCAGGCCTGGCTAAATTTACCTGTATCTAGTCCTGCAACTAGAAAAAATACTAATCTAGCACTTACCTAAAAGTAGAGGGTGCTACATATGTGTAGCACTACCCAGGGCCATTTTTAAGGAAGGGCAAAATGGGCAGCTGCCCTGGGCCCTGTCATTGTTGTGGGGCCCAAAGCAGCTGCCTCATACTTGCCAACTATCCTGGTTTAAATTCCCTCGTCCCTTGAAATTTTAGTCCTGTGTAGTGTCCCAATATCTCAGTGTGAAGTGCTGTTACTAATGCTGTCAAGCTCTACCCTATTGTGTACAGATGACTCACCTGCAGACCCTGTGTTTACATGTAAATAGCGGCTGGATTCATATGTAAATAGCGGCTGCATTCATATGTAAAAAGCGGCGGCATTGATATGTATATATGTATATCATGCGCCCCCCTGAGGTCATATACACAGTAATATCTAGCAACCAATCAACAAGCAGAAATCATGTGCTGTAACCTCTAGTAACTAATCAGTGAGCCGTAATGTGTGCTGTAACCTCTAGCAACCAGTCAGTGAGCGATAATGATACACTGTAACCTCTGGCAACCAATCGCAATAGCTGCCTGATCTGATTCAGTAAACTGATTTTGAGTCTAGCTGCTATTTATTGTATGTCACAAAGCAGGTGGAGAGCAAAACTGCATGGGGGGGCCCCGAGAAAAGTTTTGCCCAGGGTCCAATCAATATCAAAGACGGCCCTGGCACTACCCCCGAAGGAGCTGCTGATTAGATTTGGGCTTACCGTTACCTTCTGTTCTCCTCGTTTCACGTCTAGGGGTGTCCCGTGGTAAATGGCCCAGTAACTCGAGAGATTGACAACAGATCCACTTGAATGGATTTTATTTGCAAAACGTAGACAATGAACAGTCTCTTAAATTGGGATCAGACGGTTGGATAGGAAGTTCAGGTACTCTTATGCCACGTACACACGATCGGAATTCCGGCCAGAAAAAGACCGATGAGAGCTTTTCATCGGAAAATGCGACAGTGTGTATGCTCCATCGGAATTTAGCTGTCCGAATTCCCGCCAGCCAAAAATGTATAGCATGTTCTCAATTTTCCAGACCGAAAAACTTTCTATCGGTAATTCCGATCGTGTGTATGCAATTCCGACACGCCAAAAATCACGCGTGCTCAGATTCAACTACAAAACAGAAGCTATTGGCTACTGGCTATTGAATTTCCTTTTTCTAGTCACGTCATATGTGTTGTACGTCACCACGTTATAAACGATCGGAATTTGATGTGACCGTGTGTAGGCAAGACAGCTTGAGCCGAATTCCATCGGAATTTCGTCGGGAAAACCATCAGAGCTTTTTCCGACGAGAATTCCGATCGTGTGTACGTGGCATTGGTGTCAAAGTCAAAATGTTGAAGAACTTGTTTACTTTGACTGCATCCAGAGAATAGCCATTCACAACTGGATGTCCACTCAAGTTGGATAATCCCTCTCTCACAAGGCCTAGCAGCCAACAAGGTGCTTACTCAGGAACAAGTCTCTGCCACAGACGTTGTTGTAGAACATACAAGATATGTCTCTGCCACAGACGTTGTTGTAGAACACTTAGGGAAACTAAACTTGAAGGACACTCGTAGAATACCTGAATCTTTCAGCCAGCTTGGCGATATCCACAAGCCCGGATTCTCTTGGGTACTTCAGCCCTTCCAGGCTCTTACTAAGAAACCAACCCGTACGTGGTCTTCTTCTGAAGGGTCCTCCCCTGGAATTCTTGAAGTCACTGGGTCTCTCCCAAACCAGAGACGGCACCCAACCACCTCAGAATCCTCCTTTAGTTTCCTTTCCTCGGGCTAGCCAGCCCCGAGACATCAAAATCGGGTGGATCCGCACCCCAAGCCATAGCCTTCCTGGGGGCTGGTCAGGAGGACCAGCATCATGAAGTCAGTACATCATTCTGGACCGGAACCCTGAACCACGCGACGTCCGCATCTTAAATACCCTCTCCCAGAAAGCACAGCGAGAGCGCCACTCCCACTGGGCGGTCTTCAAGAGAGAGTAACTTAAGCACCTAACCAGACCATAGTTTCATGCCTGCCAGAAAAAACAGTGCCCCCTGTGGCCAGGCTGAACATCTCACAGTCCAGTCAGACTGATGCTGAAGTCTAAATTTAGACAATTGTACCCAAACCAAACTGCAGTTCAGGCATAACTTTAACTTTTAAAAAAACACAGGAGCCGCTGCTACATATGCATGTGATATTATTGTTTTACAGGATTTATATTGCATCAACAGTTTATGCAGTGCATTACAATATAAAGGAACAGCTACAAAACATTTCAATACCGCAGGATTAGGAGGGCCCTGCTCATGGAGCTTACAATCTAGTACTGGGAATAGTGAGACCTATCGCTAGGTTCACACCTATGTGTTTTTCAGTGCATTTTCAGATTTGCAGAAAAGTACTACCGTCCATTTAACCACTTCAGCCCCGAACCATTTGTCAGCCTAAGGACTAAGGATCTTTTTACAATTTCGCACTGCACTGCTTTAACTGGTAATTGCGAGGCCATGCAATGTTGTACCCAAACGAAATTTGTGTCCTTTTCTTACCACAAATAGAGCTTTCTTTTGATGGTATTTGATTGCCTTTGCGATATTTATTTTTTTACGATATAAAAGAAAAAACTGAAAATGTAAAAAAAAATATATATTTTCTACTTTTTGTTATAAGAAAAATTGAATAAATGAAATTTTAGCCATACATTTAGGCCAAAATGTATTCAGCCACATGTCTTTAGTAAAAAAAATGTCAATAAGCGTATATTTATTGGTTTGCGCAAAAGGTATAGCGTCTACAAACTAGAGTACATTTTCTGGAATTTACATAGCTTTTAATTTATGACTGCCTATCTCATTTCTTGAGGTGCTTAAATGGCAGGGCAGTACAAACCCCCCCAAATGACCCCATTTTGGAAAGTAGACAGCCCAAGGAAATTGCTGAGGGGCATGTTGAGCTCATTGAATATTTTTTTTTTGTCCCAAGTGATTGAATAATGACACAAAAAAAAAAAAAGGTTTACAAAAAGTTGTCACTAAATGATATATTGCTCACACATGCCATAGTTATCTGTGGAATTGCACCCCAAAATATATTCTGCTGCTTCTCCTGAGTACGGGGATACCACATATGTGGGACTTTTTGGGAGTCTAGCCGCGTACGGCACCCCGGAAACCAATCACTGCCTTCAGGATTTCTAATGCCCCATACACACTATCAGTTTTTCTGCTGAGTTTTTCCATCAGGTTTACCAAAACCATGTAGTACAAGGGCCTGCCTGATTGCATACAAATGGAAACTCCTAAGGTTTGACCTCATATTATATGGTTTTGGTAAATCTGAAGGAAAAACTCAGCAGAAAAACTGATAGTGTGTATGGGGCTTTAGGGTGCAAATTTTTGATTTCACTCCTCACTACCTATCACAGTTTCGAAGGCCATAAAATGCCAAAATAACACAAAATCCCCCCAAATGACCCCATTTTGGAAAGTAGACACCCCAAGCTATTTACTGAGAGGTATGTTGAGTCCATGAAATATTTTATATTTTGCCACAAGTTGCAGGAATATTACAATATTTTTTTTTTTTGCACAAAGTTGTCACTAAATGATATATTGCTCACACATGCTATGGGCATAAGTGAAATTACACCCCAAAATAAATTCTGCTGCTTCTCCCGAGTATGGGGATACCACATGTGGGGGACTTTTTGGGAGCTTAGCCACGTACAGGACCCCGAAAACCAAGCACTGCCTTCAGGATTTAAATATAAAACGCTACCAAAAAAAACTGTTAGCGATCGCAGGGATCAGGCCTGACTCTGGGATCGCTGCAGTTATGTGTTTAGTGTTTTGTAAGTGACAGTGATCGATCGATACTGCACTTGGGTGGGCTGGACGGAGGGGCAAAACGCAGGTGCTAGCAAGTATCTGGGCTGATCCCGCTAACAATGCGTTCTTTTGGAACCCTAAACTGCTGGGGACGCTAGTATAGATCTGATCAGATCAGATATTGATCTGTTCAGATACTATACCACTACGGGAGGTGTATGCTTTGCGCGTGGGTGGGACTAACCTAGCTCTGCCTGGGGCGACGCAGACCCTGACCCTAAAACCTAATTGATATCACCCGCCGGGTGATCAGGGGGTTAAACCTTTATTGGGTAATAAATGGTGGGTGGCCTGATGCTATAAAAAGCAAACTAACTAACCAGAGTCACCCGTAACACTTATACGGTGATCACTGGTGAAAGGGTTAACTAGGGGCAATCAGGGGGTTAAAATCTTTATTAGGTAGTAATATGGGGGTCCCTGGCGCTATATAAAAACCTGACGGGGAACCTAAATAACTAACTGGCTAACCAGCGTCACCAGTGACACTTATACGGTGATCGCTGGTGAAAGGGTTAACTCTAGGGGCAATCAGGGGGTTAAAACCTTTATTGGGTAGTATATGGGGGTACCTAACGCTATAAAAACCTGGCGGTGAACATAAAAAATAACTAGCTACCTAGCGGCACCAGTGACACTAATGCAGCGATCAGAAAAACGATCGCTTAGTGACACTGGCAAAAGGGGGTGAAAGGGTTAACTAGGGGCAATCAGGGGGTTAAAACCTTTATTAGGTAATATATGGGGGTCCCAGACGCTATATAAAAATCTGACGGGGAACCTAAATAACTAAATAACTAACTGGCTATCCAGTGTCACCAGTGACACTTATACGGTGATCGCTGGTGAAAGGGTTAACTCTAGGGGCAATCAGGGGGTTAAACCTTTATTGGGGGGTAGGGGGCTACCCTGAACCTAACACTAACTGCCCTGACACTTTTTACTGTCACAACTGACCTTAAATGCAGTGATCAGTAAATAAATGATCACAGCAATCAGTGACACTGTTACTGGGGGGGGGGGTCGGGGGGGTGATCGGGGGGTAATTTGTGTGCCTATGTGTACCTACGTGTCAGTGTAGTGTTGGTGCACTTACTATTGTGTTCTCCTCGCAGTCCGGTCAAAAAGACCGCCCAGAGGAGAATGACATCACTTCCTCCCTGCCTGTGTTTACACTACACAGGCGGGGGAAGCTTCTCATTCACCAGGAGCGATCGAGAGGGGAAATCAACGGCCATCCCCTCATCCCGGATCGCTCCTGAAGCGAAACGGACCACCGCAGCCAGTGGGAGGGGGTCCGATCGGACCCCCCACCCGCTGGAAGGCAAGCACGTACATGTACGTGCTTGTGCCTGTCGGTGCCATTGTGCTGATGTACATTGCCATGCGGTGGTCCTTAAGTGGTTAACATGACTTCCTATGGGTCACGTTAACAGCTGTGCTTTTTTGCCCGTAGCAGGTTGCATTTTTGGTTCCATGGACTCCAATAGAAAAATACATCAAAAACACAGTGGGGCTAATTTACTATAGCGTAAATATGCAATTGTGTGGTACATGATAATAGCGCCCAATTAAGCCAATTAAGACTTTAACTGGGTGAACATGTAAATTGAAAATTGCACTGTTACCGTCAAGCATGCCTGTCAAATCAGCATAAGGAGGAATAGTTGAAGTCAATGAGGCTGCAAAATCATTCTGCAAAATCAGTCCTCACTGAAGGCTTGTATGCAAGTTATTTGCCATAAAAAGTGTACGGGGACCTGGGTCATGCCCTGGGGGACATGCATCAATGCAAAAAATGCTTAAAGTGAAACAATAAAAATGAAAACTTCATTTAAATATCGTGCCTGGGGTCCCTTTAGTTTGCCTGTAAAGTGGCACATCTGTGCGATGTCTAGAACATGCCGCAGCAATAATTACATTTCTAAAGGAAAAAATTACATTGAAATTTTGCTTGCGGCTGTAATGTATTGCCAGCTCCTGGCAATATAGATTAAAAAATGGAAAAAAAAAACGTGCCCCCCCCCAAAATCCATACCAGACCCTAATCCGAGCATGCAGCCTGGAGGTCAGGAAAGGGATCTGCACCCCCCCCCCCCAGCCCAAAGCACCTTGTCCACAAGTTGATGGGGACAAGGGCCTCTTCCCGACAACCCTGGCAGGTGGTTGTTGTGGTCTGCAAGTGGGGGGCTTATCGGAATCTGGAATTCAAAGCAGATACTGCTCCCCCTATATGATTAGGTAGGGGTACAATGTCAAATGTGAATAGAAAACTTCTCCCGAGCCGTCATCTCCCACTGTCATCTTGTCCTGGCGCTGGCTCTCCCACCGCCATCTTCTCCTGGTGCTGTCTCTCACGCCACCATCTTCTGTCACCATATTCTTCTGGCATCGTCACTCCCACCGCCATCGTCTCCTTGCCACATCTTCCTCTGTTGTGTTGTCACCCGCTGTCTGGTGTCTCTTACATAGCCATGGGGCATGGCCATCTAATGATGTCACACAGAGAGCCCGCCCCCTTTTTTATATTAGTGGATAATCAGCGGCAAGGAAAAACACAGCAGTGGGAGAAGACGGATGCAGGAGACGATGAATGGGATTTTTTTGGTGAATGGGTATGGGTGCGATGTACCCGATACCCATTCACATAGAAGAGGGACAGGATCTTCTAATTTCTGATAAGCTCTCCACACACAGACCCCAAGGTTGTTGGGAAGAGGCCCTTGTCACCATCAAAATGGGGACAAGGTGCTTTTGGGGGGGGCCCGCCATGTTGAGGGCACATGGCCTGGTAAGGTTCAGGAGGGGGTTGGCACTCGCTCGTTCCCCCCATCATGACCTCCAAGTTGCATGCTCGGATAAGGGTCTGGTATGGATTTTGAGGGGGCCCCACACCAATATTTTTTTTTTATTTGGCATTGAGTGCCTCTTAAAATCCATACCAGACCCAAAGGGTTCTCTCCCCTCACCATTACACTACTGAAGGACTTACACAACCAAGTACTTTTGTATGCAACTAGATTTAAAGGGGTTGTAAAGGGACTTTTTTTATTTTTTTAAAATAACAAACATGTTAGGCCGCGTACACACGCGCGGACTGTTCGCCCAACTTTGTCCGCTGAACAGTGTTTGGGCGGACAGTCCGCTCGTGTGTGGGCTTTCAGCGGACAGTTTCAGCGGACAGTTGGACGGACAAGGTTTTTCGGAAATTCCGTAAAACTGTCCGCTGAAACCTTGTTTCAGCGAACAGTCCGCTCGTGTGTAGGCTTGTTCGTCAAACAAAGTTGCGCGCATGCTCAGAAAGGATTTTCACGCCGAAAGCTATAATGCAGTGTATAGGACGTCATATTTTTCGTCCCGTCGTACGTGCCGTTCACGTCATCGCGCACGGTTTCAGCAAACTGTTCGTCCGTCGTGTGTGGCCATGTCCGTCCATGCTAAGTTTGAGCGGACTGTTTGCCGAAACTGTTGGACGGACAAAGTTGGGCGAACAGTCCGCGCGCCCTATACTTACCGCCACTGTGCAGCTCGTTTTGCACAGAGTGGCCCCGAACCTGGTCTTCTTGGGTCCCTTGGCGGCTGTCTCGGCCTCCCCCCGCAAGTACTTCTCACGTTTATGTGAGTTCCCTCGCACGGTGAGAAGTACTTGCGGGCGCGCTCCCATGATGCAGCCGGCGGCTATAGCCGCTCACTGTATCACTCTGCCCCGCCCCGGCGCGCCGCATCATTGGATGTGATGGAGAGCAGTGCGAGCCAATAGCTGCGCTGCTTTCAATCCATCCACTCTAGTCAATCAACGGCCAGACTGAGCGGTGAAGAGGATGTCGGAGGCGAGCACAGGACTTTCGAGGGGTCAGGTAAGTAAAACGGGGGGGGGGGGGGCTGGGGGGGCAGCACTGTGAGATGTTTTAAGGCAAAAGAATGTGTACCTTTACAACCCCTTTAATACAGATTTGAAGGGGTATGAATTGTTTGCACTGATAAAATATGTATTTTGAGTCTGCAAAAAATCAAACTTAATGCAAAAAACAACCAACTTTTTATTTCAAAATTAGTATAAACATTTGGTACAGTAATGTACTTGGGCCAAAAAAAAGGCATGGAAATGATGCTCCAGCATTTGACAATATAAGTAGAAAGACACTAAAATCTAGACACATTAAACAAATCACATTAGAAAAGCAGGGATACAAATCAAGCTAACAAGCATGATTAACGTTTTTTTGTGATCAGAGGTCCTTGCCCCAAACGGCAAAAAAGTTACATGGCAGAATTATTATAAGCAAAATCAGACAAAATAAATACAAAAGCCAAAAAGGCAGTGCATAAACTACAGTTGTTGCTGCCTTGGAGGCAGCCATTTCTTGGCTAGTATCAATGCGGAGTAACAATCTCTGTTCATAATATTGTGCACGGACTGTATTCGATTGCCAGTGTTCTGACAAACAGCAATTCTTCTAATTCTCCAATTACTAATGGTTTAAAGAAACCCAGAAGTTAAGTGGTTTCTGACAAGTTGTTTATTTTGACAGAACACCGGTCCCCCTGATGATATCTAATCATGGCCGCTGGAGGTGCTCACAGGGCTAGAGATGTAGAGGCAGTCTGCCTCCAAGCCTCCAAGCTGACATCACTCTTGCCTTATATCCCCATGGGATCCCGAAACTTCTCCACCAGCCCTGTGAGCACCTCCAGTGGCCGTGATTTGCTATCATTGGGGGGCCCTATCAAGATTTTACATTTGGCCAGTACAGTAATACCTTGGATTACGAGGATATTTAGTTCCAGAAGCATGCTTGTAATCCAAAGAACTCGTATATCAAAGCGAGTTTCCCCATAGGATAATTTGTTCCAGTGTTACTGCTAGTGTATGCAAAACGAAGGATTCGCTCCAGGACTTTAAATGAAGTGGGTACCGTTTCCACCAGAAAACATAACAGTAGTAAATACAGTATATGGTTTATTCAAGTAAAATTGTTTACAAGCATAAATATCACCAACAGTTGCCAATTTAAAAAAAGATACATAAACCAATGTTGACACCATGCTCTATCCCGCTGTAATGCCCTGTGAGCGGTGTGCACTGACTTATATAGGCATGGAGCGTGGTCACCAGGTGATGTCACCCGGTGACCCTGCCCCTTTTGATGTCACAGTCCCGGGGCAAATTACTTTAAAAACCTGTGTAGTGTGTTTTTTTATTGACACTTTTTTCCCTCAGGTGAATGGGTAGGGGTACAATGTACCCCATACTCATTCACATAGGGTGGGGGGCCGGGATCTGGGGGCCCCCTTATTAAAGGGGGCTCCTGGATTCCAAAAAGCCCCCCACCCGCAGCCCCCGACAACCAACGGCCAGGGTTGTCGGGAAGAGGCCCTTGTCCTAATCAACATAGTGACAAGGTGCTTTGGGGTGGGGGGGCGCAGGCGCCCCCTTCCCCAAAGCACCCACCCCCCATGTTGAGGGCATGCGGCATGGTACGGTTCAGGAGGGGGGGGCGCTCGCTCGTCCCCACCCCCTTTCCTGACCGGCCAGGCTGCGTGCTCGGATAGGGGTCTGGTATGGATTTTGGGGGACCCCCCACGCTGTTTTTGCAGCGTAGGGGGGTTTCCCTTCAAATCCATACCAGACCTAAGGGCCTGGTTTGCCCCTGGAGGGGAACCCATGCCGGTTTTTATTATTAGAGAGGCGACTTTTCCTGTAAAGTCGCTTCAAAATAGATGGAGATCCGACTTGGAGGCGACTTCCATTGAATTCTATGGGTACAAGTCACTTAGAAGTCAGACTGAAGTAGTACAAGAACTTTTTCTGAAGTTGGAGCAACTGCAGTAGTGTGCATTAAGACGGATCCATTCACTTACATTGATTTTTTCATGTAGCGCGATTTTGAGGCAACTAGTGGTGACTTTGGGATGCTTGAAGTCGGATCCAAAGTTGCCCCTGTTTGAATGGACTCTAATGGAACACAGCAGGCAACCTCCACAGCTGTGTGTGTCCTCAGTGAAGAGTGAGATAGTGTATGCAGTACCGCATGTGGCCAGAGGTGGGGGGGTGCCAGAGACGCTCCGAGACCACTTGGAGATGCTCAGAGACACTCTCCGGCACCCCCCCCACCTCTGGCCCCATGTGGTACTGCACACCCCAGTGGCTTGAATCCTTCTAGTCTTGCAAGACAACGCTCGCAAATCGAGTCAGAATTAAAAAAAAAAAGCTTGTATTTCCAAATGCGCGTAAAACGCATTACTCGCAATCCTGAGGTTTTACTGTACTGTGAGTTCTAAGATTTTTAATAAATTGCCCACCAGATGGCACACACACACACACACAGGAGCAGTGGGTGAAATTGCATGCGATTTGGACAGGAATTACAATGCATTACTGTTCAAATCACAAGCGACTCTTTGCAGTGCGATTTGCGGCAATTTTTTTTGTGTTGACGCAAATTCCACGGCAAAGTGTCAGTACTTGGTATCAGCGAGTACTTGACCAAAAGTATTGGTACTCGCCGATAAAAAAAAACACCTAGAGATGCTTACTTTAATTTTTTGGGTTTGGAGTGAGAGAGTGACATATATCAGACAAAATAACCTTAGAAAGTTCGAGAGAATGTGGAGACCTTGGCTGGAGGAGATGAGGTGCTCTGTATGAGGGGATGGGGGGGGGAGCTGAGGTGAAATCACTCCCGCTTACCACCATGTCCTCGCCTTCCCCCTCTCTTCTTTCTGTGGCCTCTTTCCTAAACTCTCTATCTGTCTATGGAGTGGATCTTCTCTCTCTTTTCGGCTATATAGATAGACAATAGACAAGAAGACTTGTGTACACAACGATTGGATGATGTGTGGTATGGCGGTTGGGATTTGGCTGGGAGGTAGGGAGTGGGACTATATAATAATAATGTTATTGTACTATGTGAAATAACATGTTAACTCAAGATGTTATATGTTTTTAATTTATGTAATATGAAAAATAATAAAAAGGAAGAAAGAGATGCTTGAAAACTTCACTATGCCATATCTATAGTATGTGTGTGTATGTGTATATATATATATATATATATATATATATATATAGATATAGATATAGCTTTCTGTATATATAATTTATCTATATATATATATATATATATATATATATATATATATATATATATATATAGATATAGATATAGATAGATAGATATATCTATATATTTTTTTTTTATTACAGGTATTTATATACTGCTGCCATCACTGAACACTATATACAGCAGGATCTGTCAGGTTGCCAAGTAGAGCAGGAAGACAAGCACGTCACGCACCAACACATCTGCCGCATGCGCAGTGCAGTCTGTTCCCGATCTGTCCTGGGCTCCTCGTATGGCCGCTTCCTGGGTTGGGCTGCGCATGCGTCGAGCTGTGGTATTAGTGATGGTGGGGGAGTGATCGGCTCTCACTGCGCAGGCAGCGGGAGTAAACGCATCAACAGAGGCAGGACGGAGGAAGCAGGCCCCGGGCTGGCGTTGAGCGGCCTGTCAGGTGAGGTGGATGTTGTGTGAGGATAGCCCTGTGCCTTGTGTATATGTGTAAAGTGTGCGCGCTCTCCTTCTCTACCACTGCGGCTATAACACACCCCCTGAGAGAGGAGAGAACTTTCCTGCCTATGTACCATGAGGGGAGCCTGCCTGCAGCCCGGAGCAGGTGGGAGGAGGGTGGGGTGTCAGTGTGTGCAGACTACACAGGCCTGACAGTATACACACCACACTGGAGGGACTCCCACAATCACATCTCTGCTCTGTGTTATGTATGTGTGGCCCTTCCACTATGACATCATAATGTCCACAGCTGACCTCCTCTCCAGCATGCTGTCTACCTACCAATCAACGCTTTGCATTATGGGAGCCCAGCTGTCAGTCTGGGGAATTCATATCACTTTTCTGCCACTAGAGCCCTTTAAAGTGGAGCTTCACCCAAAAATGGAACTTCCGCGGATCGTCTTCTAGATTCGCCCACCCCCTCCGGTGGTACGTTTGGCACCTTTCAGGGGGGAGCAGATACATGTCAAATCCAGGTATCTACTCCCACTTCCGGGGAGAGATAGCCACAGTCTTATGCGGTAAACTACGCATTGTCTGCCTCTACCCCCCCCCCCCCCCCCCCCGATCTTATGGGAGACTCACCGATCCCAGAAGATAGCAGGGACCATTCAGAAAGCACAGTGCGACTTGTGCATGCGCAGTAGGAAACTTCCCTTAGTAAGGATGCCGGCGCCTGCACCCGGAGCCGAGAGACAGGTCAGCTTCAGGTGCTGACATCGCTGGCTCCCTGGACAGGTAAGTGTCCATAAAAGTCAGAAGCTGAGTTATGTGTAGCTGCTGACTTTTAATTATTTTTTTTTTTTTTACCCAGGCAGAATTCCACATTTCCCATGATGCTCCACTACACTGCATAGTGCCAGAGCATCATGGGAAATGTAGTTCCAAAACATCTGGGGTGCCAAGGTTCGCCATCACTGGCCTAGCGTTTGTTGCAAGAAATGTGGCCAGGTAGATATATTTTATTGCAGAAGAAACATTGGGGTAGATTTACTAAAACTGGCGCATATAGAATCTGATGCAGCTGTGCATGGTAGCCAATCAGCTTCTCAGTTCAGCTTGTTCCATTAAGCTTTGACAATAAAACCTGGACGCTGAGTGGTTACTATGCAGAGTTGCACCAGATTTTGCACTCCAGTTATAGTAAATATCTCCAATTGTGAGACATGTGCAGACATGCTGCATTTTACTGTGGCACACAGGTGGGCACCGCATGTCACAGCAGCGTAATGCATTGTGCTGCTGTGGGGAGACATGAATATCACTTTATGCACTTCAAATAAAGTTAAAATAAAAAAAGGAAACTGTGTGATACACTGAAATGTGCATCATGTCACACCCTCCACCACAGCTCCCTCCAGCCCAACTGACAGCATTTAGTGTGCTGGCAGTGTGAGTGAGCCCTAAGACTTTAGTTTCACTTTTAAGAACCTGTCGCTATGACTTAAACAGATTCGTAAAATGGAATGAATCCTCAGGCCTTGTTAGGACAGTTAGGCCTCGCTCACACCATGTGCAGAGACGTGAGGTTTTTCTGCACCTGTTTCTGCAAGGGCGCAAAGAAACCAATTGTTCTCTATGTGCCCTGTTCACACCCCAACACTAGCATCAAATGCAGTCTGTTCTGTACGAACAATAACTTGACGTTATATCATTATAGTAGTGTGAAAAGGGCAGAAGAGAAAGTGAGGACACAGGGTAGAGGTCGACCAATATATTGGCCGATATTTTCCGCTTTTTAATTAATCGGCATCGGCCGATTGTGCTGATAAAAAGGGCGATTAGAACTACAGCGTGACTTACAAATGACTTCTGTAATAGAAGTCAATGTAAGTTGCCTGAGTCTTTAGTGAAGCGACTTTCCTCCTCTCTGGGCAGTCTGCCAAGAAAAGAGATACAATGTTTACACTTATGAATGAACTGAGCTCTGTGTGAAGAGATTAACCATTTAAAGACTAAATCTTTTCTGACACTTGTTGCTTACAAGTAAATATCCTGTATTTTCTGCTAGAAAATCACTTGGAACCCCCAAAAATTATATATATTTTTAGCAGTGATCCTAGGGAATAAAATAGCGGTTGTTGCAATATTTTATGTCACACGGCATTTGTGCAGCGGTCTTTCAAATGCATTTTTTTTTGTAAAAAAATACACTAATGATTTAAAAAAAAAAAACGTAACGTTAGCCCCCCCTTTTTTTTTTCCCTCCAAAAGTTTTGACTACCTGTTTTTATTTAATATATATATATATATATATATATATATATATATATATATATAATTTTTTTTTTTTTTTTTTTATCTAAATCATACATACAAGTAAACTGTTTGGAGGTTTGTTTAGTTTAATGTTTAAATGTAAGGAATTTTCTGTATCCCTTATGAAGACTGCTTTCACACTGGAGCGGGCAGGCGTTGATGGTAAAACGCTGCAAGTTTTAGCGGCGCTTTACCATCCTTTTAGCGGTGCTATTCGGCTGCTAGTGGGGCGCATATAACCCAGCTAGTGGCTGAGGAAGAGGTTAAATGCGCCCGTGAAGCACCGCTGCTGAATCGCATTGCATGCGCTTCGGCAGTGGTGCCCATTAATATCAATGGGCAGGAGTGGTGGAGGAGCGGTATGCCCCACTCCAAACGTGCTGATTGCAGGTCTTTTTTTTCACATTCTGCCAGCGCATCGCCTCAGTGTGAAAGCACTCAGGCTTTCACACAGACTGCAGGGGAGCCGTTTTGCAGGCACTTTACAGGTGCTATTTTTAGCCCAAAAGCGCCTGAAAAAAACGCCCCAGTGGGAAAAGTGAGTGTCTGTTAGATTTTATGAGATGAAGGGGGGGGGGGGAATCGGCATCATATATCGGCCATCGGCCGCCATGATTTCTAAATATCAGCATCGGCCAGAGAAAAACCCATATTGGTCGACCTCTAACACAGGGTGTGATATGTCTGTGCATAAAAAAAAAAAAAAAAAAAAATGTGCATGAAATCTTATGTAAACTCGTGTGTCTGCCAGTGAAATCTGCACACTTTTTTTCCATCAGTTTTCTGACCGTGTGAACGAGGCCTTACAATCGATGCATGCTGCGAATAGCTGTCATAGTTGCTTTGGCTGTCAACCAAATTAAATTAGGGAAGCGCTGATGACATTTTTTTTTTTTTTTTTTTTTTGGGGGATTTGCCAATACCTACCGCAACTGTTTTTACACTTCAGCTGTCAGCAATAGTACAAAGCATTGAAAAGTTATTTACAAATGAATTATTTCTTATTTTGCGCAATGTGACGTGTAAATATATGTTAGAGGAAGAAAAACCCTGATAAATTTACCGTATTTGCCGGCGTATAAGGCGACTGGGCGTATAAGACGACCCCCTATTTTTCAAGTGAAAACATAGGTTTTGGGCAATACTCGTGGTTTAAGACTACCCCCCTTCTGAGGCAACACCATGTAAAAAAAACATTAGAACCATTAAAAAACACAAAGCAAGAATGCCAACTACTCATCCGCCATGCTGTGATATGTCATAAAGTAAATCAAACAATAATAACACAAACAGAGATCTATTGAATGCCACAACTCTGGAAAGTAGAATTTTTCACTAACCAAACCTATACCACTTTTGGGTTGCATTCTATGGGAATTGCCCACCAAAATGCATTTAATAAACCCTCTGTCATATGTCCCAGATTTACCTGTCTCTCTTGGGTGCCTGGGACCTCAAAAGGCAAAACAGCAGGATGTATAGTAGTAGGAGATCAGTGAATGGATTTACCCAGGGAAGTATGGTGAGCGGTGTATTATTTTAATGTATACAACGCCTGCTTGGATTGGCAGAGGCTGTAGCATCATCAGCCCTTGCCTCTCTCTCTCTCTCAAATCCAATCCGAGCAGGCTACTCTATGTAGCCTGCTCGGATTGACAGAGGTTGTTACTCCAATCCAAGCAGGCTCTGTATTCATTAATAGAATACATCGCTCACCGGGATTTGCTCAACGGCGTATACTGTTTGTAGCTGAAGCCACATACAGTATTAGCAGACGTTTGGGGGCTGACATCCATTGGGCAGCATTGTATACCCGGCGTATAAGACGACGCCCGATTTTTGGGCATTTTTTTTAAGTGTAAAGGGTAGTCTTATACGCCAGAAAATACAGTACTTCCTTTCATTCCCTGCAAAGGTAAAGCATAATGGACTACTATGCATCGCATAGTAGCCCATTATGTGTCACTTACCTGACACAGGAGCCAGCGAAGTCACCGCTGTCCCCTGTAGTCCGGCACATCCATCTTCTCGGTGGGGTCTCGCAGCTCCGCTGCTGTCATTTGGCGAAGCCGCGACGTCACTCCCGTGCATGCGCGGCATCTTCGTCATCGACGATGCATGCGCCGTAGACAGCGGTGCCCGTCTTCGGGCAAATATCTCCTAAACCGTATAGGTTTGGGAGATATTTCTTGGACCTACAGGTAAGCCTTAATCTAGGCTTACCTGTAGGTCAAAGTGGTTTGTAGGGGTTTACAACCACTTTAAAGGTGTAAAAATATTAATGAACAAAGAAAAAAAAAAAAAGTTTCATTATTAATAGTTTATGAAATAGAAGTGAACAAAAAAAATCAGCAGGAAAATAATTAAATTGAGAATAAGGAGTTAATTAAGGGGTAAGCGGAGGAACATTTAATTTAAAAAAAAAAATACATATTTTTTTTTTTACTTGACAGTAGGGCCGAAACAACGAATCGATTAATCGACAACTAATCGATTATGAAAATGGTAATTGATTAATTTCATAATCGATTAATCAGCCACTAACATAATGGGGTTAAAAAAATAACTAAAATTAACCCTTTATAGTACAAAAGAGCAAATCGCTACTGTAAATATTGTTTTCACTGTCCCATAGTAAAAAAATGAACCCCTTACAGTAGCGATTATTTGCTCTTTTTGTACTAACTTTAGTTTTTTTAACCCCATTATGTTACTAAACATCTCAGGCCTGGGGTCACACCTCTGTGTTTTTATTTTATTTTTTTTTGGTGCTTTTTGCAGAAACGCACTACAGTTCATTTACATGGTTTCCTATGGGACACATTCACATCCATGATTTTCTTCAGCTGCTGCGTATTTGGAAAAGACAAGGACTTTTTTTTTTTTTTTTTTTTTTTTTTTTTTATGCAAAAACTGTGCTATTTTGTTTTTTTGGTTCAATATACTTCAATGGAGAAGCTGCAGAAAAGCATGTAATGATGCGTTTTTGCGGCAATTTGTGTTTTTCAATCTGCCCAACAACAAATTGCCATTTTTTTTCTTCTAAGGTTATTAACCAATTAATCGAAACAATAATCGACCAAATAATCGATTATGAAAATAATCGTCAGTTGCAGCCCTACTTGACAGAGCTGCATTTCAGTTTATCAACATTGGTCAACCCTGAGAGATAAAGAGGTACAATGTAGCATTTAGTTCTTTTTGATCAGAGGGATGAACTTTGGTCTGTAAATGAGGTCAGTTTAACCATTTTAAAGACTGAACCTTTTTCTGACACTTGTTGCTTACAAGTTAAAATCCAGTATTTTTTTCCTAGAAAATTACTTAACCCCCAAATATTACATATTTATTTTGCAGAGACCTTAGAGAATAAAATGGCAGTCGTTGCTGGTTAGTTTGCTTTTTATAGCAAACTTTTTATAGCAGACTTTTTATAGCCGACTCTGGTTAGTTTGCTTTTTATAGCATCAGGGCACCCACCATTTATTACCCAATAAAGGTTTAACCCCCTGATCACCCGGCGGGTAATATCAATTAGGTTTTAGGGTCAGGGTCTGCGTCGCCCCAGGCAGCGCTAGGTTAGTGCCAGTACCGCTAACACCCACGCGCAAAGCATAAACCTCCCGTAGTGGTATAGAATCTGAACAGATCAATATCTGATCTGATCAGATCTATACTAGCGTCCCCAGCAGTTTAGGGTTCCAAAAAAACGCATTGTTAGCAGGATCAGCCCAGATACCTACTAGCACCTGCGTTTTGCCCCTCCGCCCAGCCCACCCGAGTGCAGTATCGATCGATCACTGTCACAAAACACTAAACACATAACTGCAGCGTTCGCAGAGTCAGGCCTGATCACTGCGATCGCTTACAGTTTTTTTGTAGCGTTTTATATTTAAATCCGGAAGGCAGTGCTTGGTTTTCGGGGTCCCGTACGTGACTAGGCTCCCAAAAAGTCCCCCACATGTGGTATCCCCGTACTCGGGAGAAGCAGCAGAATTTATTTTGGGGTGTAATTTGACTTATGCCCATAGCATATGTGAGCAATATATCATTTAGTGACAACTTTGTGCAAAAAAAATAAAAAATTGTAATATTCCTGCAACTTGTGGCAAAATATAAAATATTTCATGGACTCAACATGCCTCTCAGTAAATAGCTTGGGGTGTCTACTTTCCAAAATAGGGTCATTTGGGGGGTTTTGTGTTGTTTTGGCATTTTATGGCCTTCGAAACTGCGATAGGTAGTGAGGAGTGAAATCAAAAATTTGCACCCTTAGAAATCCTGAAGGCAGTGATTGGTTTTTGGGGTGTCGTACGCAGCTAGACTCCCAAAAAGTCCCACATATGTGGTATCCTCGTACTCAGGAGAAGCAGCGGAATATATTTTGGGGTGCAATTCCACATATAACTATGGCATGTGTGAGCAATATATCATTTAGTGACAACTTTTTGTAAACTTTTTTTTTTTTTTTTTTTTTTTTTTTTTTATTATTATTATTTTTTTTTTTGTGTCATTATTCAATCACTTGGGACAAAAAAATAAATATTCAATGGGCTCAACATGCCCCTCAGCAATTTCCTTGGGGTGTCTACTTTCCAAAATTGGGTCATTTGGGGGGGTTTGTACTGCCCTGCCATTTTAGCACCTCAAGAAATGAGATAGGCAGTCATAAATTAAAAGCTGTGTATTCCAGAAAATGTACTCTAGTTTGTAGACGCTATAACTTTTGCGCAAACCAATAAATATATGCTTATTGACATTTTTTTTTTTTTTTACTAAAGATATGTGGCTGAATAAATTTTGCCCTAAATGTATGACTAAAATTGAGTTTATTCGATTTTTCTTATAACAAAAAGTAGAAAATATCTTTTTTTTTTTTTTTCTCAAAATGTTCGGTCTTTTTCCATTTTATATTGCAAAAAATAAAAATCGCAGAGGCAATCAAATACCATCAAAAGAAAGCTCTATATTTATGGGAAAAGGACGCAAATTTTGTTTGGGTACAACATTGCATGACTGCGCAATTACCAGTTAAAGCAGTGCAGTGCGAAATTGTAAAAAGACCTCTGGTCCTTAGGCTGAAAATTGGTCCGGGGCTGAAGTGGTTAAAATTGCACACACCCGTGGAATGGCGCCAACTTCGTTACTTAAAAATCTCCATTGGCGATGCTTTTTCAAACATTTTTTTTTTACAGGTTACCTGTTTAGAGTAACAGAGAAGGTCTTGGGCTAGAATTATTGCTATCGCTCTAACGTTTTCGGTGATACCTCACATGTGTGGTTTCAACGTTATTTACATATGCGGACATGTATGCATTTGCTTCTGCGTGTGGTGATGGGCGCTTACATTTAAAAATTTTTTTTGTTTATTTTATAAAAAAAAAAAAATATTTTTACTCTTTCCCTTTTTAAAAAAAATTAAAATTTGATCACTTTTATTCCTATTACAAGTAACGCAAACATCCCTTGTAATAGGAATAGGGCACGACAGGTCCTCATTATGGAGAGATGTGGGATCTCAGGCATTCCTGCCGAGTCCTCGGCATTGTTTACTTCCTCCAGCCCGTACGTGATGTCATAATGTTGTGCCCAGGCCCCCGAGAGTCGTAGAGAAAAAATCGGGGGCCAGATGGTTCCCTGGCAGTCTCTATGGCTAACTTCCGTTGGATTCCTTCTCTGGCTTGCAGATTGCATGGGCAGGCTGGTAGAACAATAGAAGCACAGACGGGAGGGGGGGGGACCTCCTGGGGATTTCCCCGACCGCAAGAACGATCAAGCGGTTTAACAGCCGCTATGATTGTTCTTATGGTGCAGGGAATCGCCAGCTAAAAAAATCATATCTGACGCCTTTGGCTGCAGGCATCATTCAGATACCCCCACTGAAAGCCCAGGACGTCATATGACATTCTGCGGTATGGAAGTGGTTAAGGAGGTAGCGGCCCCACTCCCTAATTGCTACTTTTTTTTTTTTTTTTTTTTTTTTTCTTTTCTTACATTTCAGCTGTCATTGGGGAATCCCGCTAACAGCTGAAAGAACAGAGCCTGAAAGTATTGGAACTTTTGCACGAGTACGGATACTCGTGCAAATGCTTAGTATCTGCACTGATAAAGGTATTGGTCTTTGTGCAACCCTACTTTAAATGGCAAGTGTCAAAACTGATCACATGTGTAGCATCATTGCAGCTAAGGCTGGCCATAAATTATACAATATTTCCTTTAGATTTACCAAAACCATATAATATGAGGTCAAACCCTGAACACTTTCAACTGGTATGCAATCAGACAGGCTTTGCACTACATAGCTGAAGGTAAATATAAAGGAATAAGAAAATTGTATAATGTATGGCAAGCCTAAGACTGCAGCTTCCTTGGCTGTAAAGGGTAGGAGGGTTTAGTTCTACTTTAACCACATGCTGACCAGCCGCCACAGTTGTACTGTGGGAGAATGGCACGGCTGAGTGAAACTAAGTTATGTAATGTTGCTTCGGCCTGTGGCCACTAGGAGGCGCGCCCCCTGAGCCGAAGCGAGGGCCTGGCAGTCTCCATCACCGCTGAGGCATGGAGAACCCGGAACGGTGAGTGTAAACAGTTTCCGGTTCTCTGAGGGGAGAAGTGACAGATCGTCTGTTCATACAGAGTATGAACAGACGATCTGTCATCTCCCCTACACAGTCACAGTCCCATCCCCCTTTCAGTTAGAACACAAGCTAGGACACACTTAACCCCTTCACTGCCAGTGACATTTTTACAGTAATCAATGCATTTTTAATTGCATGATCGCTGTATTAATGCCAATGGTCCCAAAAAGGTGTCAGAATTGTTCGACGTGTCCGCCATAATGTTGCAGTCGCAATAAAAATCGTAGATCGCCGTCATTACTAGAAAAAAAATAATGAAAAATGCTATAAATCTATCCCCTATTTTGTAGATGCACACTGCTTTGGGGGCACAGGAAACTTGCTATAGGGGGAGGGGGGCAGAGGACACTGCAATGGGGGAGGGACCCTATTAAGGAGTTAGGATTATTATTATCTTCATTTATTAGCAGGTTAATGCATTCACATAAATTGAATCTGGCCCTTAAGTGGAAAAAGGTTGCTAACCCCGGCCTTATGGGGATCTAGTCCCACAGATGCAGTGCATTATGGCGAACTTTGTTCTTGACGGCGGGTGAGAGTGGGCAGATTTGAAAGCCAGTGCACTGTCAGTCAAAAGCAAAGCAGACCCAATGGGGGAACTAGTCTCTCTGTTCCCCATCAGACTCTGCCCCCCCCCGCTACAGAGCGCCTGTAATGCGCCTGTAGGTACAGAACGAAAACCTTTTTTTAGTGTGTATTCCCACCAGTACAAAATGTAAAAAATCCAGTGAATCTAATTGTAGGCCAGCTCACTATAATAAAATCGGTCTGTGTAGCTCAAACTTTCCACACAAAGCAAATCACGTCGTATGAGATCAAGTAGCATAGTGTGTGTTACTTAATCCAAACAATCGTTTATTTTCCACAAAAATTGCTCAGAAAACCATTGAACGTACACCCAACATTTAAAAATTACACCCTCCACTTTTTACTATTAAAAATAAGACAACAATGTCTATAATAAATACAAGTAAGCTCCAGACATGTAAAAACATATATAAACACATGATATATTAGAGCCAATTGCCTGTAGATACCTAAATGTTCAAAAAAAAAAAAATATATATGTGTGTGTGTGTATATACTGTGTGTGTGTGTGTGTGTGTGTGTATGAGTTCGTGTACCTCACTGCTCTGCTATCCAAAATCTATTACAAAGAATCCGAGTTCACTAGCTCAGTGGTCATCAACTCTGTCCTCAGGGCCCACTAACAGGCCAGGTTTTATGTATTACCTTGGGGAGATGCAGACTAGAATACTGCAATCACTGAGCAGCAAATGATATCACCTGTGATGTATTTCAGTTATCTTGCAAACCTGGCCTGTTAGTGGGCACTGAGGACAGGGTTGATGACCACTGCACTAGCTAATCGATCAGAGAGACCTAGATTCTATGAATAATCAATGCATGCATTGCTGCAGCACAGCGCCTGGGGTATGGTGCAGTAATAAAGCGGGGAGTTGGACCTTCCGCTCATTGGAACCCTCCGGCGTCACAATTGGCACCTTTCAGGGGGGTGCAGGTACCTGTACAGTACAGGTATCTGCACCCACTTCCGGCGTAGATTCTGCAGAAGGTACGCCCCTTTCCGCAGAATCTGAGCCCCTTTCCGAAAGACCCTCGCTGCCTGCTGGGAAACACACGGATCCCAGAGACAGCGGGGACCATCCTTATTGTGCAGCGCAACTCGCGCATGCGCAGTAGGGAACCGGGAAATGAAGCCGAAAGGCTCCACTTCCTGATTCCCATACCCAAGATGGCGGCGGCAGCACCCGAGAGACGATCCAGAGATCGGCTTCGGGTGCCGACATCGCGGGCGCGCTGGGCGGGTAAGTGTCACTATTTTAAAAGTCAGCAGCTGCAGTAGTTGTAGCTGCTGGCTTTTAAAAAAAAAAAAAAAAAAAAAAAAAAAAAACGGCGGACTCCCGCTTTAATGGCTGTGTGTTATTTTGAGGGGACAGCAAATTTACACTGTTATACAAGCTGTGCACCCACTACTTTGTAGCAAAGTGTAATTTCAGTGTTGTCATATGAGAATACATCATAAAATAGTTACAAAAATGAGGGGTGTACTCACTTTTGTGAGATACTGTAAGACCCCTTTCACACTGAGGTAGTTTTCAGGCGTTTTAGAGCTAGAAATAGCGCCTGAAACCGGCCTCCCCTTCATTGCAATGGGTGCTTTCACACCTGGGTGGTGCACTTGTGGGACGTTCGAAAAAGTCCTGCAAGCAGCATCTTTGGGGGGGTTTGTACATACAGAGACCTGAAATAATAAAATGATGTAATTAATCATGGGTCACACACATTAATCGCTTCCCGAATGCCTCACGCCGATATACGTTGGCAGAAGGGCACGTACAGGCAGAATGACGTACCTGTACGTTGCCCCTTAAGAGGTGGCAGGGGCACGCTCGCGGGAAGCTCCGTGAGTCGGGTTGCGGGTCCCGCGGACTCCATCGCCGTGGGGATACCCGCGATCGCCTCACGGAGAGGAAGAACAGGGAGATGCTATAATAAACAAGCATCTCCCTGTTCTGCCGAGGAACAAGTGACACAATCCCTGGGATTGGAGCAGAAATCAGTGATGTGCACAACACAGCCACGCCCCCCACAGTTAGCAACACACCTGTAGGACACACTTAAACCCTGCACTGCCACCACCTGGTTAACCCCTTCACTGCCAGTGTTATTTACACAGCAATCAGTGCATTTGTATAGCACTGATTGCTGTATAAATGACAATGGTCCCAAAAATGTCTGATGTGTCCGCCATAATGTTGCAGTCATGATAAAAATTGCTGATCGCCACCATTTAAAAAAAGAAAAATTATTAATAAAAATGCCATAAAACTATCCTCTATTTTGTAAACACTGTAACTTTTGCGCAAATCAAACAATCACTTATTGCAATGTTTTTGTTAAAAGAATACGTATCGGCCTAAACTGAGGAAAAACATTTTTTTTTTGTTTTTTTTTTATATTTTTTGGGGGATATTTATTATAGCAAAAAAAAAAAAATGTTTTTTCAAAATTGTCGCTTCCTTTTTTTTTGTTTATAGCACAAAAAATATATCTGCAGGGGTGATCAAATGCCACCACTATTCGTGGTAAAAAAAGGACGTCAATTTTATTTGGGAGCCACGTTGCACGACCGCACAATTATCAGTTAAAATGATGCAGTGCCGAATCGCAAAAAATGCTCTGGTCAGGAAGGGGGTAAATTCTTCCAGGGCTGAAGTGGTTAAAGGATAAGTTCACCTTTTTAAAAAAAATAAATGCATGCAGGTAAAAAAAGTGCATTTTATAAATAACTTTTTTTTTTTTTTCTTTAGGAACCTGCAGATCATGGGTGCAATCTCAGGCTCCTGCATGACTGCCTGTTCAGCTATCTGCCCGTATCTTGTACAGGCAGTTACTAATTGACATGAAGCATCGATGAACTACCTAGAGCACTTATCAGTGCCTTGGTAGTTTGAGAACTACAAGCTGTCAGCCATAAAGGCTGTTGGTACTTGTAGTTCATTCACAGAACTCCGTGAATTAATGACTCGGCTATGTGGGTGGAGCCCTACACAGCCACGCTCTTCAAATTGTAGCAGTGGGTGCCGATAGAGGATAGAAGCTCCCGACCCACTGTCACAATTTGAAGGGGGGTCAGGAAGAGGCTGCATGAGTGGGAACATGTAACATTGCCTCAATCTATCTTAGTGAACACATTTCTAGAAAGCCGAGTGTACTTGTAAGCTCCAGGGTGTTTTTTTGTGCAGACTTGTGGCTAATCCTTCCAGAGGATTCATCCCAAATGAGCAACTCCTGATCCACCAGCCAGTGCATGCGTGCTGCTAATGACATCTATACTCATTGTTTGCTCTTATCATGCGGCTTACCCTAGCTTTACATTGTTAACATAGTTTCATGTATATGCAGCCTGTGACCTATTAATTGGAGCCTCCGCTGCTCATCTCTTCTTGCTTCGATAAAGCTCCAGTTACCGACACTTGAATCTCACGTTGGCTTGGAGGTATAGTGTATTGACGTCCAGACATCGACGTAACATCAACGCGTTTCACCAGTGTGGCACAGTTGGTTTTATCAGAGTTTTCATATTTTGATAGTTCCTTGGGCAATTAACTCTAATATAACATGCAACCTTGTTTATTCTAGACCCCGTCTTGTTTTTAATACGAAAGGTGGAGGGTGTAATTTTTGATTCAGTTGTACTTTTACCGCTTTTTTGAGCAATTTTTGTAAAAATAAAGATTGTTTGGATTTAGTAATACACACTATGCCAATGCGTCATCTTCATTTACTTTTTTGTTCCCCCCTCTATCGACAAGTTACAAAGCAACATTTTATTGATCTTTATTCTCGGCAACGGGTTTGCAACAGGCCTTTAGTGTGTGTTTTTATTTAATTTTTTTTTCTAATGCAGCACACCTTAAAGCGGGAGTCCGCCGGGACTCCGCGTTTTTTTTTTTTTTTAAAAGCCAGCAGCTACAAATACTGCAGCTGCTGACTTTTAAAATAGTGACATTTACCTGTCCAGCGCGCCCGCGATGTCGGCACCCGAAGCCGATCTCTAGATCGTCTTGTCAGGTGCTGCCGCCGCCATCTTGGGTATGGGAATTAGGAAATGGAGCCTTTCGGCTTCATTTCCCGGTTCCCTACTGCGCATGCGCGAATCGCGCTGCGCAATAAGGATGGTCCCCACTGCCTCTGGGATCTGTGTGTTTCCCAGCAGGCAGCGGGGCACTTGCGGAAAGGGGCGGGCACTTGCGGAAAGGGGCGTAATCTACGCCCCTTTCCGCAGAGAGCTATCCCGGAAGTGGGTGCAGAATACCTGTACTGTACAGGTATCTGCACCCCCCCCCCCCCCCCTGAAAGGTGCCAATTGGGGCGCCGGAGGGGGGGAGGGTTCCGATGAGCGGAGGTCCACTTTAGGGTGGACCTCCGCTTTAATGCATGATAGTATGTTATGCTGCAATGCATGTGTGTTGGGGTGCCATTAAAGCGGAACTTCACTTTCTCAATCAACATTGTCTATATTTTAATTCTTATGCTGCTAGCATTAGTAAATAGGAAAGTATATAATGTTTACTTGTGTTTTGAAACTTTATATATATATATATATATATATATATATATATATATATATATATATATATATATATATATATATATATATATATATATATATATATATATATATATATATATATATATATATATATATATATATATTTATATATTTTTTTTACGTTTCTTCAGTTACTTCCTGATTCCAGGCTTAAGCAAATTATGTCATACAACTGAGGGGTTTCTCAGCTAAACACACCCTCCTGTCTGCATGCCTGAGCTAAGTGCAGATGGATTCCACAAAGGAAATGCTACATGAATCATCTGCCCTTACTCAAGATGGTCATGGCCAGAAATACCAGTGGGTGTTTTTGAAAATTATTTTCTCGGCAAACATAAAGCATGGAGACATGGATGGGTGAGTTTACTTTGAATATTGAAAATGAATTAAACCGCGTTTTTGATGCCCAGATGCAGTGCAGTTCCACTTTAAGAATGAATGGCATCACAGTAAATACACCAACACATGTAACATGCATTAGTGCAGCGGTATGAATGGGCAATTGCAAAAACGACTTTAGTCCACTCTCCCTAGCCCACTAACCTAGAATCCTCCACCCAGAGGATTATTTGCCTCTCATTTCCTTCTTATCTTGTTTTGCATAGGCTGCAGCTGTGAATTGAGCACTTTTGACCTGTATAGGGCCTTACTCTGAAACTAGAGACACTTGGACTATAGCCCAATTCAAGTCTATGTAGGTTCACAAGTGTAACCAGCACTAAAAAAGACTGCAGCCCAGAAGAGGTAAACACTAAGGGGTTTATTTACCAAAGATGGAGAGTACAAAATCAGGCTTAATTCTGCATGCATAGAAACCAAGCCGCTTCCAGGTTTTATTGCCAAAGCTTAACTGAACAAGCTGAGGTTTGAAGCAAATTGGTTTCTTTGCAGAACTGAGCCCAATTTTGCACACTCCAGCTTTTGATAAATAAACCCCTAAGGCTTCAGGCACACTGTATTCTATTAATGTCTTTTTCTTCTACTGCAGGGCTATGCAATTAGCGGACCTCCAGCTGTTGCAGAACTACAAATTCCATGAGGCATAGCAAGACTGACAGCCACAAGCATTACACCCAGAGGCAGAGGCATGATGGGACTTGTAGTTTTGCAACAGCTGGAGGTCTGCTAATTGCAGATCCCTGTTCTACTGGATTTTAACAGCAGCAAAAACGTGGTAAGAAGCTGTGTTTTTGCATGCATATTAGGGGTGCAAGAGATCGTTGCCGATCGGATCGGCACACCACGTGATCCGCGGAGCGCTCCGCTGATCGCGTGGCTTTGGAAAGGCCATGGCTTCGACCTAGCTCCGGAGCTGCGGCCATCTTGGTATACACCCAGCGGCCGCTGTCTCGTCAGGAAGTGACGTTTCATTGCCGCCATCTTGCTACATCCCACACTCCTGCACAGTAATGTTAGTGAGAAGGGGGCAAGTGGACATCTTGTTACACCCACCGGAGTTTTAGATTTCACAGTTATTTTCAACACAAAACAGAGTTTATATGCTTAAATACAGTATTTGTAAATCCGACGGACTGTTTAGATGTTGAATTTTAAAAGCAGCAGCAAACCTGCTGACCTTACATGGTTGCTAATGTGACACAGAACACCTCTGATTTTCACATTTAACATTTAAATCCACAACTTGTCAGGTGATGTGGCATGTTGACAGTCCACAACTTGTGGCAGGTGACATGCTAAATACAAGTACGATGCTGCTCTCACAGCTGCTGCTACTCACTCTGGTCTCACAAAATAGCTGAAATAGTTAAATAATACTGTTTTTGAGCTTGGGGAGGGTCTTATGAGGTTATCTTATAAATATAAACGCTTCTAGATGCAAACGCAGTTAAACGCGGCATGCAAACGCAGCAAAACGGGCGTTTCTAAACACAGATTTTTAGCTTTTAAAAATGTGTTCAGCAGAGTTTCCACCGGCGTCTCATGTGCATGGGGCCTAAAAATAGCCAAAAATGAAAAATACACGTAAAAGAAACATGTCTAAACCCAGCCTACCACGTTTAGCGCTTGAAATGCCTCTAAATTCAGCGTCTGAACCCTTTTTTGTGTACCAAAAAAAAAAGCTTCTAAACTCAACTGCCTAGAAACTACTAAATGACCCTGTGTACATAGGATAACATAGAGGAAGGTTCAGGTGCAGGTCAAAAAAATGCCCAACTTCTCCTAAACGTCCATTTACCAGCAGCAATGTACATGAGGCCTATAAGATAGTCGCACGTTTACTAGGTGAAAGTTCCAGCAGGCTCGGATACCTGTCTGAAATGCAGATATTCACTTTTTTTATTTATTTTTATTTATGGTAATTATATTGATGTATGTTTTGACAACCAATCACATGTAATTCTATGGTCAAAAAATTGTTATAAGAAGGCATGCTTGCTTTTCTTTGAGTGATGAACTCCCCCCCAGCTGCAGCTGTAATTGTTATCTGTTATTGTTTTCATTAAACCTCTTGCTTTGTTGGAAATGTATTGCCTGGTCTTTTTTTACTTTTCCACATCACAGTACACTGTTGGTTGCAGTTCCTGAGTCCTAGGATCCGGGGTGCACGGGGGGGGGTGGGCTCTGCAGTAACTCATTCTCATCTGGCTGAAACTGGCTCTGTGCAAGATTTATGCATCACATTGGACACCACAGCAGTGAGACTTGGCGTCTGCAAACAGCAAGGTAGACTGTCACAATTGTGAAAATTCAGAACGAAGCAAGAAGAGAAGTTGGGACTTTGCATGAAGCATGCAGATTTGGAGGCAAAAATTAGCAGATATTGAGGCAATTGTGACGTAACTGTCCTATGCCTCAAAGTCCCAACCCTTTTTTTTTCTTTTTTGTGAAAATTCAGAAGTACACAGTGAAGAGTGGAAGAAAATTAGTCGCACAATTTTTCAAGTAGCGGAGGCATAGGCAGATGAGGCTGGCATTTTTTATAAATAAAAAAGGTTTGATGCACTGTTTACAATTTTGTTTTCATATCTGAGTAAACCTGTCACAAACTTGATCAAACTGAACTTCTATGAAATGATATATACAAGTAGAGGTAATATCTGAAAACGACATATTACAAGGGTCAAGGGTAAAAATACTGCAGCTGCTGACTTTTTAAAAAGACGTATACTTGCCTGTCCAGGGAGCCCGCAATGTCTTCACCAGACTCTTCTGGGTGTAGGAGCAGGCATCTTCACAGCCTGATTCCCTACTATGCATGCGTGAGTCGTGCTGTGCGTTCTGACTGGTTCCTGCTGTCTTCTGGGACCTTTGTGTCTCCCAGAAGACGTGGGGTGGGGGAGGGGCTAGTCTTGGTGTAGTTTGCCACGGATTCTGTGGCGATCTTTCGCTAGAAGTGGGAGCAAATGCCTGGATTAAACGGGTATCTGCTCCCCCCCCCCCCCCCCGAAAGGTGCCAGCGAAGGGAGGGAGGAACCAGATAAGCGGAAGTTCCATTTTTTAGTGGAACTCTGCTTTAATACAAATGACAACTTTTCCTATGAAAGTTAGGTTTGCTGCTCCTCATTCCGAGTATCCCTTTTGTTCAGTGATGTCAACCATCGCATTACTCCTGAATTTATTTATAAATCTTGTCAGAACTGCTTTTCTACACGTAGGGCAATGGTAATGCAAAAACGGCTTGATGCAGTTTAAGCGATCAATGTCAGGAGGTCACAGGTATTTCAAATAGACTTATGAACTCAGATGAAACTCTATACAAGTATTATGGCGCTCATAAAAACCTCCACCCGCCTATCACTATTTTTTCAAGAAGTGAAAAACACTTAATAAACACAATATTTAAAAAACATATTTAAAAGGCATAATGATAATGCTGCAAGTAATAATGCTATAGGTGCAATCAGCACAAGAGGGGGAATGGAAAGGGATGGGGGGATGGGAGTGAAAGGTGGCGGAAGTAAGGAGAGGATCCCTTCCTTAACTAGGACTAAAATCCGACAGGGAAGGGGTAAAAACTCTCAGGGGGGTAAAAGTACGGTCCAAACACGGCAGCCATCCAGTGGAAACTGAAACAGGTTCCCAATTAGTACTGTAAAGATAAGAGAGAGAGGCGCCTCTGAGTGTAGACTGTAAAATTCTTATTTAATGCACAGGTGGTTAAACACTCACATTAAGTAGTATATTAACAGGCAATGTAAAGATTCCAAACCGGAGGGAGACCCTCGATGTGTCATCTGTATCCCTTGCGCTGGGGGAGTCCTGTTGGCGTGTGTCCGCTCCTGGGGGCTGTATTAGATGTGCAGAGCCGGCCAATGAAGAGCCATGAGCGTTAGTCCGAGGCGTGGAACGCACGAGGAACTCTGGGCGATGGGAGATGATGTCACATGGCATGCAACGCGTTTCCTGGTCTGGCAAGACCGTGTATGACAGGACGGCTGCGCTCCTTTATCAAGCACCTGTGCATTAAATAAGAATTTTACAGTCTACACTCAGGCGCCTCTCTCTCTTATCTTTTCAGATGAAACTCTGAGGCTGCATTCACACTTTCCTGTAGTGAGGACAAGCATCCGCATTCATGATTTTATTGAGCGATTTTGTCACCTGAAAAGAAGCTCCTTCTCCTTTACTGACGATGAGCTTCCTGAAACTTTTAAAGGCAGGGTTTGATGTGCGACAATTGCAGCAGAATCGCATCATCCAAACGCATGTTGCGGGTTGTGCAGTGATTAATTGCGATTCCAAATCACAAAGTCTGAATCAAGCCAAGTACCTCAAAAGGATTTCAAACACAAGCATCTAAAGGTGTGGCATTTGCCCAGCTACACAAGCCCTATAGACCTCTTCAAATTGATGCTTCACAGTAATATGAGTATGAGTGGCGCCAAATTGCATTACAGTAGCAGGTAATGTACCTGAATTGCAGCGAGCCACTATATGCATGCTATATTAAGTGATGGGTTGTGTTAAAGTGCTTGTAAACCTTTGACATAAAATATGAACAAAGTATATCCAAAGTGTGTATTTGTCTCAGTCCAGTGCACTAAGTATAATTTCTGTCTGCTGCCTCATTCCTCTATCTTCTGACAAATTTTGTTGACATCATGGGATATAAAAAGGTGAAAGAGGGGGGAGCTCCAACACACAGCCTGTGATTGATGGCTTCCTGTGTGCTGTGTGAAGGGGGGAGTGTCCTTTCCTTGCAATCAGCTCTCACTGAGCTCTGCAAAGTGTAACTTCAGCTCACTGCCCCCTGCTTTCTGAGCTCAGACAAGTTGTATAAATGCTGCACATTGAGTAGCTTTAGAGAAGGCTGCAGATAAGCAGGTACAACTTATGTAGGAGGATTTGTTTATCCTCTGTATCACTTTAGGCCAGTCGGTTCACTGGGTATATTTTAGGGTTTACAGACATTTTTAAAAGAGAGGCTCCAGTCTGTTTTATACATGGGTTGATGTAGCACAATGTATTATAAATTTGTAAAGGCACCCTGTTCGTTTTGGATATGCTGTCAGGTCACCTTTTGGGCCAGTTAACACCAGATGCAATTCTGTTTTTTTTTTTCTGCACCAATACAGTCAGTTCCGGTCAGTTTCTGCACCGGAAACTGACTGCATTGTGTGAACTAGAGCCATTGAAATACATGGAAAACACCGTGCATGCATTCTTTAGTGCAGAAAAAAGCACACGGAACTGAACAGAACTGCGTCTGGTGTGAACTGGCCCTTTATGTATGATGGCCGGTTTTGTTAGCACATCACATAGTGTGATCAGGCCCCTGATGTGATGGAAACCTCAATGAACATGGGTAGAGCTCGCGTTGACCCTGAGAGCAGCTTAAGGCCATTTCACGCTAGTGTGGTGATGTGCGTTTTTCCTCACTGAAAGAACAATGGTCACCACTAGGACACAGAAAACAATGTTTTCTATTTGTCCCATTCACACTACAATGCAGTCCAGAGCTCGGCTGCAGTGATCTACGATGGTCTCACTTTTGGGCACTTCAAATAAACTTTGTTCAAAAAGAAAAGGAGCTGTGTAATTGTGTAATGTGCTGAATTGCATATCACACTTATCCCTACCACCAACTAACTGCAGTCAGAACAAACAGCTGCTTCTGTTTACTGTGTGACAGCTGTCTGTTTATAAGTGAACAGGCAGTGTTGACAAACAACTAGATCACTGTGTTTGTTGAATGTTAGTGAACTTAGCCAGATTTTTCCCGTGTGTGTGTGTGTGAGATCAAAGTATTATCTAAAAAATCCATTTTAGTCTTAGCCAGAGAATTTTTCTATCTGTGACGTGCAAGTACACACAGATTCATCTCCTTCAACGGATCCATTGCACTTTGCGCAAATACATGATTTGTGTATAAGTTTCCTTCATATTTGGGCCAGTCGTGTAGTATTGCATTGTGACACCGCTCTTCTGGCTGTTCTTATAGCAAAAGCCGGAGAGCTCCTAACGGATTAAATGACAGCAGAGCACTCACCTGCAATGACGTCGGTTTACGGGTCATGTTTATAAAGTCGCCTTATATGTATATTATCCGGCCTTTCTGTCATATGATCTTTTCTGTTCAATAAATAGGAGATAAGACCAACATTATTGTAGTGTTACACATAGTAATATAATGCAATCCAGAATGTGGCAACATGAGCATTAATGTGAATGAATTACTGTGAATATTTGGGGTAAAAATATGGGGGCTTCCACAAGCTGTGGCCCTGTCATTTTAATTCTAAAATGTGCTACTTGATTACCTTATGCATATTCCAGTTGGATGATCTGAATTCCAGCAACCCATGTATACCTGGTGGTGTTAATGCTGATCTTTGGGCTAAAGGAAACCCTTCACCTTTGCAGCCAGAATGGCCCCAAACCTCATCTGCCCCCATAGTAATCTGACCATTAAAAATGTGTACTTGTGCGCTGCTATTTTGTGCTTTAAGACTACAAAAACGTATTAAGCGTATCGCTCACACCTATACACTCTCTCTAAATGTGCATCAATGTGCTTAATTTTAAAATAGTGGTGCCACTCTCCAAAATGCTAATGTGATAGAATCTCTCTAAATCTGTCTACATAGCAATTTTCAAGCTTGGCATATCGTATCAAACCATATATAAAATTAAACAGGAAGTAAACCCTGATGAGTTTACTTCCTCTTTGATTCCCTGCAAAGGTAAAGCACGATGGACTACTATACATTGCCTAGTAGTCCAATATGTGTCACTTACCTGACACAGGAGCCAGCGATGTCACCGCTGTCCCCTGTAGTCCGCCACATCCATCTTCTCGTTGGGTCTTCGCTGCTCCGCCGCTGTCATTCGGCGAAGCCTCGATGACGTCCCTCCCGCGCATGCGAACGGGAGCCACCACGCACGGCATATTCGCCGTTGACGGTGCCGCGCTCAGTGTAGGTTTAGGAGATATTTTAAGGACCTACAGGTAAGCCTTAATCTAGGCTTACCTGTAGGTCAAAGTGTGTTGTAAGGGTTTACAACCACTTTAACGAGGAACTGCAGTTAACTCGCATAATTTGTAAAAAAACAAACAAACAAAAAAAAACACTTCCTACCACTTTGCATATTTTATATATACTGTGATTCTGTACTTGCCAAATATGCTGCAGAAATCTCCCTCCACTGAGTCTGCATCCATTTTAACTGTGAGCAGCTGCTGCCTGTTCACTTCCTGGATTTACAGACATACCTCCAGCTTTGCAGTTCTCATTAGCCCTCTTATGACTCACCCCCCCCCCCCCCCTTCCTGACAAACTCTCATAAGCGTAAGAGCTAGAGCTGTGCATGATGTTATAAGCCTAGGCTTTTTACTAGACAAACAGGAAGTGGGCTGTGTAAATTATTTATTTACTTTTAGAAAAAAAAATCTTTTATTATCCAAAGTTAAAACAACAAGGGCAGAATATTTAATAGATGGAAAGTTGAAAAAAAATGACTGAAGTCCCACTTGAAGGGTCACCCTGAAAGAAAAAAAAAAAAAAAAAAAAGCATTAATATTAAAAAATAAAAAAAAAATTTTTTTTTTTTTACCTGGTCAGAAATCGCTGTTGCTAGGCAGTCTTCCTAATCTGCCTTCTTCTTGCTCCTCGGTGATCTTCGGTCTTCTGGGTAATGGGGCGCGCTGTGTTCTGGGAACTGTGTGTTCCCTAACACAGCGCGTCCCATTCACAATGTGCCACGCGACTCGCGCATGCGCAGTAGGAAATAAGCAGTGAAGCCGCAAGGCTCCACTGCCTGTTTCCCTTAGTACGAATGGCGGCACTGGGACCCAAGAGCCGAGGGACATCGTGGGCGCCCTGGAGAGGTAAGTCTCCTTATTAAAAGTCAGCAGCTACCTTTTTTTTTTTTTTTTTTTTTTTTTTTTGCTGCTGACTTTTAAAAAAAAATTCACCGCTTTAAACAAAAAGCCAACAATGCGTCTGTTAAGGCTTAATGTACATGGGACATTTAAAAACCTCTTCTGAACGATTTAACTTGACAGGTAGTAACCAACATTTAAAAACCTTTTAATACTACACAAAGCCGCGCTTAGGTTAACAATCACGGTTGCTGCCTCCCCTAAAACTAAAGCCCCCTAGAGGACTATAGATATAAACAATTATGTGACAATTGGGGTCAGTGGTGCTACCTAAAATGTATAGATGTATTAGGGGTGCAACGGATCGCCACCGATCCGTGATCCGAACGGGTCAACCCGCTCAGATCGGCACATGCCGCGATCCGCGGAGCACTCCGCGGTCTCGTTCTTAGGAAAGGCCGTGGCTTCGGCCTAGCTCCGAAGCGGCGGCCATCTTTCTACACCCAGGCTGTTTACACTGATCGCTCCGACGGAGCAATCACTTGTAAACAAACCGGCGTCATGTCATGACGCCGGTTCCTCTCTCCCCTCTCTGTACTAACCTGTACAGTGGAGGGGAGAGATCCTGAGATGGAAGCAGCCATCCCTCCATACCCTGCAGTACCCAGCAATACCCTGCCAATACTCTGCAGTACCCTAATACTCTAGCAATACTCTGCAATACCCCAATACTCTGCCGATGCCCTGCCGGTGCTCTGCTATACTCAGCCAATATTACAGTGGGGGAGATTGTGGATATTACAGTGGGGACTATATGGTGGTGGAATTTTCACAGGTTTTTGCAAATTAAATTATTATTTGCTGATCCGATCCGTGAGTTTTTTGATCCGTTGCACCCCTAACATGTATATTAAGTCATACCTTAACAAATCTCCATGAGGGTTGCAATACAACACCCCTATAGGTACTCTAACCTGAAAAAAGGGGAGGAGTACCTACTGTATAGTAGGTTCCCCAGAAACAGAGAGCATCCCTCAGTATCCCCTATCAAGGAGTATATATATAATGATTGCATGTGCGAAGATATACTAACACCCTATAGTAGTATAACCTACCATAAGGGAACCTAAAATGTATCAGACGTGTTATAGTAACCCTGCGCACACAAACATGTGTAAGTACTGTAATCTATATTCATGTGTGTGATAACCAGGTATCCTAATAATCAAAAATAAAGTAGTAAATTCCAATAAAATTGAAGTGGACTGATCGACTAATCAATGGGTCAGTCAATCATCACCTTAAAAAAAAAAAAAAAAAAAAAAGTGAACATGGATTAGCCTGGTTGCACTGTATAAGATTTTGTCACATATAGCACGCTTTTGATAGAGGGACGTGTTTTTTATTTATTTTTTCACTGTTTTTTTTTTTTTTTTTTTTTTTTTTTAGGTGATGATTGACCCGTTGGTTGGTTTTACATGCCGTGTTTGCATATTTAGAAGTTTTAAAAAGGAAAGACATTCATTTTTTACTATTTAAAAAAAAAAAAAAAATATATAAAACTCCTGTAAATGAAACGGCTAAATGTGAGTTACTGTGTTTACATGCATTTTTTATAAGCTACTACAGGCATTTTGTGTTTCAAATGCCTCAACATCCGTCCTGAGCGCTTTTTTTTTTTTTTTTTTTTTTTGCTTTCCAAAAAATGCTCCTAATCTCAACTGCCTAGAAACTACTATAAATGACCCTGTGTACATGTACTGATAAGATAACATAGAGGAGAGTTCAGGGGCAGCTGAAAAAATATCCCACTGCTCCTAAACATCCGTTTACCAGCAAGCCTAAGTCCATTCACACAGTAGCAACACGACTTCCAGCTCAACTTCGGGAGGCAACTTGGACACGACTTGAGTATGAATCACAGTGCGACTTGGGGCAACTTACAACGCAACTTGAAGTTGCCTCCCGGACGGGACTTTGCCAGTGGCCAGTCACATAATAATCCGCTCTGTGGGAGGGAGGGGTTTGCCTAGAAAACTATTTTTACTTCCTGGAAAGTTGCTTCAGTTAAGACAGGGGATCCAATTTGGAGGCAACTTCCACTGAAATCAATGGGTACAAGTCGCCTATAAGTCGGATGGAAGTAGTATAGGAACCTTTTCTGAAGTCGGAGCGACTTCAGTAGTGTACATTAAGACGGCTCTCATTCACTTACATTGATTTTATCATGTGGTGCGACTTCAAGTCGGATCCAAAGTCGCCTCTGTGTGAATGGACTCGAAGTGTCCTTTTGATATGAAATCGCTTGCATAAGCTCAATGTTTCTTAAATAACAGGCTTGCGTTCACGTATTCAAATGACTGCTTCCTTTAATTTAGTGATCACCACTGTGCTCCAGTCATCCACATGCATTAGTGATAATCCCTTCATCTGGTCACAGCTGATCACATGGTAAGAAGCCTCTGTCAGAGGCTCCTTATCACAATTCACGCCGCACAGCCCGACATATTGTCCTGCTGGACATCATATGACGCCCAATCAGGATAACGGAACTATCTCCCAGCCATTAATCTGCTATAGGCTGGGTGGCAAGTGGTTAACCACTTCAGCCTCGGAAGGATTTACCCCCCCTTAATGACCAGACTATTTTTTTTCGATACGGCACTGCGTCACTTTAACAGTTTCACAGGTGGGCGACATTGTACCTAAACAAAATTGACGTTGTGTGTTTGTTTTTTTTGTTTTTTTTTTCCCCTCACAAATAGAGCTTTCTTTTTATCACCTCTGCGTTTTTTTATTTTTGTTTTTTTTTTATTTGCGGGACTGTGACATTGCGGCAGATAAATCTGACCTTAAGTGACACCAATACAGTGATCAGTGCTATAAAAATGCACTGGCAGGGAAGGGGTTAACACTAGGGGGGGATCAAGGGTTTAAATGTTCCCTGGGAGTTGTTTCTAACTGTCAGGGGGAAGGACTGACTGGGAGAAGAGAGAGATCACTGTTCCTGATCACTAGGAACAGCTGATCGATCTCTCCTCCCCTGTCAGAACGGGGACTTGCCTTGTTTACACTGGCAGATCCCCGTTCTGCCTCTTTCACACAATCAGATTTGGCTGGCGGATATCGAATCCGCTGGACCCACGGGCGAGCAAAAGCTAGTGCATGGACCGCTGTACATTTATGGCGATTCGTATAGGGGAGCCAACCTGCCACAGTATAACTGCGGTGGCTGGTCGGGATCTGATTAAAGGAGAAGCACAGCCAAAGCTGCAGTTTGTCCTACCATCCTGTGGACTGAAGCCCGCTGTCGGCTATCGTCACAAAGCCGGTCTAGGCTCGGCCAAGATCGTAACAACAATGATGTCGGGGATCTGCCCACACGCCTGGACCAGCACCTGGCTCGGCCTCTCAGCGAGCTGCTGGGAGCCTGAGTCAACTGCTCCCACCCCCTCCACAGCCCAGCGCTTCAGTGAGCAAGGTGGAGGCAGAGCAAATAGTGGTGATTGAAAATCACCAGCTCTCTGCTTGGGGAGCCCTGAGAACTGAGCTCGATGGTGTTGGATTGCTTGGTTCTCCATGTTAGAGCCGGGAGGGGACAGGTGCAACATCGAACTGATGCTGCATTCCCCCACCCACCTTCCCTCAAACACTTACCTGAGCCTGTCGGCAATCCAGAAATGTGCAGGAGGGCATGTTGCCATGCTGTGTGTGTGTGTGTGTGTGTGTGTGTGTGTGTGTGTCTATGGATACACACAGCCCTGCTCAGGAGCAAGCCCATATGCTTTCCCTGCCATAGCACATGGCTTACTATAGAAGCACACGTGGGAAAGTAGGGGCGTGAACTCCCAGAAGAGGAGGTAGGGGACCATTCTTTGTAATGACATTGCACAGAGCATGTAAGTATAGCATCTTTTTTTTTTTTTTTTTTATTAAAAAAAATTAGGCTTTATAACTTTTAATTGCTCTTTTTGCATAAGGGATGGTGAATATAGTGATATACTTACCGTAGTCCTCATTTCCTGGCAGCCAGGGCTCTCTGCTGCCCAATGTTTCAGGATGTGGGTTGGCTCTTGGTATCCTCCATACAATTCAGGTCTGCTGATGATGACCTTAGAGTGACAGGTGGCAATGAGGCTCTGGGAGTTGGTTGCACAAGAGAAGCTTGTGATAGGGGGGAATAAGGCTCCTTTCACACTGAAGACCGCCCCGTTTTAGCGGCAACGTGCGGGTGGGATTGTGGCGCTTTTAACCCCAAAGAAGGGGCTAGCAAGGGGTTAAAGTGGTTGTAAACCCTTACAAACCACTTTGACCTACAGGTAAGCCTAGATTAAGGCTTACCTGTAGGTCCAAGAAATCTCTCCTAAACCTATACGGTTTTGGAGATATTTGCCCGAAGACAGGCATCGCTGTCTACGGCACATGCGTCGTAGACAGTGGCGCGCAGGCGCACTGAGCGTGGCATTGCGAGACCCCACCGAGAAGATGGATGCGCCGGACTACAGGGGACAGCAGTGACTTTGCTGGCTCCTGTGTCAGGTAAGTGACACATAATGGACTACTATGCGATGCAACTAGTACAAGGGCATGCTTCCCATAATTCCAGGGACAGTGGACTTGAAGGGGTTGCATATCTGGGATTTTCTAGGCTACTTTGTTGGTATTCTAGTTGTGGAACCTTCCCTCCCCATCACTTTCTCAGTTTTCTCCAAGGTTCCTTCACTGCCAGAAATATACACAGATAAAGCAAGTTCATGGTCTAGCTCCCTGGGTACCAGCGAGGTTGGAGCAGTGGCATCCGGAGTCCTGGACTACTTTCAGATAGGTGACACATGTCTGCTGAGCTTGGTGGAGCACTGTGCATGGGACAGGATGGCATGTGGCCCACTATGCCATGGCCCCCCTGAAAGAACAGCAATATGGTGGCTTTTTGAGTATACCCTGGTGCTGGTATCTGAAGACACCATGGTGGAAAACAAGTGGGGTAGGGTAGTAGACAGACCTGGACCTCCCTAGAAGTATTATGGCAGACTTCATCCCATCAATGCTACACCATGCAGTCTGATTTTGCTTCTGTGTCCCTTAATGGACAATCCTAAAAATATTATATAAAAAATGAATTGATTAGTTGAAGATCACTCACTCGCGCTCAAAGTATAAAAATAGGGATTGTCACACATGACTTTCTCGTGATATGAATTATCCAGGCTGAATTACATGATACTTTTTTTTAAAGTGCCTTGTGTGGAAGATTGTGAATTTCTGTGTGGGTAATCCAGCACAATTATTAGCTCTACCTGTACTTTCCAAGACTAAACTACAAGCTGCAAAGTATCAAACCAATTATCAGTTAGCTTAGTCTCACACGAGCGCAATTTTGACAATATCTGCAAACAGCATGTTTTTGGTGTTCATTTACTTAAATAAATTTTTTACTTTTAAAGCAGCAAATGTGTCACAACATTTCCACTAATTAGTTTGTAGTTGACATTTGCCTGCACTTTTTGTTACTGTTTCCCCTGAGGTATTTCTCGTTAGTAAATGAAAGTACAAAATTGTAGCTTTGCCTTTGCTGGAAGTGTGTGATACATGAGCTGCCATTGTGGGCCCTCTTCTGGAAATGTTAGTTGACTGGCTGGCTGGCTCTTCTTCTGAGTCACTGAGCAAGCAGGCAGAAAATGAAATAAGATTGCTGCTTGTTAGTGCTTTGTTCTATTTGGGACATACTAAAAGGAATGACAGAATGGAATGCCCATAGACTTATTCTCTATGGGCATTCCATCTCCCTGTTAAAGTCTATGGGCATTCCATTCTGTCATTCCTTTTAGTATGTCCCCTCTATTTCTCCCATCCCCACCCCACTTACCATGCTATATTGCTGGTGAACAAGAGTTGAAGAGGAAGCCTATGATTGAACCTCATAGCAGTTACCTAACCTTAGCTTAAATGAACTGTGCTGACCAAAGATCAGTCCCATTCTCTCTAGTATCTGAAACATGAGACTGTCAGAATTTCACATTAAACGACTCTGTCTCTACATTTTTCAGGTAAAATCAACTAAAATTAAGTATTTTAACCACCTGAGCTCTGGGGAGGTTTT